>NC_134385.1:6437500-6760103 GCF_035582795.1 Mycteria americana
TTTCTTTTTCTTTTTTCTTTTTCTTTTTCCTTTTCTTTTAATCTTCCTTTTTCTTTTCTTTTTCCTTTTTCTTCTTTTTTTTTTTTTTGGCCTCTTGCATTTAAGAAGAAGAAAGAAAGGAGAACATCAGCAGAGATCCGACAGTGCCAAGCCTGATGTTGGCAAGGCAGACAGCATTAGAGTCATGATCTTATTATTAATTTCAAAGTGAATTTAATGGGTCACTTAATACTCAATGACTAAGAAGAAAAATGTCAGTAAGAAGAAAAACACAGTGCAGAAGCAACATTATGGATATTGAACCTGGTGCTTCAGGACTGTCTGCAACCCAGCTCCTAGGCTTTTCTTCAATGACAAGAAACAAAGGTGTTTTCCTCATCAGAGCTAATTAGTTCCTAATGAATTCAGTGCAAAAAGTGGTTTTGCATGCGAGTCACCAGGTCAAGGCAGGGTTTGCCTGGCCTGCATCTTCACGTGAAAACTATCTCCTCCCTTCATTAGGAGCTTAACCATGGTGCGATAGCCGATTCAAGTCACGTCAAGTCAGGTCTCCTTTCTTCTGGGAGAACAAGCCTGTAGCAACGGGGATGAAGCTTAATGAGGAGGACGGGGGACAACGTTTCCTATCTGCCCGGCGTAATGGTTGCGGCACTGCGTTTTACGTCCCTTTCAGAAGCGGTAGGTGCCAGCCCCGCCACAGCCCAGCCGCCGGTCAGCGGGGGCAGCCGCTTTGATGCCCTCCGGCTGTTTCTAAGGGGAAAGAAGTGGTTACGTGAAAAAGAAGCAGAAATTATGCTGTTTGTTACCCAAATGCGAACACAATGGACAGGCAGAAGTGATGATGTGAACTAGAGGGAAGTTTTCAATCAAAGTTGGTTTTTTTTTAATTAAAAACAATTTTTTTTTTAAGAAAAGCTTTGGGAATGCATGTTCTTTTAATTACCCTATCTGAGGGCATGTGTGAAAATAAAACAAAACATTCCCACCCGCACATCCCTGCGCTCACTCCTCTCCTACCTCCCTTCTTTCTGCTAATGGAAAGGGTGACAAGGCAGATGGAAGGGACCAAAACCTGAAGGAAATGTGGTCACATTCAGCAGCTGATGGTCTTTTTGTGGCCAATTTTATTCTTCCATAAGAAAAGTGAAAATAATTACAGCTTTTTGGTGGAAGAGGTTTATTGCAGACTCTCTTGTAAAAGTCAACTTGTACATGTTGGCCAGCTCCTACTACAGGACATTAAATAATTTTTTTCCTTATTCCATATTCCTGTAAGTGCTATTAAATCCCTTTAACAGATTAGGAAACTGAGGCAGGGAGAGGCAAGGCAAGATATAAGGTCATGCAGTGTGTCCTGGGCAGGAACAGAGCCAAGAAGAGATTCACCTGCTATGCAGACAGCTAAAGGTTCATTATTAAGCTGTTGCTTTTAATTCGGTCTAACGGGTAGGATCTTCTCCTCTCCACTGTGCTCCTTCCAGCCATCCCTCCAGAGGGATGGGGACATGGGGCCATGTCCCTGCTCTGTCCTTTCACACGAATTGTCTCCATCGCCCTTTGGGCGAGCGGCAGAGCCCCGCTCCCGGCTGCGCAGGGGTCTCGGGTGCAGGCGCGAGGTGGGCAGTGCTTGGCACAGCCCTCTTCAATGGGTGCAGCAAAAATCACTCAACAGTTCCGTCAGGGCCCTGTGCTGGGAGGAAATGTTTATCGGCCGTGACAGCCTCTGTCTGATAGCATAAGGAGTGGCAGGGTGATGGATACAGCCTTTTCTTTCTCTAGTTCCAAGGAGCGTTTTGCTTTTTACTCGGCGTTAGGGCAGCCAGATCACATCTGCAACACTCTTTAGACCCTGTTACAAAGGCCAGCAGTGATCCCCTCGGGATGAGCAAGGGAAGTGCTCCCAGATGATGTTTCGGGAAGCTGCTGGGGTGCAATCGCTGTGCCAGGCATCCTCTGACCTGCTCTAGCGAGAGGCATCAACACAGCCTTCAGTCAAGCGATACAAGTATGAGGCTAAATGAAAAAGCCCGGAAATCCTTGGGGAAACACCAAAGTCCCTGAAGTTATGCATGCTCCAAACTGTCGTCATGCAATTAGTCACCCGAACGCAAAGCCCAGCAGGAGCAGCCCCAAACAGCGCAGAAACACATGTCAACGCTCCCATGGTACATGTCAGCACCCTCCGATCCCTAGATATTGTCTCTCGCCTTGGGTAGAAGGGGCCATTTGAGGCTTTTGGGGGCCAGCACAAGAATAATTGCTTGCATTTAGCAGCCAGACAGGGTATTTATAGAAAACCATTAAAACAAATCCAATCTTCTTACGTCCTCTCTTGTACACTGTTCATTACATTTCATTTGCTCTTGAAAGCAGCCTGCGTCTGAGCCCGAGGACATCAAGCTGCGGGGACCAGATCGTGTTCGTTTTGTTTTTATCTACATCTGGTAACTAGGTTAAAATCTAAAGTAGGACTAATCAGCCTAAAAATAACGCTGCTCCCACCACAAGATCAGGCCATCATTACCATTCACGTCACCACTAATGTTAGCGTGCTCCTGACACCTGACAAATAGCATAGCTTTTAAAGGTAATTTAATGAAATTGTTAACTTTCCCCAAGCTCTGCCTTCCCGATGCATTCATTTGTATTTATGCGCTGTATCAGGCACTGTGCTCTGTAGCATTTCATCCCGGCGCTAAACATCACAATGATCTTGGGATTATGAAAACTCTTAGAACACAGATTTAGTTGAAAAATTTAGCGCTGTATCTTAAGTTTCTCTATGTGTAGGGGTGAGGAGTGGGGAGAGGTTATCTGGGATGGGTGACATTCATATCTGGGTACTTGGGTTGGAAGCAGGGATGATTTGGCGACTGGGTATTCCTGCCTGACCCAAGAAGAGATTTCGCTCTACTCCCATGCAATGATGACCCCCTTCAGCCGTCACAGCTGAGGGCTGAAAACAGGAAAATCTCATTAATCCTGCAGCATCTGGAAGCCCCCCTCAGTTCGTGCCTTTATTGGATGGTTCCTGGCTGAATTTGTTGTGTTCCCAGCTTGTTCCCTACCCCTCACCGGTGGCCGTGCTGGTCTCAGGGTAGGTGCCTCTTTGATCCATCTCAGCAAAGCCTCTCATCTTCTTAGAAACTTTCACCCCAAATTTCTCAATAGCCTTTACCCATTTCAGTTTACTGACGTCCCTAGACTGGCTGAGAGGCTGAGAGATATCCCACACAAACAGAAACCCCAGCACGGAGGGGTTCATGTACTGGCTGACCCAGGAGTACTGTTCACACTATCAAATTCCCAAGCATTTTGCACTTTTCAGGAGACATCAACCAGCAAAGACAGAGGAAAAGATATCAGTGCCATCAGTCACTGGATTTAGCAGGATACGGCAAATCCTGAGGCAGAGATGCTGGTTTTGCTCTGTGTTTGTACAGCACCGAGCATGGGTAAGTCCCCTCCATGACTGCCACACTGCAAATTGTCACAGTCCCCTAAAGCCCACATTTTCTCCTTGTCTTTGAACACGCTCCTAGACGTAGCCCTCCTCAGCTAATGAGAGCAGACCTGCATACTTAGATTTCAAGCTGTTACATACTTAGGAGCCTCTTGTGTCCTTGGATATAAACAGTTTTAGGAACAGAGCCAAATCACACCCCAGGCCACAATTTATTGTGTTTTTTTAAGAAAACGGGAACATAATTGATCTCTGCACAAACTCTCCAGAAAAATCAGCTCCATGCAAGCCTTATCTCAGTCCTACTTACAGCATCTCACCATAATGGGGGCTATTTATGTCCCTGCCTCCTCTAAAATAAAACACATTCTTTAAGCCATTTGCAGGCGAGATCATCTCTGTTTCTTCAGCAAATGTATAAATAATGATAATGCAGCTAGAAACATGCTTTATAACTAGGTCTTTGGCAGCATGGGGAGTTGCATCAGTCTGTGCAGATGTTCAGCCTCCGTGGACAGGCACATGGTGCCTCTTCATTACAGTCAAAAACCTTTTGCAAACAGAGAGGAGGTATTTCTATTCCTGCCCTGGCTCAGCCTCTCGGGAGGCATTGCTCCCCCTGAAACACAAATGGATCTTATTAATTTCTCTTTATCTCCCACTACAGATCACCACCTGACTCTCCGGAGGTGCCAAACACTTCCAGTCCCCTTTGAAACAAGCGTGCACCCATCCTCTGCCCGGCACCGCCGTTTACAGATCAGCATTGGGCAGGGTTGCTCACTTGCTGAGTACAGAAAGTGGAAGGCTTGCTTTTCATTGCGGGGATGGGGTCCAGCGAGCAAAAGGTAGAAAAAGAGAATTACCAACACTTGCATTCACTTGCATTTCACACAGCCTAGCAAATTCCCCACTCCCAGCAGAGCTGTAGTAACCCACCCTGTATGGCAGCAGAGGGGAGATGTTAAAAGCCCGGTGTAGGCACGTGGGTGCTCTGGCTCCTTGTTTCAGCATTCAGCCAAGCACCTAACCTTGAGGTGCTTAAAGCTGATGTACTCCCATCAGGCAGCAGCAGGGTAGGAGGAAGAAAGCAGAGGTACCACATGATTTACCCACAGTCCCAAAACCATATGCAGCAAAGACAGAGTTAAACCCCAAGTCCCACGCTGGGTTTCAGGTTTCTTTAATACTGTCAAATGTTTTTATTGTTTTTTCTGAATTTTGCACTTAGCATGAAACTGTCTGTTCCCTAGGAGAACGTTTAAGATTGCGTTTGGCACATACCAGTTGTCCCCCACTCCACTCATCAGAATAAGGAGCACAGCCCTATGGGGACTGGCTTCCCCATCAGTGCAGTGATAAATTAAGCAGGATGCAAATTGCCCCTAACTCCTGCATACATGTTGGCCTGCACTGCTGAGAACATAAATGCATATTAGCAATGGAGTTAGAAGAAGCATTAACAAGAGGTCTGTGAAGGGATGGATAGAGATATCCTTGATTTAAGTAAGGGAGAGCAGGGAAAATGCATATTCATATGAAGCCTCCTGGGAAAGTAATTTGTAGGAATAATATGTGTTTTCATAGTGTGGAGAGCAGCCGGCTGACATAACATATTCTGTAATGAATGGCTGAGAAAATGTCAGTGTCAACAGCTATCCATAATCACAAGCCGTATCAATGCTCGTTGCCACAGCTCAGGGAGCGAGCAGAGAAGGGGCAGCATGGGGGGACCCTGCCTGGGACGACTGCGGAAAGGCATCGGGGTGCAGGGCAGGTCCGTGCAGCCAGCTGAGCAACCACAAAGGCACTGCACGTCTCAGGCTGTGACCTGCCGCTCTTCTCCAGGTTAAAATGTACATGGATGCTGTTCTCCTGCAACTGAGCCAGACCTGCTCCCAAGGTATGAGACCCATGTCAGGACAGAGATGTTCTTTGATGCAGGTTTGGGGTGAAAGTTTAGTCTTGTGGGACTTTAGACTTGTGGCATGGAGGAAATAAGACCCAGTTTCCTCACAGTGAAAAATGCATTTCAGCTTTGGATTCAGATTTTCCTCCTTTCTTTCAGCGCTATTGCAGATTGTGCAGAAGTTGACTGCCAGCGTCAACTTTGGAGCATTGGGTTTTGGAGGACAAACACCAAACTGTGGTAGGGACGGACTCAAAGCACAAAGAAGCTCCAGGCAAACCAACATTAATGCCAGCGGCTCGGTGTTAAACAAGACAACACCTGTAGATGCGTTTTTAATGAGGGGGGGGAAAAAGGCTAGAAATAAGCAATGACCACTCATAAAACTGGATATACCCTGCGATTTCCTGCCCTGGTTGTGCGGGCAAGAAGCATACGCCGGTCAGAAGGTCATAGCAGCAGATTCACTCACAAGGACAAACAAGACCTGGATGTCTGTGCCCAGAGACTTACTTTTCTCTGAGTGCATTGCAGGCTGGCACATTTTTACTTGCTGCTGTTGAGCCTCTGGGAAGCAAAAGCCCTTCGTCCCTTTTGGGGTGCACAATACCAAAATGCTGAGCTTTGCAGCGACACCAGACACTGCGATCTCTGCAGCCGGGCAGCTGTGGGTCTCACACACGTACACAGCGCATGAGTCCCAGTTCCTGCCTTTGCTATTTGTTCACCGTGTGAATAAAAGCCACCCTGTGTCTGGGTTTGGTTTTCTAGTATTCCCTCCCTTCCCTGTGCCTGAAACACTCGCTGGCTGCAGCAGCAAGTGCAACAAATGATGTTTCTTCAGTACAAAGATGGGAGCCCCTGCTTCTAAATGAGTTCAGCAGAAAAATAAGCAGGAACAACCCGATGTGTCATCCTGCTTTTACGAATCCAGCCCGCAGAGCGCAATTAAGAACAGGATCACTCAGCAGTGGCTTTCCAAACTCTCTTGCATTGCTTTCCCCCACCTGGCAGGAGGGAAGGGAAAACGGCAGCCTTCTCTAGTGCAGCGCTTGATCGTGAACTAATGCGCAGCTCAGAGCCAAGACGAGGGAACTGAACCAAATCTGATTAATTAGAGTATCCAGACAGGCAGAATCCTTCCTATGCTCCTCACAACACAGCAACAGAGATTATATTTTACCTTCACTCGACAGAGAAGGAAGAACTGATATCCTCCGGGGACGGCTCTTACGCCTGCACCGCCATCGCGGCACTTGGTTCAGAAGCAGGGCTGGCAGTGCGTGGGCAAGGGAAGGCTCACAGGGATGCTGATGGCTTTCAGATGCTGGGCATGGACTAAAATACTGAATATACAAGTCCTGCTGCAGGCAGGAGCTCAGATCCACTTTCAGAGTGAGCAGAAGCTACTGTCCGTTTGCTGCCAAGTGATCTGCAGGAGACAGATCTGAAGGACTTTCTAGCTTAGCATCTCACGGACAGCAATCACATCATGAAAGCCAGCTGCATGGGGAGAGCAGAGACCATGGATGAAGGCTGAGCAAGATGTTCCCACTACATCAAGGCCACCGGGGGCTTCAAACCAGCCAGGACCTCATGGTACTGCAGCACTCAGCACTGCCACAACTGCCACTGCTCTGCATTAGGCAACCAGAGAAAGCCTCTCCCGTTCACGTGGGGCCAACTGCCCGATGTAAAGGCTACTATAGTCCAGCGACACACTTCCATCAGTTCTGCTAATCCTGGATTTGGACCCCAGAAACAGATTTCACAGGAGCTGTGCTGGACATGTAGCACTATCAAAGGGCTTTGCAGAGGCAGTGGAAGAGGTGGAGTTTCCTTTACAGTGTTTGCAGCATAGGTAACCGCAAGGAGCCTATGAGTACATTTACACTAGCAAATTGAGCGATGCCCAGGCATGGGCCTGTGCCCTCGAGCAGGGCTGTCTATGCTGCTAAACTGCTAAAATGGCCCCAGTAGTGTTGCCAGCAAACATTTGGGTTGCTAGCAAATAGACGTCCCTGTTTCGGAAGGTAAGGCTTCTGTCCGGAGCTATTCCCAGGCTGTGCCCAAGCGTCACCTGGGACAGCACTTGTTGGCACAGGCTGGTATCATGCCAGGGAGCATGTTGACAATTGAAAAATCTACTCATTGACAGGTCACGCTCCAGAAATGCCGTGTCCCTGTCCCATTTGCCAGCGTAGATGCAGCTCGGAAAGACAGATGGAAGAAAGACAACCGGCCCCTACCGCTACCCCTCTCTGGAGTGATTTACAAACTATTTGCAGCCACTGTGGGTGCATCCTCACCTTCCAGCAAGTTCAATACAGCAGCCTGTCTTCACCACCAGGAACATGCCAGCACAGTGGCCCAGGAACAAAGCAGGTAAAGAACAATAGGAATTCATTAAGCAGCACAGTGTGCTCCAGCACCCGGGTGCTTGGCTGTGATTTCACTCCATTCCTAAGGTTTTCGTAGCTATTAAGAGATAATTTGGTCATGTGGTAGGAGAAGCGACTTACTCAGCTTTGAGGCTGTTGATTTGTTTTGGAGCTTTTTCTCTTTTATTCCTCCCAGCCTTTTCTAATTTCTCTTTCGAGCTCTTTCGACAAATCCGTGTTAATTTGTTAACTCAGATTTGTTGACTTGGTTTATCCTCTGCCTTGGCATGATGCCATAAAGCCACTAACAGCATGGACGGGATGGGATGGGACAACTCCCAGGAGTCTCCCAAGTGGACTGGAAAATTCAGATTATTGCCGCCCAACCTGAAAGGAGTTCGATTCCTAGAAAATGTTGAATGCCCCAAACCTGAGACACCCAGAGTTTTTCATTGCGTTTGAAATTTTAATGTTGAGAATGGTGCTGCTTGTGCCCGGCTAGTTCTATCATGAAATTGTCCATTTTTATGATGCTCTCTGGGGGTTTCTAGTCTGAGAAATTTAGACTTTTTGTTCATATAATTGAAAGAGCAGCTCAAACAAGCAGCTCAAATCATAGATCTGAAGGGTTGCTTAACCAGTTCTTAAAAACCTCCAGGGCTGGCAGTTCCTTAACTGCTCTCGAGCAGCTTGAGTCTCATCCTTTAAAGCAAAACCTATTCCTCTTCGAAATCACGAACGACCACAAAATTAATCTCCGTTTCAAACTTAATATAACACTGCAGTAACGGTGCAATCAGACAGCAGTCACTGTGTGCAAGCAATGAACTTCTTAATGATGGCTGTAGCTAAAATGGCATCTATGATATTTATTGAGAAGGTTTCTTGGACAACCGGACAACAGAAGCATCGTGCAGCTGCCAGAAGCCTGAAGACAGTGGTGAGAATAGGTATCTTGGCCTGAATTTCCTTGCTCTGCTCTGAGGAGTGGCACACACAAGCTGGCAGCTGCTTTATGAAGTGGGTGAATTGAGTGGGGTTAAGCAGGCTCTGGAGAGCCACGGAGGCTCTGCAGGGGAAAGCCGGGGGGGGGGGGGGGACGACGACACATAGAGGGGGATGCATTTGGAAATGGCTCCAGGAAGACGGTCTGTCCATCGAGCTGGAAAGTGGCTGTCACCACTGTTGCTCCGGGATTAGTCTTTTTTAGTTTTGCTCTTTAAAAGACACACTTTAATTTTACAAGGAGATGTGTAACTATCCACTCCCGGGAACGTAACACACGCTACAGATGTGCCACACAACACTATTTCCACTGCTTATTGCCCAGCCTACTCTTTCAAACCACTCACACCTAGAAAACATTTACAGAAGGCCAAAGCTGTGGGAGCATTTCCCTACAAATCCCCCGGCTGTGGAGCACTGAAATCCAGCCTGCAGCTTGCTTTCCACAGCTAACGCTCTTGAGGAGTCTGAAGGATCCCACACCCTTCCCAGCGGCCCCGAGTGACGCCCGTCTCTGCGGGCGACGCTGGCTGTCAGCAGCGCTGCTGCGAGCTGTGCTGCCAAGGTTCGGCCTCTTGACTTCCTCTTGTGGTGGAGTTTCTCCTTGTCATCCTGACCCCGTTCAGTCCTTGTGCTTAATGAATTCCTGGCACTTTATTAACAAGAGATATCCAAGTGTGATAAAGGCCATTTTACAGTGTTGGATGAGTTGCAAAGAAAAGCAGAATCGAATTCTGTCATCAAAGAGATGCTTAGCTACAGATTATAAGAAATCTTTACATAGCAGCAAAGAGCATCTTAAGGTGCAGAAACGGGACTTGGCAGACTCATGTCCTTGTTCTGTCATGGACAACCTGTACGACTTTGCTGAGCATGCAAAGGGTCTTATCCTATGAATTGCCGGACCCTTTTCTATTGATCCAGCAAAATTCAGCAGCATCTGAGACCCAGAGCATGCCAAGAGGATTTACCGAACAGAGACCAGAGCCCTGACTGCCTTGAGGGATTCAGCCCTTTGGTTTCTCCATCACAGATCTGCAGTAGCACATCTGCAGGAGAGAAACCACAGTGCTTTCCTGCGCACATCAGAGAGGACCTCTGCCAGTGGCTATCAGACCATCTCACAGCCACTGCCGCAGTCGCTCCTGAGGCCCTCGTGAGCTGGTTAACACTACTATACATCTCGTCTAGAGAAACCAAGGGACAGGACGGACTTGCCCAGAGCCAAGGAAGTGGCTGATTTAGCTGTGAACTAATCTCCATCCCCCAGTTTTGCATCCCATCACCCCAAACACCAGACTGTCACACCTCAATACTTGCAGGTAAGAATCCAAGATCGGTCACCACCTCGCTGGAGGAGTCAGCAACGGCCGCAATCCTGGGGCCCGTCAGGAAGCAAACGGGGTACGTCACCGGTCACCGCGCCGGGAAAACCGCAGGCTGAGGCAGCGGGAGCTCAGGGTGGGCTGAGCTCTCCTACACGCTTTTCATTTTCTTTGTATGAAAGGTATTCAGTTACTTTCTTTCTGGTACAGAGCGGTTGTGTTATGGCTTTGCCACATTAATGAACTGTAACAGGCAGTGCCCGCTGCAGCTTTACCCTTGCCATATCCACCTGCATTAGCTGCTCTGGGATGGGTGTTTCCGCTATGGCTGTCATCTGTGCTGTCTTTTTCACTCAGCCTTTTCCTGCTGCGTTGTCTTTTCCACACTGCATTTGTTAATGGAGAACATTCCTCCTTTGCATTTCTAAGGGCTCTTTCATCCAGGGATCCCAAAGCACCCAGCCTCCTCAACGCCCCTGTGAAGCAGACAAGGTAACAGCATAATTTATACACAGACACACAGACACACAGGCACACAGACACACAGACACACAGACACACAGGCACACAGACACACAGACACACAGACACACACACACGACTGAAGCACTGAGGAGCTAAAGGGATGCAGCCAAGACCAGGAGATGCAACGGCAGCAAGGGTATGGAGCATTAGGTGGTGCAGATTTCGAGCTCATTAACCCCTCAGAGGGGCTGTGTCAGCTTGGGCCTGGCACAGCAAGGACCAGGGGTGCTGCTGTCAAATTGGCCTAGGGCTGTCCCGTGCCCTCGGACGCATCAGCTTGGGCTGGTTGGGGCTTTGCACGTCCCACTCCCCTGCAGAGAGTAAACGTGCCCTGAGGTTTATTCCACGGCTGCAAGTTTGAACTCGGATTTAAATCTTGAGACCTACATCAGTAACGTAGGATCTGAAATCCCCAAATTTTTCTCAAAACATAAGGTCTTAAGGGACTGAGTAGCGTCATGGTTGTTGCTACTGAAAAGGAGGAGGTGGAGGAACCTGCTGGAGCAAATCCTTAACACTGTGTTGCTGCTGTCCCTCCTGCCACACAACCAGCTGGCGTCTCCACCTACCAGACAAATCCTTCAAGACAGGAATGGCCTGGTTTTTTTTTTTTTACTCATAAGCAAAGGTTAAGTTGTGGCTGAAGTTCAGCCCTTCTTAGAAGGACGAGAAGACAGAGAAAAACAAATGTTTATTGCTAAAGGAAAGAGAGGAGGTTGAAATATCTTTCTTTTTTTTCTTCCTTCCTAATGAGAAAGATAAAACGTTTTCATAACTAATACAAACAAGGGAAAGAAGCATAGGCCAGAAGGAGGGGAGAAGGGTTACACTGCCGCGATGAGCTGCATGCGCTCAGCTTAGCAGTGTGGTGAAATTCAGCCTGGCCACCACGGGGACTCGCAGTGTCCAGGCCAGTGGGGATGTGTTGGAGGACTGGAGAAGGCAAATATAATGCCTGTGTTTGACAGACCCAGAGCCTGGAAGCAGAGCCAGCCTGATTTCTATATCCAAAAGACCCTCAAACAAATCATTAAGCAGTTTCTAAGCACCTGGAGGATAATAAAGTGATAAAAAACAGCCAATGTGAATTTGTTAAGAACAAATCTTGTCAAACCAATCTAATTTCTTTCTCTGACAGAGTAACTGGCTTTATGAATAAGGGGGGGAGCTTCAGATGTGATATATCTTGACTTTAGCAAAGCTTTTGACATGGTCTCACATGACATCCTAAATAGGGGAACCCCCATGCAAAATTGGTGGGAAAATTGTACCGAAAGAGTATTTATTCACATTTGGTTGTCAAAACAGAGAGGATTTCTCATCTGGGGTCCCATAGGAAACTGGTCCAAGTCCAAACACTGCTCTTGAAAACCACAATGATGGCAAAGACAGTACGCTTTTAAATTATTTAGTGTGATCCAAAGAGGGGAGCTAAGTTTGGGAAGTACAGGTTTAGAATTCAGAATGAAAAGGATGCTAGCAAAATAGTCTGAAATAAGTAAAGGTGAAATTAAAAAAATAAAAAAGACGATTGCATTAAGTAGAAAGAAACCAAACACACAGAGACAAGACAGGGTAAACACCAGCCAGCAGCACAGAAGAGAAAGGACACACAAGGGTTCTATGTCCCTTCTCTCTAAAAGTTTATTAGCTGGGGCCATTGCTACAGCCTGCATTGGGGTCCCTCTTGGCAACCCTAGAAAAGAGCAGGTGACCAGTTTACTCCAACTGCCCCATGGTAGCAGCGAAAGAGGCAACTGGCACATCCCCAGCAATGACCAGGTAGGGTGAGCATTAGAGGATGTTTCTAAAATAAGGACAGTTAGCTCTGAACCAGGCTAACTGAGCAGATAGGGAAGTTTGCAGAAGAAACTTTGACAGATACCAGGGACAGCCAGACTGACATCCTCCCACAGGACAGAAGAGCAGGCTGGTCTAGATGATGCCCCGAAGCCACCTCCAGCCATTCATTTCTGTATCTTCCTCATCTTCCAGACCAAGTGTCTGGCAAGACTACAAGGACAACCCCAGCGTACCTTACCTTCCCCTACTAACTAGTATTTTAGCCACGCTCACACTTCAGTCACGCTGTGTAAATGTGTTGCATTGATGCATTACGGGAGGATACGACTCGAGCTGGCTCAGAAGACGGTGGGTAGTTTTTCAAGATGATCCTTGCTGCCCTCTTTGCTGTAAGCAGACAGGCTTACATGATTACACTGTCAAGGCACAGTGGCCTCCTTTCTGCAGAACAAGAGGGGTCATTTTGCCAGTCAAACCATGCCGACATCAAAATGCGGCGCAGGGGCATGTGTAGGGTGCAAGCAGGTCCAGCAATTGGCTCCTTGGGGAACATCCTTGTAAATGCCAGGAGCACCCACTCTGACACCTCCATTTCTAGGAGCATCCAATATACCCACTCCACTGGCCAGAAGAGAGGCAACCGTGGTCTGGGGTCTGACAGCCAAAGAGGAGGGGCACGACCTGCTCTAAGGACAGCCTGGTGTCCCCCTCTAGCACAGTGCCCACAGGAGCCAAACAAGAGCTTTCTGCACCACTTTTAGGGGACAGTTTCCCAGCCTGAGAGCACAGCAGTTTGTCATCACTAAAGAGTTTAGATTTGGTCCCTGTGTTTGTCCCATGCTGATGCATTTGGATGTTAGAAACACATTAAAAATGCAAATAGAAGCAGACCCTAGAGAAGCTGAATGTCATCCCTCTATGTCTTTATTTAAAATCAAATCCAGCTTCATTTTAATGTCCTCCTTGGGCTGGGGCTGAGCAATAATTTTCACTTGTATAAATACACTCACAATGTGTATATACATATTTATGCCATTCCAACAGGAAATAAAAAGTCATCAATAAAGCGTATTATTTCTACAACTACAGCAATAAGACGAGCAGCGACAGTAGGCACCAAAAAAGCCCATCTCTCTGGGGCTTGGGCAGAGCATTTAGCCGTGTACGATATTGGCTCTGGGAGACAGAGCATCCTGCCTGAAATACCAGCCTGAAGAACAGGAACTGTAGCATCCTTGTAAATGATGGCATCTTTGTGCCATCGTTTTCACAAAGTGCCTGGGATGGAGCATGACATGGATGTTTCAGCCAGTCCCCAGGTCTGAGCTGTGTGTTTCAATCAGCCTGGCAAGTCCTGCCTGGGGAGCTGCGGAGGAGAGCAAACAGCCCGGGAGAGGATAACCCCTGCTCTCTCCAGCTGAGCTGTACGACAGCATTTCAACAGCAGCGGATTAACAAGCTGCCCCTCCTGCTTCAGTCGGTGGAGAATTGCAAGTACCCATGCAGCTGACGCTCAGGCTGTTTCTTATCCAGAAAGGGGCACCGGGGTCCTTTCGACGTTGACACGGTCCAGTGCCTGTTCTCGGGTCTGATCTCTGGCAGGTGGCAAAGAGCAGCGGCTGCTGGCTCTCTGCTACAAAAATAGCTGATGCGCGCATGCTTTCTGTGCATTCAAATCCAAATTTCCAGGGAGGAGAGGAACAGGCTGGGTCATGCTGTCAGAGCAAAGATCAACTTTTACATCTATCAGTATCTTCTCCGGCCTCCTCCTCCTCTATACATTAAATTTTTCCCTACAGTACATCAGTCAGTGTTGGCATACAGAGCTGGGAACCAGATGGGCTCCTTGCCCTTAAGGTAGGCCTGGAGATTGCTCCCCAGCACAGCTGAGAAAGGGGATTTGTGTGTGAAGTGCTCTTGAGACCCCAAGCCCCTCGCTCTCCTTGCAGATCTCCTGCATGTCCACGGGTAAGTCATCTTTGGACATGTTGTACAGATGCACCTGGGCTCCTTTGCCCTGACTGATTTTGGCTGGTGTGAAGCATTTTGGATGCCTCATTGTCCCATCTCATGAGGGCTATGCTACAGCTTTTCCCTCACTCTTCCATCCCATCAATTATTAGATGTTATGTGATGTTGCATGGCAGAGAAATGCCGTTTCTGCTACATAGAATAATAGAATAGTTTGGGTTGGAAGGGACCTTTACAGGTCACCTAGTCCAACCCCCCTGCCGTGAGCAGGGACATCTTCAACGAGATCAGGTTGCTCAGAGCCCCGTCCAGCCTGGCCTTGAATGTTGCCAGGGATGGGGCACCTACCAGCCCTCCAGGCAACCTGTTTCCGTGTTTCACCACCCTCATTGTAAAAAATTTCTTCCTTGTATCTAGTCTGAATCTACCCTCTTTTAGTTTAAAACCATTACCCCTTGTCGTATTGCAACTGGCCCTACTCTCTTTGTACCTAGAAAAGAGGGACAGAGCCCTGCTCAAACTGAGATCTTGGGAACAAAGACCACTTTCTCCTGCTCATCCCTGCAGCCCCAGCAGGCCCTGATCTTCGTTCGGACTCCAGCTTCTGGAGTAATCGAGTTACAGCTTAATGTACTGAATGCAGGATACTGGACTCCAGTTCAAGTGGAACGTATCATAATGCATTAAGCATTTCTCTTCAGATAAATAACTGAAGAAGATGTGTTTCCATTATTTGTGCATGCCCTCATACAGAAATGGCAGAAGGCCTAGGAAAGGATTACATTCTTTTGTAATTCAATAAACAAATATATAATGATATCTTCTGGGAACCATCCTGCAGAAAAGAGCAGAGATTTGCCTCCCTGCTCCTAAACTCCAATGCTGGTAAAAAACACCCAGAAAAAGGCTTTTTTTTTTATCCAGGCTTCAAGGCAAGGGGAGAGCTTTATCCTCACTTTCCTCCTGAACAGGAGCTCTGGGTTAAGCCCAGCAGTCCAGCTGATCTGGGATCCTCCATTTGGGTCCAAATGCCTTTGCTCCAAGGACAGAGCAGGAGGTCCCGATCTGAATTCGGTCCCCCACCAGCTCCGGGCAGGCTGTATTTACAGCAGAGCAGTCTGTGGTTAGGCTCGTGAAGAGGCAATAGGGGCTGATTCCTGCACCAGGAGAATTTAATTAAGCCTGCTGCTTAAATACGCAATTCTAAACACTCTAAATATAGGCTGTGCTTTATGGAGGGAGAAGTGGCAGAGAGATCCTTTATTGAGATGCAAAGCAGAGATTTCAGCAGCAGAGCCTCTGAAGCAGCAATACATCCAGCTGCCAGAGGCATCTCTTAAACCAACTGCCTCTTGGTGGGAGAGAGTAACAGAGTCACCGCTATCGTCTGCCTTGTGTCCAGTCATATTCATGAGCATCTGCCCCTCGTCTCTGCAGGGAAAGGCCTGGCTGGCCTCAGGAAGGCAGGGAAAACCCTGTTTGTGTTGCTCACATGGGAAATTGTGTGATATTTCAGTTTAAACCTCATGTTCTTGGGGTCTCCTGGAGAAAAGCCACACGGCGTGCTCTTGGTCTGCCCTTTCGTGTTTCATACAGGAGCTGCTGGTGAAATGGCCTTGAGGGGACTGCTGAGATCCTGCCTGCGTCTGCCTGCAGCAGCAAGGGGTACTTGTGACCCCCAGAGTGCTGCCTGCAAAGCACTTACAGATGAATGACAAAGGTAAGGGAACTGCAATCTCGGGGGGCGGGCGGGGAGTGTGGGGTGTGGGGGGGTGTTTCCCACATGCTTTCAAATCCTGCCAAAGATAAGAGCAGCAGCACTGCCACCACTTTGAAATCCCTCCCCTCTCATCCCAGTGCACCAGGGGCAGAGGGATGACAGTACTGCAGAGGGGAAGAAGAGCACTGGACTCAGCAGACCGGCTCTTCTACGGCAAAACCCCTTTTTTGTTCTTCACCATAAAGTTCTTCACCATAAAAGTTCTTCACCATAAAAAAGTAACTCAATTCAATAGAAAACTAATTCATGGAAATTCGCCATCGTTAGTGAAAACGCTTAGCTGGGCACAGGGCGTTACATCCATGGGATGATAACTGGCCATCAAGCCCATCTGTATTAAAACAGGGTCCATACACTTGATACACTCAGCAAAAATGTAAACTATTTATAGAAGTGCTCCAGGAATTTACAGCTCAAATTTATGGATGTAATTAGGTGTCTGGTACCTGGCTGAAGGGAGCTGGGAGTCTAAGCCGTGTAGTTGATTCACAAGCCCTGTGGCCAGAGCCGTGCCATCACCCTCAGGTGCCAACCAAGAACTGAAGCGGGCAGTGGCCAAAGGACTTATCTGAGGTCATCAGGAGGGTCTGTGGCAAAGCACGAGCTTTTGACCATGTTAACCTACTACGAAGGTTTGTGCTCTCATGCAACCAGCCTGACTCCGAGCACAGCTGCAGCCTTCGCTGATAGCTCATTTAGGAGCAGTAATTTTCCCAGTGAACAACAGACAGATGTATTTTCCTTGCTGTTATGATCACACTTGTAGTTGACAGTAATAAAACAGCCGTAGTTGTATTTCAGCTGGCTGAGAATCAGGAGAAAGTACCTGAAATGAAGCATTTCTGCCTCCTGTGCAAGCCTTCTAGAAAGATGTTCCAGGTAAGACAACAGCCAGTTCCCCCATCTGGCAGAGCCTTTGCTCTTTCCAAAGCACCCCATGAACAAGACAACCTCACTGCAGTGCTAAACTGGGTGCCATGGCAGAGTGATGGGTTTCAGTGCATGTACGGTTTCTTCAGACCGTTGTGCTGAAGCTAGACAAACCAGTGGCATCATCACCTTGGTAGAAATTAATTTTGTACAAAACCTTAGCATTCCTCTGACAGGGGTGACGGCAGCAAGGATGAAAGCTGGAGCTGTGCTACCTGGGTTGTATTAGGATTAGCAAACTGTGGAATAGCAATAACCCATGGTAACAGAAAAGGAAACTCCTTCGCACACTGCTGAGATGCTGAGAGATGGCAAAGCCAACCTTCACACTCCTTGCAGCACGTGAAAACAGACTCAAGATCCCCGTCCTTACCTCCCAGGCAATCCAGGCTGCAAACACCTAAAAGACCAGCTAACACCTGGGATGATGAATGTGGCTGACAGATGAACTCCTTGGCACCATCAGTAAAGGCAGAGCTTATCTGGGAGGGAAACAAGCTTTCTCAGGGGAAGACAGGCTGAAAATCAAGCTCCCTGTCAACATGGGACCAATGCAGACTGCCCTCGACCCCAGTCCAAGGGCAAGAGCCATTTACCCAACACACCTTCTATACCCCAAAGCTCGGATAAGCAGCACAAAAAGCAACTCATAAAAAATTAAATAAAACTTTAAAATGCCTGGAGAACAGCTCTGGAGAGACTTTACATGGTCCTCACCAAGGAAAAGATGAGGAAACTTCTTATGGCACTGAAGTTGTCTCTTTTTTTGCCTCTCACAAATAATAAAACCTGCAAAGGAATGAATTTGGAAGACAAGCAGTTTCCCTAAGGTTTGGAGTTGTTCACTGAGCAATTGTGTCACTTCCAAAACTGGAAGTGGTAAAAGGAGAAATAGAGCAAAAATTCGGGAAGCTGCAGCCTCGCCCTGGCAGGGCAGGACGAGCCCCATGGCTGGGGCTTAGGGCTGCAGTGGATCTCGTCCACCGTCACCAAGGGCAGGCCACCCTTCCCGCAGTGCACCCTCACGACCAAAGTAGTGACAAAGCAGCTGAAACAGTGACAGCTTTCAAAAGGGGGGAAGGAAACCCTCCCCGTAATCCTCCAGCTAAGCTGTTGCATCCAACCATTTTAGCAAAGGCCGTCTCCCTGCCATCTGCTAGACTGCAGCTAAATCTGTGCCCCAAACACGCTCCTTTGCTTAGTCCTCAGAGAGGATTCAGGAACTAGCAGAGGACTGAGAGAAGAAACACACTTCTGGTGCAAACCTGCAACCTTTCACCTTACCCCAAACGATGCTTGACAACATTTTAAAATAGATTTATCTGTGAAACCGGGCACATTTGGAGCAACATCTCCGGCAGAACAGACTCCTTCTTTCTCTCTTTCTCAACCCCTTATCTCTGCTGGCTGATGCTGCAGACAGATCTGAGCAAGCTCTGGTTGCTTCCTCCCTCTCTCAGGCTCTTGTCCCATTCACAAGAGGGGTTCAGTCTGTCCCCAGAGAACAACTCGCCCAAAGAAAAGCCAGGGGCAGTGGCGGCCGGGGCACACCTCCCTCCACCTGCCAAAGCCTGCATAGAAAACCTGGGTAGCGAAATACAACATGAGAGACAGGAGAACTGTTCCTAGAGGAGCATCACTGTGCTGTAAGAGTGGTTTTGCTCTGATGTAAGTTATAGGGGGGAAAAAAATAAAACCAAACCAGAAAAGAAGAGCAGGGATGCCTCAGTCCTGAAACAAGGCAGGTCTCAGCACCCAGAGGGATCAATAATCTTCAAAGCAAGACTTGCTCAGGATGGAGAATCCAATAGGAAGTTAAAGAAGCTCAGGGCTTGTGGCTTTTGTCTGCTCGTCTTTCCTTCCCAAGCTTTGCTTCGTTTGACTCGTGGGATATTGCACCTGTGACAGCCCAGACCCCGGTGCAAAAGACCCAGCCCAGTGATGTGCTCGCAGGTTAAGTTTCAAGCACGTTAAGTTAAAGTCAAAACTTATCCCTGTTTTCCGAGCAGCTGTGTGTCACCAATGGCATTACGCAATCAGAGGAGCATCTCCACCTTAATTGGAGCAACAGGAGCGTTTTAAAGGTCATCTCACAAGCTCATCATGAGCTAAAGGTTTGGGGTTGGAAACTGAAAAATTTGGTTCTCTGTATTTGACTTTATATCAGTCTCACACGTATTACCCATACTTAATGTCATCTATCAGCACAGGGTCATCAAACTCGTAACAGCCTCGATATTACTGTGCAATTTCCCTCTCCCGCTGCAAGTTCTCCCTGTGAATCCCAGAGAAGGTATGAACAGTACATTTAGGCTGAAGGACAGGGTTTTCCAGCCAAAGCTTAATCTCAGTGCAGGATGCATAAGAAATAACATCAATAAAAGCACTTTTTTTCCCCCCTTTCTGCATTATTGAAACTGTAGAGATCATGTTATCAAAATCGATGTGACAAGTCTGGCCAGAAAGCTGAGACAGGGAGAGAGGAGAAGGAGATTTAAAGGGAGAAAATCTGGAAGCATTTCTGCTGAATTTGCTGTAAAAGATGCATCAAAGTAAATTGCGATGAGCCCACATCTTCAACACCTTTCAAATTCCACAAGGTTGCAGCCACCTGGACAGCCGGAAGCCAAACGGACATGAAAGATTTCATTATAAAGCACAAAACTGCTTCTTAGAAAGTCTGCTTTTGCTCCTGGAGTGAACTTGGACCATGCAATTGGTTTTATCAAGCTGAACCCCCTCTGCCTGTGTCACATCAGGTGTTGATGAGTTCCCTGGCCCGAGTCCTTGCCACAGGGTAGACAGTGCCTTGAGGAGCTCTGAAATTACTGCTTGATAACTTCATGGCTAAAGGTACTTGCCCATGTACCCACAATCAGAGGAACAGAACTTCCCCATCTTTGGATAATTCATCTTTTTTGTATGCTTTCACCATTTGCTTTTTCAGTTGCTTAATCTTTTACAGAAGAGGTTTCCCTGAATCTCTCATCTCTTCTCTCCAGTTTCTCAGTCTTTGTTTGAATTTTCTTGGACGTGATAGCCAGAGCTGGACACCATTTGGAGCAGCTGATTTCACTCACTGCAATGCATTGCCAGTGTTTCTTTCCCTCCCTCTCAGAGCAGAACATGCTACCGGGCATTGCTAAGAGAGGGGTTCCTGAATACTTCGGTCCCGTTTACTCCTCCCTAGGGATCCACTGCAGGATATATGCATTTGTCTGACTTAGTATGGATCATCTTAGGTTATGTTAGGTCAAGAAAACCATGAGGCAGAAGGGGAAGGCTCTCCTTGGAAAGAAAATGCAAAATGCTGCCATTGCACAGACACTTGAACCAGCCGCAGGGTTGAAGGAGGCTCAGGCATCCCCATGTAATGAACGGTGGGGTTCTCAGCCCACTTCTCTGCAGGATGGGCACACCTCAGACCCACTGTGAACACCTACCATCACGAGTTGGCCTCCTTGAAAAGAGCCCCAGCCCTGACCTAAAGTATCGTGGCACACTGATCCCAGTCAACACCAGCTATCCCTGTCTAGAGCAGGGCACAAGACCCCATTGCTGAAGGCAATGGTTGCAATTTCTGCTGCTGCTTGCTTGAGTGATTGCAGGACTGCTACACCAGGACACATCCCAGGGAGGGCACCGCTACAGACCAGGCAAGGAGTGGGGATTTTGGGACTGCTGCCGAATTCTGGCACTAACGGTAGAGAACAGATCTCAGCGTGAGCATTCGAGCAGCACTTCAAGGGCAGGGCTGCAGAAGGCTTCCAAAAGCGCAGCTGATGCAAGGCATCAGGCAGACGGCAGGCCCTGCCCGCACCATCTGCCTGCTCCCTGCCTCCCTGGGCCCGGCAACTTAGGCAGGAGAAACAACCCATCTTCTGCTGACTGGCACCTCAGGGTGCCAAAAGCGTGGCAAGAGGCAACCGTGCACCAAGCAAAGCTGGCAACAGCCTGTGCTTCTGGTCCAGTCGGGCGCATGGAGGGCAGGGAAGCCTCCCATTCCTCAGCCTCCACTGAGCTGATTTGTCAGAGGCATTTATAAACTCAATCTGTCTCCACCATGGGGGAAAAGAGGTCCAAGACAGAGTGAATTGATCTGGGCATGGAAACGTTGCTTTAATTATATCTGCAGAGGGAGCTGAAAGGCCACTAACAGTCAGCCCTGGCTCAAGCAGCTGTCCTGCACTTCAAGAGCTTTTGTTCGGTGCTTCCAGGGTCTGCAAAGTCAAGGGCATGTCCTAAAGCCAGTGACATCAGTGGGTGTCTTCTCCAGCACACCTCAGATTGAGGAATCCCATCGGCTCCCACTGATTTCCACGCTGCAATCCCATAGAGCCGGGCCTGGACCTGGGATCTGCAGCACATGGGACATTTTCCAGTTAAGTTAAGAAGCCCTGTGTCCCGTAAGGGAGATGGGAGTGGGAGAGCAAGAGTGTGGTGTGGAAACCTGCCTGGGCTACACAGTACATCTGCAGCATGGCCAGGGATGGAGCCAGGCAACTTGCCATGGATGGGCTTGCCCTTCCTTTGGCATCTGCTTGTGCCCATTGCTGGAGACACAGCATGGGGCTGGATGGGCTTCTGATCCAGTATGGTTGCTTTAATAGTACATTTTGTGCAGTAAAAGCAGCACGTGTAAGAAGGACCCAGAGGTCAAAATACATTCAAAGGGCAGCAGAATTTGGACCTGACGTCCACCTGCCTTTCCCCAAAGAGTTCAACCAACCAGACCCCTACTGACCCCTATGCAGGGGGTTGGTAACCCCAACCAGCATTACCCTTATATAGTGTCTATTCCTGACAGGCCGCTGGGGCCACTGGTTCAGTTTACAAGCCAGAAACATTACTGTGGGATGCTTCATCCGTCCCACTTGGCCCCAGCTTGATCATCATCACCAGCAGCACAAAATCCCCTCTGCATCACCCCCTCAGCGGGAGTTGTGCTCTGCCAAGTGCTCTCAAGGAAACGTAAGGCAGAAATCCCCTGAGTTTCTTTAATTTTCTCCCCTGCTCCAGACTGGACAGATTTGTGTCACACCAAAATCCAATTAAGTCAGCCGGCATCTCTAAACCCTCCAAGCCGAACTAATGGATGTCACCGTCTCACTGAGCAGCCCATCAGCTCTCTCCTGCGGTTTCTCCACGGAGACCTGCTCCGTGGGGTAGGAGAGGGCTGCCATCACAGCCCGTGGCCCGCTTTCCTCCTCCGCTCAGGGGAAACACAGCCAAGGATGTGTGCCATCATGGGGACATGGTCACCAGGACTGACCCTGAGACCCCTGAAAAAATGTTTGAAGTGGGTAATTAGCTTTGATTAAAAGCCTTTTGCTGTGGCAGAGGCTCCTGTAATTTGCCTAGAGGGGACAGAAAAAGAGTGGAAAGAGCAGATGTTTGGATTTGCTCCTCACAGATGGGGTGGGATTTCATCCGCTTTTGACTGCCTCGTCCTTCTCCCGGCTCCCAAGGCAACGATGCTACAGCACTGCTCGCCTGCATCCTCTCCCCATCCCTCTGCAAAGGGCCGCGAGGAGAGGCAGGCGATTGCAAATGAAGCTGAAAGGGCACCAATTCCTGTGAGATAAATACTCCCACCCTGCCTTGGTCTTAATGCTGCATGCGTTGATAAGGGCCAGTAATAGACCAAAGAGGCCATAGAGCTATTGCAGATGTGGAGGAGCATCCATGGACAGAGCGCAGGCTGGGTCTGAGCAATGAGTCCTCATCCTCCTCTGCTACTGCCTGCAACAGTGGGAGGGAAACTGAGGCAGCATCTCTGTGGTTCTATGCCACCAAATTTGATGTAACTTCGGCAAGTAGCTTGTCTGTAAGGCAAGGAAAACCAACCTCATTAAATACTTTGATATCGATAGCTGAAAAGAGCTATTATTTTTATTATTCTCATATGCTTCCCTTGTGAGGTGCAGCCATTGGACTCCTCAATATATTTCCCCGAAATACAGACAATAAAATAATAACTGTAAAAGTTAACAACAAATCCGATTCTGCGGTGCTGTTGGGGCCATCCCTGTGAGAGGAGATAATTCAGTCATTTCCCTGTTCTTGCTTCCAAATTAAAATGAATTGATTCCTCCTACATCAACTTGTTTATCATGTCTGCAGACTGTCAATACATGACAAGTTCCTCAGGTCCTATGGGTTCCTCCTACTTCGAAAAACTCAATCTATCTTTGAGATAGCCTCATTGCAACAGCTAAAATAATCCCTCTCCACAATGTATATATTCAAATCCATCTTTGCAGGTGCATCCCAAAACCCAATGCTCCTGGAAGCTTTCTGACCTCGCTCCCAACCAGGTCCCAGCAAGGGACCAGGGCATCCCCCAGTGAACACCTCAAGGTGAAAAACCCATCAGTTTATTGTGGTAAGGACCGATGGAGTGGTCAGGAAGGGGGAGAGAGAGGGGAAGAGCATGAGGTGGAGAAAGATGTGCTCTGCACCACAATACAGTGACAGCTGGATATATTCCTATTAAGGGGCTTCTGTTTACTTGGTTTTTCCATTTGAGAACATGGACTCGCTGATGCTAAAACTTTTCATGGCAGCACAGCAGCCTAGACAGCATCTTTTCAAACTGCCAGTAAGCCAGTAAACCAGGACGGTTCCTCCAGCGGTTGGAGAGCCTGGTTCAAACCTCAGCGCTGCCCTGCTGAGCAAACTATTGGTTGGGAATATCAGGTTCATCAGGAACAAAACACTTCACAAGGTTTTTGGGCTCATCCAGAGGCAGAACAGACCCAGGACAGTAGCACACTAAATTAAGGTATAACTGATAGATATGACCGCTGGGCAGATTTGGAAGGGCATGCGATAGCTGGACTCCTGCTGAACTCAGTGGGAGTTACCATCTCTCGCTGTGTATTTAAGCTCTGTTTTGGGAAGGAAGAAAATGTTTGGCATAACGCTCCGAGTGGGCTGCTTATCCCTATCCTTTAGCCTGGGAAAAATGCTTCCCAGTACCACGAAGTTGCCTGCAACGTAGTCCGTTCCTGGAAACTGAGGAAAGAAAAAACCCTGCAATTTTCCCAAATTACTTTTTAAAATAAAGTTTAGAATGGGGAAAACAAATTACCTCAGTTTAAAAGCCTGATCCTCTTGAGAACTACAAGCTGCCTACTCTGCCTGACAAAAACAATTCAGTCTTTTTCAGCCATTCTGAATCTCCATGAAAACAGACGAAAAAAAATCCTTTATATTAATTAAATAGATTATTGGTAAAAAATTCTCCTTCTTCCCATGGTCATAACTCCGCAAAGAGTAACTAATTCAGGTCCCCTGTGCTGTCAGGCCTGCAAGCCTTGTCCTCAAAAGCAAGTCTGCTTCCTGCCCTCTACTGATATAGGAGCTGCTCTCCTCCGTGAGGACTTGCTAGCTAGAAAAGCTCCTCTAAAGCTACGTTCTCCTTTTTCTCGGCACTAATCAATAAGAAACCGCCCCTGGCTAGACTCCTCTGGGCGAGAGACGCGCCTCTGCGGGAGCATCGGAAGAGGCGATCACCCCTTGCACCGGCGATTCGGTCCGACAGAGACCGTCCCTGGCTGTCCTGTCCCATCTCCCTCAGCGGGCAGCAATCCCAGGCATGCACAACCAGCTCTCCCTGCAGACCCCGTCCCTTCTGCAATGCCAAACCCACTGTGGGCACCCTCTCAGCTCCACCGCCTGGGTCTGCCTGCAGCCGGGCTCCCAGCGCTGCCCAGGGCCCCCACACAGCCTCCGCACCCCGCCTGCCTGCCTGGCAGCAGCGGGCATGGCTGCTCCAGGGCTCTCGGTGCAGAGACCACTGCTGCCAAGGCCACGGTAAGGACACTAGGGAAGACGCCAGCAGTCGCTTTTCGAACGCCCCGGCCAGCGCATCCTCGAGGGGTGGCTCACCCACGGAGATAAAACCCACAGGGTCGAGCCCACAGAAAGCATCTTTATTACATGAGGAAAGAGACCTTGTTCCCTGTTTAGAAGTGCCTCTCTGCGCAGTAATTAAATGCAGATCTAACCGCTAACGGGAAATGCCGACGTGCCAGGCTTCACCGTTAATAAGAGCTGCCCAGAGGCTGAGGCTGCCTGTTAGTAACGACAAGCGTGGGGAGGGTGCAACACCCCGAGCTCCCGGGGCAGGTCCCCAGCAGGACCCCCGGGGATGATCGGTGCCCAGAGTTTGTCAATCCCGAGCTGTGCCCCTGTTTAAGAGGCAGAAAGCTCTCCCCCCACGAACAATCGCTGCCTCAGGGCATCCAGGAAATACTTCAAACACCTGCCCTTGTTCAGACTGGCTGCCAAGAAAACCTTTATTTACAGGTCCCTATTCCCATATGCCACTGGGAAGTTGCCCTTGGGCACATCACGGCTTTGTCTTTGTTTGATTTGCGTAGTCTTGGCCTAAAGAATAAGAATCTCCTTTTATCTTCTCCCCCATGATACCCACTTGAGGTTTACGAGATACAGTAGCCCCCAGCCTTCCAATTACACCTGGTATTCCTGCCCAGCCTCCCTCCACCCCGATGAAAAGCGGCCAGGACTCTTTGCATAGACATATATTTTGTGCATCAAGGAGACCAGCAACCTGGTCAAGGCAGCTCTATTAAAATGCAAATAGCCGGGCAAGGAGGTGGGCATGAGGGAATCACGCTTGGGAAAAAGGGACTCAGAGCAGCATCTGGAAACAGCTGGCAGAGAGAGACAGCTGCTGATGGGAGCAACCCAGCCGGGGCTGGATGTCAGTACCAGGGCATTGGGTCAGACCCATGATCCATCGGGCCTGATCCTGGCTCTCAGAGTCACCCAGCGGTGTATAAACAGGGCAATTATGCAGTGATGCTCCTCTTCCAGAATAATTTCAACCCCCAGCATGTGTGAGAGGCTTTTTAAGGTGGAAGCAGTGTTTCTGCATTTGAGCCCTTGAGGCTTTTCCCCCAGCACCTTATGTGGCTGGTTTTGAACTCAAAGAAATTTGCAGCTTCTGCAACATCCTGCGGCGAGGAGTTCCACCAGATAAGCACTTCTTGCACGAGGAACAGCCTCCTGTTGTTCGTCTGAACTTACTTCTTGTACTGGGAACGGACCGTGAACAACAGTCCCTTGTTCAGCTTCCCCCATACTCTGTCCCCTGCCCCAGCTCCTTTTCAATGCACACTTTGCATGGCAATGCCAGAAAAGAGGGTCACGAAGTCCCATGCCAACAGCCCCCTTCTCGGAGGGAAATGCCATCCAGGACAATGCATTATTGATTAGAAAAGGGGAGAGAGAAGGTGATACTCAAACCGCGCAGCCCTGCAGCGCTTACAAAAGCACCCGCAGCTGCCAAGGTTTCCATTTTCCCCCAAGTACCCGCTCATCTCCAGCCGGTTGCTTCCCCAGCAGCAGGTACAGCAGTCGAGGCTGCAGGATGGAAAAGCAGCAAAAGGTCAAGTGCTGGGTTGCGCTGTGCAAGCCCAGCTGGCAGCACCCATCCTCAGCTGCAAGGCTGCTTGCTCGAGCTCCCGGTTGTTCATTCAGCCAGCTGAAGGGTTATTAGGGCTTTAGCAAAGCTTAGAAATGAATCCGCCAAGCTCTCGATCCAAAAGTTCCACATACAGCAGTATAAAAGGGTTAATTAAACATTGGTGGCCATGAGTAAACAGCTACACGGTGGCTGTAGAGCTCACTGGGGCAACAGGATTTTTCTAAACAAGATTTTTCTAAACGTGGATCCGCACCAGTTACTCAGAAAAAATTTTTTTCTCTTTTGTCCTGCCAGAAAATGTTTCCAACGAGCAGAGAACTGGAGGGTTTGGGGAATCACTGCACCAAGTGCCTCTCACCACAGGGATGAACAAGGCTCTGCAAAACCACTGCGTTTTTTTGCTCTGGCCCAGTACACACAAACTGAGGCTGCGGATGCAAAGGCAAAATTGTTTCCATGCTTCTTCTTCTGCTGTAAGTCAAGTTCGCAGGAGACGGCAACCCAGCAACACATCCAGGGTCACTTCAGGCTATTGGGAGCATGTTGAACGAGGCATTCAGGTGACGGTGTGGCGTTCAGGAGCCTGAGCTTGCTGACCCTTCCTCCAGCCACCTGCAGTCCCCAAACGGCCTCGCTTCCTTCCCGGTTTTGTCTCTGAGCCCTGGGGACCGGAGCGGAGGACGCCTGCCACGTGCCCAAGGCTCACAGCACAGCTTGCATCTCCTCTGTGTCCACAGGCTATGGAGCACCAGGGGCACGGGGAATTTCTGTCCCTTGGGGCTCCATGTTTCTTGGCATTGAGCTCTTTGGGGAGAAAATAAACCAACAATGTTTTTTAACTTTTCACAGGTAGATAATTCCAGGTAGTTCAGCAATGTTGGAGTGATTTATTGAAGCTTCACAACAGACGTACCAGGTAAGTTATGTGAGTCACGGATGCGTGTATTTGCATATGTCCATAATAAAAGGGATTTTAAAAGAATCAAGACAAAGTGATTGATGGTTGAAACAAATATTACCATGTTATCGAAAGGAAATGTCTTGAGCAAGCCTGATCTTTTCCTCTCAAAGTTTTCGGGAAAGTTGTGCTTCCTCTGAAAACCTCAGTGCAAACCTGAAAAGCTCCTCCGCATTTTTTGACCAGCTCATTTGACACCTTGCAAAGGCTAGTCCTGAGACTAAGGGGGACAATCTCATTAGTGCGCAGACAGGTTTGGGCACACGGGACACTGCTCCTGCCACGAAGCCTCACCTGTCACCCCCTAAATCAGCTCGACCGGTCCCAGCCCGCGCCCCTCGGCTGCAGCGCCCGCGTGTCCCTGACACCCAGCACCGGCTTTCTGCAAGACGAGGAGGCGGCTATCGGCGGCAGGAGGTGCTGGGCTCGCCAGGCTGCCGGTTTTTCCGCACAGCAGATGGCTGTGCCACATGGATGAGGTTTGGAAAAATAACCCAAGGCTGGATGGATCTCCAGAGAAACTTCTTCCTCAGCACTTCATTATAAAACTGATAAATAAAAGTAATTGTTGCACAATTAGATTTCCCATCTCCTCCAACTTCTTAATCACATCAAGATTAATTATCAGCGCTCTTATTGTTTTGCTTTATGGGTTTCAGTTGTTTGTCTGTTCTTTTGGAGCTAGTCTGAGATGAGAAAAGTCTTTGAAGCGGCTTAAATGTGAAGATCTAGGCAGCAGTTTTGTTAAAGTTGATTCCTCTTAACAGTCAGCTTCATTTTCTCATCGGGCCTGGATGTTCTGAAGTCATTTAATTGCAATTTAATCTTCCTACTTTCTCCTCTAATATATTTCGGTGCAGTTCACCGGGTTATATTTGCCAATTCATTAACAGCCTCTCTGATATTTGACATTTTGCTTTAGGGAAATGCAGGTATGCGATCTTTAATATTTTGAGGATTTCTTAATGAGATTTAGGGGCTATGGGCTGGGAATTCTGATTTTTTTAATTTAAATGTTTACTTCAGGGCAACTTTGGGGCATTTTTCTTGAATTTTCTGACAATGTTAAGACCTGGGAGGGGGGAAATCAATGGAAAAGAGCAGCAACGCTGGTAAGAGGAGAAACATGTAGCTCCCTCTTGCCTCCTGAGCACACAGGGATTAAAAGTCAGGAGAGTTTCCTGGTTCAGAATCCCAGGCCTTTATCCAGGATTTTTTTTTTTCTCAAGAAGCATTCTGGGCTTTGCCTGTGCTCTGCCGTAGGAGTTTCTCTGCCAGCCGGCTTTGCTGCTATCACACCCAGTAGACGGGGAAGACATCTGAAAGAGCCTGCCCACACATGGCACGTTGCATCCCTTTATTAACACAAATCGCCTCCCGGAAAGCCTTGGCAAAGGCCAGGCTGGGATGCGGCTCCCACCCTTTGGCTTTTACTCCAAAAGCAACATAACATTTGCCATGAGTGTAGCCGAGGGATGGATAACTGCCTTTCAATGCTGGCTCACCCCTCTCAGCATAACGATGCCGAAATGAACTCCAGCCTTTCCCTGCTTTCGCTTCGCTGTTTTGCCTTGAGCTCACTACTTCACCTCTTTTCACCTTGTCTATAAAGGAAATCATAAAGATCCAAAACGCACATATATGCAAGTAACCACGAAACCAGACTTTTAAAGACACTTAAAAAACCCCACCTAAAAGCACTTGAGACTTTCTTTTTAATACCCAGGCCTGCTAGCTCTCAGGAATCAGCGCTAGGTGCAGAAAGCCTACAGCCTGCACAGGCAAAACCCATCAGATCCCAAAGGGAAAGAGCATTAAAACGGAGCCTGCTGGTGTGACACTTGGCTCCGGCTTCAGCTCCATTTCGTGCCTCATTCTCTCTTTGGACAGTACAGAGTGCATTGCAGAGAGCTATTGAGGCAGGAGTTATTGCACACATGCAGCAACTCATATTTAGTGATCGTTATTAGAAATGCAGAGTCAAATATGCAAAAGTTTGGAAATACCAGAAATTAAGGCTGCCTTTACCTCCCTAATTAGGCCCCTGGTGAGCATGCATCAACTCCCAGCATTAATCACCTCCCTGCAACACTCCAGCCTCTGTTGCTATTGCAGCATTTTTTTAAATTACAAAATATTTATTTTCCTGTTAACCTTTTGCAAAGCACACATCCCCTTCCCACACAGCAATACCTGCGTGTGCCTCTTTCACTACACAAAAAGGCCTGTGAGATACCAATGTGCTTTTTTGGGCAGGAGCCAGCTGATGAATCAAAACAGCCACTAAATGCCATTAGCACAACTGGCACCTGGAAGAATATTTTGTCTGGCAGGAGGGCTGTTGCATTTATTTGTTCCAAAGCTGTCTCCAGATAAAGAATGTTTAATTTTTCTGTCTCTTCTCACAAGCAGCATAGAGCAGAGGCTCCCCATGTTTCCCAGCTGTGCCCTCTGTCCCCAGACAGTGCCATGCAGCTCAGCTCAGCTCCCCAAGCACCCACAGAACCGAGCACCCAACCCCCATGAAGCTGCTATTAGGGTGATCTGTGGATCTGCCAGTGTTTTTTGGACTGGAGAAACACTTGCAGATCCCAGAGATCCCAATAAGGGCCCATTAAATAGAAGCAAACTTCCCAGTGTCCTGGTTTTGCTGGCTGGCTATGGCTTACCCCGCTTAAGCCAAAGGGAGGGAAAAAGCTGGCAAGATGCAGCTATCGTGACTTTGTTTCTTGAGGGGCTGTTAGCAGTGGGAATTTGCCTTTGGGCAGGATTGCAATGAGGTTTATTTGTTTATTAGCTTGAGGGATGAAAGGCAGAGCTGTTCTTGCAAGGACAGTTACCCTCTTCCATGCAAATCCAGCCACACAGCAAAAGCAGGTTATGCTAAACTGTGTGCACTGATTTTGGCTCTATAAGCCTGGCAGGGAGTATTGTCTCATGGTTAGACTGAGGGATCTGGGTCCTTTCATCAACTCTATTCACAAGACTTAGTTGTAGGAGACCTATAAACCAGGCATCTTCCCTCCGCTTTAGTTTAAAGCAGTATAAATTTTTTTCTCCTTATGCATCAAGGGGTAGAATTAACTGATGGCTGCAAAGCACCCTAAGAGCCACGGAGAAACGTAGCTCCAAGTAATGTAATATTTAAACTGGCCAGCTAGCGAGGTTTATAACTGGATCGAACGTGGCCAAGAGGTGACCTGCCACATGGAGAGCTCAGATCCTGCAGTCTCCGGGTGCTAAGCAGAAGCTGCCCATGCTGAGGATGAGATGGAGACAGAGAGACAGGGCCAGCAGGAGGGCCAGCTCTCACCAGGCGGGCACCTGGGCACCATCAGCGATGCCAAACTGCACCAGAGGGAGAAACCAGGAATATTTCTGCAGAAAGAAAATGCTACATCAAGGCTAAAGAATCTTTTCTAACTATAAACCCAGGCTCTGTGATGGTTTTGGTTCCCCACATACTCCCCCTCCTTATATAGTGCTAGCCATGTGCATTGGGTTATTGCCTCTGAAATGAAGCTTAACTTAATAACACTGTCAAAAGTGGAAACACTCTTTAGTCATTAATGGAATTCTAATAGCAAAGTCATTAATTGAATCCCAATAACGCTTTTCCATCCCAGTGACTTACTGCAATTGTTTGTGCCAAAGAGGCCCAGGCTTGCATCTGCATCTCCTTGCCACGTTCAGCAGTGACCAGGACCTGTACATTTTATCATTTCGTATGGCTTTGGATCAGGGGATTTTCTGCTTGTTATTCACTCTTAGGAAATTTAACAAGTCTACACAGGCTCTTTAAAGCTAATGTTGCATGAAATGCAGGGATAAACCAAAGCAGACAGCTTCATAAGTACAAACACACTATCAAACTGCTCCCATCACCCAGTCTCTTCCTAATGGTTTTATTATGTAAAATGGTTCAGTCTGGAGAAAACCCACCACTGCCAACGCAGCAGTGCCAAGCAGGTATTTAATTCGTTATTTAGGTATGAAATTTAAATGAAATCATGCTGTATCCAAACAAACTCCCAACAAGGCTTGTTCCCACCTACTTCCCAGGTCAAGGAAGTGATAAAAATTGCTGTTCTTTATTACAAGAAGGATTCATTTACTCCAAGGGCTTCTCACCAATAGGAATTGGTGCCAAGAGACCTGCCTATGGATTAACCCGTGGGGAACAGCCCTTTTTATGCCTGTAGCACCCTTGGAGAGAGGCTTTTACACATGAAAAGGCATAGAGATGCTGCATCATTAGTCCAGGTCCAGAGACAACATTTGTACTTCGCACTCTCCCCATTTTAAAAAACTACGTCAATGCAGAACAACGAATTTCAATGCTATGGAAGTCTCACCCAGACTGAATGGGCATCTTCCAAAGAGCTTCAATTTAAACTTCACCATCTTGAATTTAAAGTCGGTGAAGTGTCTGAAGTGTGTGACAACTCTTACCGTCGCTGATTATCCAAACACACTTGTTCCGTGGATTTTTTTAATTTTTTTAAAGTCTCATTGCAAACGCACATTTCGTGTTTGTTAATAAAGCTGGCTGCTTGTGGCCGAAACCCCACCCTTCATCTCCTGCCTGCTGTTAGCGGCTGCCATGTGCCTGGGTTACAGAAAGGGGGACCCCGGGGCGGTGCAAAGTACCGAGGTTTATCTGGCCCCATCTAGGGCGACAGAAATCTTGTTATGATCCCGATCACGTGTGGGTCCTTCTTTTTTTTAAACTTTCAGTGTGTAAAGAAAAAATACCCACAGTCGTCACGGGCAGAAACTCACCTCTGGACCTTCTTTGCTCCTATTCTGAGCTCTCCTGCTCTGCTGGGTGATGACTGCTGCCCTGATTTTTTTTAATAAAACAGAGCAGAAAAGTACACATCCATCCCCTCAGATGAAGGGGACGGACTTGATTAATTTTAGTGAAGCATTACAAGGTCAAAGGTATATTACTGTTAATTCATCTACATATTGAAGAGATGTCCAGCATTTTCCAGAGGACCCAGAGCACGACACAGTCAGCATTAAAAAGCCAAGGTGTGCGCTGTCACAGCCCGTGTCCTTTAATCTTTGATGTCACTGGGTAATTTCAGCCAGATTTGACAAAGGGGTAAAGGTCTCCAAACTATTAACATCTTACAGCTTGCTCCAGAAAAGGAGAGATATGGGCACTAAAATAACAGATTCAATTTTCCCACCCTAAAAATGTAGACGTTTACAATTCTTTCCACATGGAAAAGTCATCTTGGTCCATAGATTTGTATCATATAGCATAATATGTTGCGTAAATCCAATAACACACGTCATACATCTATAACTTTTATTGCCGAATGCATTGCAACACAGGCCTGCTTGCCCAGAATATAAAGTTTGTTGTATGACACAGTATGCCCCAAATCTGCTTAAAAGACTGTGAAACTTTTAAAGCATGCACACATAACGTTAACATGCCTTAGCACCCTGGGAAGCAGCTCAATAAGCTCCCTTGAAGACTAAACTGATGTCTTGAAATATCAGGGGAATTTCCTTGCAGCTTTGCGCCCAGACTTGTTTTGGCTAAGAAAGTGTCAAAGATTGTCGTGTCCTTGTCTTTATAGATTAGATGCTTTTGATCGCCTCTGCTATCATAAACCCCTTCTTGAGCTGCCAGCAGAGATAGATCTTCTCAGAGGCCCAGGGGATTATGATTAAATTAGAGGAGGTTGTTGTTGTAATCTTAAAGCCTAGAGCCTTTCTGCCCCCCTGGCTCCTGCTGGAGCCCCCCGAGCCCCCACGACCCTGTAACACTGAGCAGAGGAGCTGCTGCAAGTCAGCTCCTTCCCGTCCTTCTTCACCCGTTTTGGCTGAAAATACTAAAGAAATGAAACCTCCCCGTGCAATAAAACCATACTGCAGAGGAAATTGTCTACTGGAACAGAGCCGTGGTGCTTCCAGGCCAGCCCCATTTCCAGCAGTACAAAGGAGGTGGCATCTAAGGAGGACATCACCCTAAACCGTCACCAACACCCTTTGCACAGGACAAGCCTGGAGAGTGACGAAGGGCTGCTCTGTTTTAGCTCGTGCACCCTTCATGCCCATCGAGGTGGTAGATGTCAGAGCAGCAGCTCTGCACTGATGCTGAACAGCCACGGAGAGTGACAAATTAACTCCGATTAAGTCAGACAGCAAATCAAAGGAGGAGCAGATCCTCCCTTCCACCCTCCCGTACCTCAGGGAACAGACCAGGCTTTTGAAAGTTAAGCAGACCTCAGGGGGTGGGACGGCTCCCGGGGCGCACAGAGCGTGGTCTGCGGGGTGATGGGGTGGCTGTCAGCATGGCCGGGGCAGCAGGAGCACTAGGGGAAAGAGCTGGGTGCTTCCTAAACCACATCCTGAAGATGCTGTTGCTTACGGGCAGGATCAAGCCCCCATCCACGCAAGAGGGCTGTCGTTCATCGTAACATCTCACTCATCAGCGAGTCCCCGTTGCCAGCGGACATCGCTACGTGGAGGTTTATCTACACCTCCCCACCCCAGAGCCAGCTGCAGGTCCACGTTAGGGGAAGCTCTTCTTTCTGGGCTTTTAGTTCTATTTGGATACATAATATTTTCCTAAATCTCACCTTGTTACTGACACACAAAAAAACAATCTTCCCTCCTCCCCCCTTCTCTGTGAATTTAACATCCAAGTGCTGTTATTAAGGCTCCGTTACTTTTACAAAATGCATGACAGATCATCTCGTGGTACTCTGTGAAGTACTATAAATAATTAAACTTCAACTAGACTTGTCAAAATAAATGAGCAGAGTAGACTCTGCTCTGTGGTGCCTTTGATTTTGTTTGTATGTGTTGCTCCTTTTATTTTGTTATCTGCTAAATTGCAAAAATGCAGCGATTGGAGCAAGAAGGCCCTGCCACCAGCCCCGTTATTGTGCCACAGGGATTAACTGCCCCGCATCCTGCCTGGCCAGGAGGTTGGGTGAATTCTGCAAAGCCCAGTTTTGGAGGGAGTTTGGTGGCCAGGTACCTCTTCCCAGCAGTGTCACATCAGGGAAGGAAGCAGAGCTCCTTCTGGAAGGTACATGGCTCCTCCCCAGCCACTTTTGAATTATTCATTGGGAATTAATACATTTGGCAAATCCAGGCTTCTCTGCATGAATTATCCACAAAGCAGTGGAGATTATGCTTTTCCTCAAAATTTATTTTTTCACTTACAAATTGACAAGCAACTAAAATTAGTGCAGTAAGGCTGTGCAAGGACTCCATCCCACGTCTGCACCAGGACCACACATTGGTTACGAGTTCAGACCTGCTCAGCCTGGCTGGGCAATGCACACTTGTGGGGCATCAAACAGGGAGGACAAAGGGAGTGATACCAGAGCTACACCCCCAAAACACCATCTGGGTGCAGAATTAAATGGGGGACACGGATCACGCTTGCTTAGGGCTGCGGCTTCTCCTTTGCCTGACTCCGCAGCAGCCTGTGTCGGGGTGCATTCAGACGCCCCGTGAATGGGAGTCTCCCACCTGGTTTCAGAGCAAAGCTGTGCCCATGTGCAAACAGAGTATCTCGGTTTCTGCTCCAACATGCTGCCGTAGAAGTTACCAGCCCAAACCTGCCCCTGCAGCACGTTCTTTTCTCCCCGTCATCCTCAGCCCCATCGGCAAGACTGTGTGCATGGGGACACCCTAAACCATCACAGTCAGGTTTCAGGTACCTCCATAGCCATAACCCTCGGAGCCAAGCCAAGCAAATTGTACAACTTCCTCTGATGCATTCACCATCCCCAGTCATACATGTATAGCCCAGCATTAAGCTCAAAGCCACTACAGTTCCCAAACTGCCTCCTTAATGGGATTAACTTGAGCAGCTCAATGCCACCTCCACCCACCTCATTCTGACTCCTCACTCCTTGCTCTGCAGTTCTTGGTCACACGAAATTGTCCCAACAACCCCTTGGATCTCTCTTAGTCGAAGAAAACTGCTGCAAAGGAACAAGTTTGAGGCAGGGAATGAAGTGGAGTATCCAGAAAAGGAGTTTTATATGCTTAATGGCAGAAATAGGCTTTTAACATCCAGCAAGAGAGCAAAGGATTCTCGCTGCTAACAAAGCTATTAAAAAGAAATCTGCTTTGCCAAGACATGAGCAGGAGGTCTGGGTTGTCCATCCCAATACATTGTACTGCAGCAGGCCATTCAATTCATTCAATATGGTGCTGCAATTCCTCAAACTCCCTGGAGGTTGGTTGTTCTCCTCCTAGAAGACAGTGCTATTCAACCACTTTCTGTTCGTGCACAATTCACGACCTGATGCACCGTTGCCCTCCTCTGCCATCATCTGTACCGGGGAGTGTGAATGCCTGTTCTCATCTCGTAAGACCTTACATCCATTTCACGCTGGCACGAATGCTAATACACAGTGTGGGATAATGCGACGCAGGTTTTACTTTCCCAAGGTGGCAGATGTTGGTGCAAAAGCTGCTGACCCCCCAAAGAAGCACACGTGCGTTCCCAATGCTGCGTTCAGGGAGGAGAAGGCTCTGCTGAAAAGATCAGCCATTGTCTGTCCATGCAGCACATGAATGGAAAACCCTGCATGAAAAACCTCCTCTCTGCCCCAAAATCTGCATCTGCTCCAGTGCTTGTGTATCCTGACAAAGGACCTTCATCCGTCGCTCTGCTGATCCTTCCTACCCTGCAAAGTGGCAGCTAGCTCTTCTTTAGGGCTGCCAATTGTCATACCGGCTGCTGCTATCGCTGGTTAATAAAACCAACGCGGAGCTGACTACCAGGGGTGTCCTTGGGAAAGGAAAGCAGCCTGCGGGTCATCGACCAGCAGAGGGCATTCAAAAGAGCATCCAGCTGGAAACCGGAATGACACCAGCTCCTGTACGGTCTTGTGCACTGTCCTGAAGGACAGAGAAAAAGGGACATTTCTTAGATGGGGCACAGAAACTGCAGAATTCGCAATAGCAGCATCCCACGGCCAGGGCTGCACTTGGGACGAGTCTTGGAGGCCTCGGAGGGGCCTCAGGAAACTCAAGGAACTGCCAGTGGGTCACCTCTGCCCAGCCTCAACAGAGCTGATGGGCCTGATGACACCTCTTGTTCCCGTCCCGCTCCTCTCCAGAGAGCTTTTCCTCACCTGAGCTGTTTAAAATAATCCCCTCTTCTTACAGGGCTCAGGTATTCGGAGAGGGACTAAAAGGAAGATCCTAAACCTTCATAAAAATATGTTTTAAAGGAGAATGACCTGAATGCCTTCACCTTAAGAGGTAACTTGAGCCAATGCCAAGAAGCCGGATCCGCAGAAGGGGAGAGTGAAGAGCAGGGATGTAGCTCACAAGAGCAGGCATACAAAGAGGGAGACCAGACCAAGAAGGGATTCAAAGTGATTCATCATTTTTAGGCAGCCTGAAGCACTTCAGTAAGCAACTGAGTTGTCAGAGATGCTGAAATTCCAGCAGCTCTTGCCCATCTCACACTCCAGCCCTTGCTCATGCCTGATTTTGAGATGAAACTGGCTTCATACCAGAATTAAGCAAATCTGTTCAAAACAAGGGAATTTTCCCAGCAATGGGAAACGCAGAGGTGCTCAGAGAGCAGTGCCCCACCTCCAGCTCCAAGCGGAAGATGAACTCTGCTGGGGAGATGAACTGTGCTCTGCATGCGAGGCAGCGAGGCAGGCTGTTACACGTTATTAGCATTAATTATCCCACCTCCCCGGCGCAGGCACCTCCACCGGTAATCACCACACATCAGCCAAAGGGCCACCCTTGCTTTTCTCTACCTCTAATTCCGTAATTGGAGGGGAGGAAAGAGGGAAGAAAAATCAGTGCTGAAGTGTAAATCGCTACGCTAATCTTCCTAGCACTAATTGTATGTTTATTTTGAAAGGCGGGAAGGATGGTGGGCAGCAGTGGGTAATTACTCTCTATCAGTTCATCGGTGCAAGCGGCTCCAGGAGAACTTGGCTGAGTCCCTGCTGCCTCCTGCAAGCGGGGTGAGTGCTCGCAGGTTGTTACTCACCCCACACGCACTCAGCCCCTCTCCTCCGATCGGCTCAAGCGTGTGGGCATGGGCATAAGGGTCTGCTTGTGCAAGGAGCAGGACAGGGACTGCAGAACTGCCCTGTGCTAGGAGAGCCCAGCCTGTCCCCCTTGGCCACGGAGTCAGTCCCATACAGCAGGGAGAGCGAGGGAAAAGCAGAGGAAAGCACAGAGAAAAGCCCCTTTGTACCAATGCACTGGAGGAGAGGTTTGAATACCCCAGCTGTATCAAAAGCTCCTTTTAGGATCCATTTCACTTAGCTGCCAGTTGTTTTTCAGTCCGTTCACATTGCTCTCCTCCGAGTACCTCCCAGCTATCCCTGAGCAGGACACAGCCAGAGACCTTCCTCGCCAGGGGAGATTGCTGTCGCTGGAGTCAGACCAGCAATGCATACGGCATCAGTACCTCTGAGCATCCCACGGTGTAGAAGGCCAGACCCCAGGGGCAGCGGGAAGCCAGGGAAGGGCAGCAGCCAGGATCTGCCCCCTGTAACTTGTTTCAGTTCAGACAAACAGACAGACATTGCCAAGCCCCTTACATCCTTGGGTAACTTCCCCACAATTTATTGTATTTATTAACTGTCCCGCCTCCCTTCTCCTGCCTAGCATCTACGCATCTGGACTGCCTGTGCTACCATCCCAGCAGCCTAAGAGGGCACAGAAAATTTCGCACTTTCCCTAAGCAGCTCCATCTCTGCTCTCAAGCGCGCAGACCGACGGCCCAAAGCACGCCCAGCACACAAACCCTCCCAGCTGCCTGGCAGAGGGCTTCTCTGCGCCGTGGTGTTGGCCAGGGGCAGGGCCCAGGAGATCGCCAGGGTCCACCTCCAGGCAGGAGCTTCACTGCCGCTTGTTATCACCGGGGGAAGGCAGTGAGGGTGAGGGGGGAACCCTTTCCCCGTCCCCCACAGTCTTTCTGCCCTTGCTTTAGGACCGTGCAAGGGGTGGATGCGCATCTGCTCTGTTTTTTCCTCCTCTCCGTTCTCCTCTGTGGTTGCAGCGATGCTTGCTGAGCCTACAAATATTTTTAAGTTTCAATACTCTTGCTTGCTAGAGGCTTGTTTGTGCAGTTTGTTATACCTCAGACTCAGATATCCAGATTTCTCTATGCCTATTTTATTCATGGTAATTCGATGCTATCAGCAACACATTCAGATTTTACCTTAAATCTCATATTCCCAACCGAAAGTCTGCAGGGGGAAGCACACACTTGACATGCTCTAAGCAAACAATATTCACACTTTGCAGTTACCCACCTAGAGGAATATGATCTCCTGAAGTACCCTGGTGAGATAAAGTAACCATTTTTCTGTACGCTGGTGACCTGAACTCACATTTATTCAGCTTAAATGTGGTATCAAGCTCTACAGAGTGACTTTTATGCTAAAAATAATTGCAGTTTTCCAAATGCATTACAGAATTTCTTAGAAGACGGAAGTCCAGGGAGGATTCCCAAAAACAGACTATAAGGCTAAAGAAATGAAAGAATAATTTACAGCCTTAGAAATTGGATCATTTATTTTTTTTTAATATTGCAAAATTCATAAAATCAATGATTCATGGAAATATTTGCCCAGCCATCAAGTCAGCTTTGTAACAGGGTAAATAATTGACATGCATTTATTACATTATTTATTTGAAAATTCACAACATAAATAATTCAAAATCAGCTAATTATCTGAAAACTAAAGGCTAAAAGGAGGCAACACAGTCCATTAGCTACAGCCACCCGACGGAATTTAATTCGCCTTTCCCGGGAGCAGGAGGCCAGTTCTGGAAGGCAGCAGGGACAGGCGCGGGCCGGTGAGCCCACGCCGGGGCAGCCCTGCGGGCAGAGCGCGCCGACTCCTGCGGATGCCTGAGGTGCTGGTGCGGGTCCCCAGCTGCCGGCCGGGGAGCCTGGGCCGGGCATAGGCTCCCCTCCGCGTCCCCGGGACCTCCGGGCTCAGCACAGCGGACGCTGAGCCGGTCGCAGGACAAGCCCTGCTGCCTGGGCTGGGTGAGTTAATGCCTCTGTGGATCACTTTGACTTCTGCCTCTCTCCATGCCCGGTGCAGCCACCGAGCACGGTCCAGGTCTTCACAGCATCTTTCCCAAACACCTTTGAGTCATGGGATGCCTGGTGATACTTTTTCCCTTGGTCTGAGGGCTCCTAGCCTGTGGGAAATAAAGGGCTCAGCCCCACTTTTCCTGCAAAGACGGGTATTGGGGGCTTCCCAAGCGGCTGCTGGGGCAGGAAAGCAGATGAGGAAGGACTTAACTGCGGTCAGCAGGAGGGGACAGGACAGAGCAGAGTCTGCTGTCCTCTCCCAGCGTCAGCTCTGGCTTGGATCCACTGCAAACAGCCCTCGAGGCAGGGAGACCTGGCTCGGATCTCTCTCCTGGACCGTTTATGTGCTTCCATCCATCACGCTTCCTTCCCGCCCCCAGGCTGCGGAGGAGCGGCCCCTCTTCCACAGGGACTGTGCCCCCTGGTAGCTCACAACCACTTGCAACTTCATCAAAATAAAACATCCACAAACACACGCATTTTTCTTTATTAAAAAAAAAAAACTGAAGTATGGGTATTTTCCACTTCTGTCAAGACTTTTGCTGTCATTAGCTGAACGCATGTTGCAAAATGCATTTATCACTGTCTGGAAATGTTGACTATGTAAAAATATGTTATAAACACAAGATTTTTTTTTCTGCCTCTTCTGATGCTAATTTTTGAAATGCACGAGCATCATTATTAAAAGGACAGCCTCTTCCCTTCCTCCCTCCCATCTCCCCCCCTTTTCTAACCTACAAAAAAGTCAGCAATCTGACAGATACATGGCTGCTGCTTTCAAACCCTGAACTTCAACAGGAATCCTGGAATAGGCAGCTTCCTCCTATCAGATCTGCTTTGCAGCTTAGGAAGAGGTTAGTGTCTGGGGTACAGATGCAAACAAGAATTATAATACAAGATTATGCCTCTGTTTCATAAAATACCACACAAGCAAATGAAGACTTATGCCCCTACTTTATATAAAGCATGAATTTCTTATTATGCAGTGCTATTATAATTGTAGCAGCAACAGCAATTATTCTTAATACATGTTTCTTAGCATGCAGCAGTGACTAGAGATCTCACCTTAGACGAAGCCCATGCTGTGCCGCGGTGAAACCCCAGGGTCGGGCTGCTGGGGCTGGGACTGTCACCTCTGGGCAGTGTCTTGCACCAGGGGACCCAGGCAGTGGTGGGGCCAAAGGAGATACGGACTGGACAGACACAGTGCAGGAGGAGGGAGCTCAGGAGCGTGTTGAAGGCTGGGAGAGACATTAGAAGTGGGTACACATGCCTTACCCATTCAGCCGCATTTCCCCCATCGGCACCTTTCCCGTGGGTGCCCGCTTGGTTGGGGGCTGTTGGGAGATCCCCAGCTGTGGCTCTGCCCTCTCTCAAACCCACTCGTGGTCAGCAAATGGCTCTGCTGTTGGATTGCACTTGTGCCTTACAGGGGCTTAATCTAAACCAACAGTCCCACTAGTGCCCCAGTCGCCTCTGGGAGCTACGGGACTCCCTGGGGTGTCCCGGGCTGTGCGCTGCCGTGTCTGGCCGCTCCCCGGGCGCTGGCATTGCTTCTGCACCAGGGCAGGGAAATGCGGGAGCCGGAGGCACTGTGCAAAGGTGCAACATGCACAAAAGTGCCCTGGCATGGCTTGTGCTTGGAAACTGGAAACGTCTCCAGCCGTCCCCTCCCTGGGCACAGGTTTCCCTGCTCTGCTCTTTTCACCCCTCCTGATGCTGAGCAGCACACGAGCACCAGTTTAACCCACCCGTGCTGGGTTCAGTAGCTGTGTTTGCAGTGTAAATAGCTCTGCCTGGGCTGCAAGGGTGGCTGAATCCCATCGGTTGGCTCCACAGCTCCATCCAGGCATGCAGAAATGGCTTTTAGGTGGGACTGGGGGAATTTGCAAGCATCTCCTGAATGCTGAGGACTTACTCATCTCTGTGTAGGGGCTCACCTTGATACAAGCAGATGTTCAAAATCCAGTTTTGCATTGATTTTACACTGCAGGGACTGTGTGTCTAGTCCCTAGCCAGGGACTGCCTGGCAGAGCTTCTGAGGACCACAGCGACACCAGCTCAGGACAACAAGCCATGGAGGCCCACTAGGTCCATCCCGTGCCCACCCATGACTGCCCTAGGCACCCACAGACCAGCTCCATCACCTGGGCTTATTTCATCAGTCACTGGGTCCCAACTTCTGCTCCCCTCTGCGTGCAGGCACAGCACATTTATTGCAATAACCTGCTTGTTTCCCGGCGCATTCGGAGGAAAATAGCCCGTTCCAACAGCCCAGGGCATCTCCCCGTGCCCAGTACAATGCTGCACCATGTCCCCTGCATCATGGGGAGCCCAGCTGGGCCGGACTGGAGGTGTCGGGGCCCCTGCACAGAGCAGCCGGTGCTGCCCTGATGTGCATTCTGCCACCGTACGGTGCCACCCACCCCTGTGCAGGGGAGGGCGAAGGCTTTGGAGATATTTTCTCTTACCATACCTTTGAAATCTCTCCTCTGATCAGTATGCCGGGGCGTGCTCCATTCAGCACACATCCCCTTGTGCTGTCCTTTGCCAGAAGACTCACAGTTTCCCCCTCTCTTTGCACAGAGCTGCCTTTCAGCTCGAGTCCTGCTTTTGTTTCAGGCTTGCCTCTCCCCAGAGGAGTCATTAACTCCAAGTTGTGGCTGGTTTTGCCACCAGTAGCACAGTCCTGCTGTAATGGCCCCTCTTTGACCGGCGGGGAGTGCGGGTTCAGCCCTTAGCTCTGCAGCAGTCCCTTTCAGTGACATTGGCTGTTGTTTCCACCTAAGCCAGTTATGTCCATGGCTTGTCAGTCTTAGCAGTGCTTCCATCTGGATGCAATCTAGACCTTGTGTCACCCCTAGGAAGCTGAGAGGAAGCCACTGGTTCTGGCAAAGGAACAGCACAGTTATTCTGGGCAGCTTGTCTGGGCTAAGCTGTGATGTTGTCCTCCTCCTGGGAACTGTGGGAGTCAGATCCTGGCTCTTAACTTGTCCTGCAGCTCACTGAAGTCACTGCAGATGGAATATCTACCCATCCACCAGCGTGTGCACCACACCAGGGTGAGAGCCCACGCAGGATCTCGCCTTTGACTCTCACCTTTCAACCTTTGACTCAAAATGTGCCTTTGTCAGGCAAAGGGGCTCCCCCAGTCCAAGGTGAGGGATGCAGCCAGGAGTAAAAAACCAAGATGTGAAAGTCCCTGGGAGACAGCACCTGGGCAAAGGCATTTCTGCTCAAAAAGGCTGTGGTCCTGTAGCCCCCGAACAGCCCATGGTGTCTCTGAGCCGGTGGGAAGCATCTTTATAGAGAGCATGGTCTGCAAAATTGCCGTAGGGCTTAGCTATCAGCACACAGTGTCTGGAGAAGAGACTACCCTCTCCTTGGTCTGGGACTGGCTTGAGCACCCTCCTCAGTGCCTGCCTCTCATCCAAGGATGCTGGGAGCTAGAAAGGTGCTGGGAAAGAAGGCAACAGCAGTTCTCCCTACTGCTGTAATGCTGAAGACACGGCTGAAAAACTGGGTTGTAAAAGGTTACTGACCTCCCTGCTAACCTCCATCCATCCCATTACGAGTCACCTCTGCGGAGGTTACAAGAAGATAAAAGAAATAGTGATTGTGCAGCTGATTTTTATGGCTCTGCCTGCACCAGAGCCATCCGCCCACCCCAGCACAGGTCACGCTCCTGCGACAACCCAACCTGCCATGGGGAAAGACCACGTCCAGCGCTCTGCTCCTCACTGTGATCAGGAACTGGCCGTGCATCCTCTCCGTGCCTTGGTCTAGCCATTAATTCAGGCTGAAATTCCCTCCAGACCAGGATCCCTCTCTGCCTCAACAACCAGAGGCACTTTAAGAGGAAACCCTCTTCTCCATGTAAGCCCACGCTTCATCACTACCTGTCACTTGCTCTCAAGAAGATCATAAATACACATCAATTATCTCATCCAGGACACCCATCCTGGCCAGCAGTATTTTTAATAAACTGTAATGTTATGCAAATTGGACCTGATGTATGTTTCTCCTTCTACATCTCTGAGACATTTGTGCATGCCGGCAGATACAGCGATACTGTGTTAGCTCCCTCTTTGCTGTGACACTGGGGTTTATAAGTGTGATTTATTTGCCACTTGTAGTATCACCTGAGCATGTCTCATGCCCAAGTTACCAAAGATGCTGCAAAGTTCCTTCTTTCCTTCTTCCAGCAAAAACTTGTCACAAAGAAACCTCCCCTTTCCAAAAGAAGCTTGTCAATAGTTGATGGGATTTTCAGCACAGAGGGAGGTCTCTGCTGCAAGCTTGGGACCAGAATTGCTGATGCCTTTTCCCTTCTGCTCTTTGCAGGCTTCATACCACACCCATTGTTGCCAATGTCAAGGGATTTTCAAGAAAATTACTAAGTTTGCTCCTGAGCACTGAGAAACCAGCAATATTTCTGAGCCCCCACATCCTCATGAAGATGCCTTTCTCTTACAGTACCAACAAAGACACTGAACTGAATTCTGTAGTTTTCCAGACACAAATCTCATCACATAATTTGTCTTAGAAGCAACATGACCAAAGACAAGTCATGGCTTACCGATTCATTAAAGGCAGCTTTAGGGTGCTTAATATCAGATCAAAAACTTTGCAACTACACGATGCCAAGAACTGTATAAAACTCACTTGGCTGTTTCAAATGTGTTCAGAAATATTGATTAGTTTTAACTTTGTGCCAGCAGCTTTCCTACCCACTCAGGTATTATATGTCCACACAACTCTAACTGTATTCTAGATCAGCTGTTGTCCATACTCTACTGCTGGATTCAAATCACTAATATGGCAAAAACTATGATTAATTTAACCAAAATACCATCATGTGCCTACACATGATCCAGAGTAAATATCTACACCTGCATTAGCTGATGTGCTGCTCAGGTAGTACTGCAGCACCACAGACTCAAGACTTGTCACATCATTTTAACTCACGACCAGCCCATCTGCTTGCAGAGTTCCCGGGAACCATCGGGCTGGAAATATTGACGGAGCAATTAGAGGAAGAGAAAGATGGACTTTCAGGTGAGACATGGGGCTGTGATTTCCTCCCAGATGAGAGACAGACCATGTGCCTTTGGACTATTTTGTATGTCCCTGGCTGGAAAGAGTTAGAAGATGTTCCCCACTGCAGAAAAACACATCTCAGCATCTGAGAGCTCATGCCATGTTCCCATCAGTACAACTCTGTCAGCCTCACCAAAGTTACTCTTGATCTGCCTGGGTACAAGTGGGAGCAGAATAAGGCACAACGGAGTAAGAAGGATGGAGAAGGCAAATATTGCCTGAATTTAGCCCAAGACAATGCAGCCATCAGACCTTCGCAACCCCCAGCCCGTAGCACTCACAGTGTAGGGGCTGCCCCTGCGTTTCTATTGCATCTGCTCTGCAGAGATCTGGTTGTCAGCATTTCTGACCGAAACACGACTGCATCTTAGAAGGCATCAGAGGAGGAGCTGGAGGAGTTTGTTTCACACATCACCTTACCCCAGGCATCCCAAAGCACTTCCCTCGCTGCTGAGGCGGAGAGGCTGCACACTGCGAAGGCATCGGACTCGGCACGCTCGTGCTCAGCAATTGCTTTCCTGGAGCTTGCAGAGCTGAGACCTGGCCAAGGGCTCAATCCAAAAAACATCCAAGATGACCTGTGAACTATTCCCAACATCAAACTAACTGGAAAAGGGATCTTTTTCTTTATGCAATGATCCCATGTGGTCATGAATCCTCTCTGATCCTCATCTGGTAGGGAGGGATTGTTACGCTCCTTTCACCACAGATGGGGAAATTGAGGCACAGACGAAATCATTTGATGCAGCAAGTCAAAGACACAGCCTCTTCAACCTCTCTTTCCTGGAGAGTAACTCAGAGAAAAAAAATGGACAACTCTGATTTATTATAATAAAAAGCAAGTTGAGCACCCCTCCCCAAATTTACAACCAAAACAGAGCTTGACCCAGAAATTTTATGAGCACAGTGTGACATTCTCTATAGAGACGGCAATGTTTATTTAGCCAAAAGCCGATGTGCCCCTGCCGAATGGTCTTGTCAGACATTTTTCAAGCAGCCCTGATTTATACAAAGCCAGGGAGAGAGCTCAGCACTCCCAGCCCAGCCTCCCTCACCCTTGTAGAGGGATTTTTCTGCCCCAGTACTGGATGTTTTAACTGCAGCAGTGCTGGGAGCCCTGCCCAGGGTTGAGGCGCTTCTGTGAGCACCAGAGCTCACTCAATTGAAAGGTCAAGGGATAGAAATGGAAACATGCCCTAAAAAAGAAGAATTCCCTTGAGCGGGCTCTGGGCAGCGGAGATTGTTTGTCTCCGGCTGTTTACATGAGGAAAAGCTGCTGAGGTTCACAAACAACCCTATCCAGGGCAGAGGCAGTGGGTGGTTTCATAGCCTGTTCGTTCAATGACCTTCTGGTTATTACCTGACCGTTAGATTTAATGTCTCGGGGAGGCCTGGCTGATTTCCCCTCTCCCCACCACCCCGCTCACCCCTTTCCGCCTCGTAATGGGCTGCATCTGCCGAGCAGACACGGCAAAGCCGCCGGGCGCTGGGGAGGCGGTGAGGGGAGATGCGGGCTGTGATCAGCAAGAGCTGGGGAGGTTGGAGGGAGAGGGCAGCGTTTGCCTGAGATCCCACAGGCAGCCCAGGCTCCAGGAGGAGGAAATCCTGCCTCCAGCCAAGGACCCCCCCAGATGTGGGGAGTGCAAATCAAGTTGGGGGGATGGTGCCCAAAGAGGGGTCTCAGTGATTTGCTGTGATGCTTTGAAGCGACCCTGCCCGATATCTTGCAGGGGAGAGGCGGTCTGGCTCTCCTTGGATCCAGCCTGGCTCTGCAGGAGGACTTGCTCCACCTCCTGGGGTCCCCGAAGGCATCCCAGGCACAGCTCCCCCGTCCCAGCATTGCTTACGCACACACTGTTTGCTTCAGATTTGCAAAACTCAGACTCATAAAGCAACCAGGGTTTGCCAGCTCTCTTCCAAGGTCAGACCTGCCTGTGGGTGAAAAACAATGCAAATTCAGTTTCAGCTGAGCCAAAGGTCGAGCTCTGGAGTATCCATTGGGGAGCAAGGTTACAAAAGAGGAAAACGAAGCATTAAACCCCCATCGTGCGGAACAAGGAGGTTCCCATTTGGTTGTTGTGATCCCTCTCCCCTCAAATCCTTGAAAAACATTGAGCCCTTTGACACAGGATGACAACTCACATCCCAGAGGGGCTGTTTCCACTCAAGCCATGAGCAAACCTTCAATTTCAAAGTGTGGATTTAATTCACAAATGTACAATGGGCTGTGGATCCTTCCCTGATGTGCTTCAGAGGATCCACAGGCTGGAAACCCCCAAAGGCTCAAAGTTTTTGCAGATGGTCTAAGGAGGTCGTGTGGGTCAGGTCAAGATAACCAACTCCTGCATAACACGGAGCTGTGGGAAATGAGGGCCATAGGGTTACCAGAGAAAACGGTTTGTTCTCCTGCAGCATCCGTGCTGGAGCAGGCTGGGGGCAATGCAGGCATGTGGTCACACATGGAGGCATTAACGGGGGTCGGAGCTGGCTCCAGCTACCTACACCCTGACAGGAAGCTCTCCCCGGTTCGGGGAACTCTGTGCAAATTTTCACTTGGACTTTTAAGCCATTCCCCACCCCCGCCCAACCTCCTCTGCAACACCCCCATCCACGGAATGGATTAAGGCTAATGGCTGTGTTGCTTAGCTGGCCAAAATTTTGGGTCCTCCCCACCTAACCATAACCTGCAAAGCCCTGCGAGATCCTCTGCTGAAATGCAAAAGGAGCGTTGCTCGGGGAGAGGGGGAGGTGGTCTGCCTGAGCCCGTGCTTCGGTGACAGGGACATTCAATAACTGGACACAGAAGAGGATGATGGCCCATGCTCAGGAAACAGCATCTCCCCTAATCCCCAAATTGTGTCTCCTGGGGATTGTTAACCAAATAACTTGTCCACAGCTTAATTGTAGCCAATTCTACCAGCAGGGAAAAATGCACCTTCATTGTCTGGACACAAAGAGAAGCTGAACAGGAGAGCTCGGATCAATCTACTCAGAGAAAATGTAACAAATGCGGCTTTGTGAATATCTTTCCTCGGTGGTGTTTTTTTTTTCTTTTTCTTTCTTTTTTCCTTTCTTTTTTTTTGGCTTATGGCCAGGTCCAAAAAAACTGGGGCAAGGGGTGATGAGGAGGACTGAATTTAGGTCAATCAGAGAAAAAAACACCAGGCAAATTAAAAAGGAATGGATTTTGTTCAGATTTTAAGTGTTCCTCTAAACTCCTTAAAAATGAAATGAAGAAAAGCCCTAACTGAAAAGGTCATGCTGAATCTAAAAAGAAAATAGCAGGGGGTTTTTTCATGCATTTTAGCTGGAGGAGGAGGAAGGTGTGCTGGGAGCATTTTGGTGTCTCAATCCATGCTTTTCACGGCGAGGGAAACACTGCACCCAGCTCCAGTAACGACAGAACAGCCGTCAGGCTTCCCACTGCCTTGCATCCCAACACGTCCCAGTGCAGGGTGGCAGCTGGACCAACCCCTCCTGCATGTGCCCCTGCCTGCATTTGCCAGGTAACTTAGCAGCCTGCGGGGAGCTGATTCCAGTTTGGCCAGTGCCCATCTGCCGCAGTTTAACCCCAGCCAGCAGCTGAGCCCCACCCAGCCGCTCGCTCACCCTCCCTCCCCCGGTGAAATGGGGGAGAGAATCTGAAGAGCAAAAGTAAGAAAACTCACGGGTTGAGGTAACAACAGTTTAATAGTTGAAATAAAATCTAATAATAGTAATACATTGTAATGAAAAGGAAAACAACGAGAGAGAGAGAAAAATGAAACCCGGGGGGGGGGAAGTGATGCAACCGCCCACCACCCACCAACTGACACCCAGCCAGTCCCCGAGCAGCGATCACTGCCCCCAGCCAAATCCCCCCCAGTTTCTATACTGGGCATGACACCATACGGTATGGAATAGCCCTTTGGGCAGTGGGTATCAGCTGTCCCGGCTGTGCCCCCCCAGCTTCTTGTGCACCTCCTCACTGGCCGCGTATGGGAAGCTGAAAAGTCCTTGGCTTAGTATAAACATTACTTAGCAACAACTAAACCATCCGTGTGTTATCACATTATTCTCATGCTAAATCCAAAACACAGCACTGGACCAGCTACGAGGAAGAAAATTAACTCTACCCCAGCCAAAACCAGGACACCATCTCACCTGCCCAGTGCAACAGGGTACCCAATTGCAGGCAGGAACCACAATTTTCTCAAGTCTCAGCCAGCTTTTTCCATCACTTTCAGGTGTCACCAGCTCCTGGCAGCTCTGAACTGGGTGGTGGCTCCAGGCACAGTGTCTGTAAGTCTCAGGTGCCACACTGGGACCACTGCTTGTGTGGGCAGGGTATCTCTCATGTGGGGATAAGAGCAGCAGTGGGTTGTCCATGGTACATACTGCTGGAGGAGGAAGACCTCGGTCTCATCCAGCCTCTCCTCCTGGGAGTGGAACCAGTTCTCCTGAACCTACAGGATCTCATCCCAAAGCAGCAGGACACTGTGGGCATGCTGGTCACCAGGGCTTGCCCCAGGCACTCTTAGCTGTTTTTGGAAAGTGGCTGGGAACTGCTGGCATGACCTCAGACCTCCAGGCTGATTAAAGGGATGGAGGGGGAAATACAGAAGAAAGCTTATCATACAGAATGAACAAGAGCAAAAGAAATACCAAAGCATGTGGCTAGAAAGAGGAAAAGCAGACACGGGGCCAGCACAGCTAGAGAACAGGCCAGGCAAGGGCGTGGAGGAAGCGTCAAAGAGCAAATCTGTGTGTATTTTCTATTAAAGTGCTCTGAAAGGCAGACAATTCATTGTGCGTCTGCCTCATCTCCTACACCAATTAATTCAGTAATAGAAAAATCTCACACAGACTCATCAGCCACGCTCTTCCTTTCATGACTGCTTTCTGTCAGCTTATACATATTTAAAATACCTCAGTCCTCGATTTGCAGCATGGCATGCAGCACTGAGAGAAAATCCTTTCTGAAAAAGTCTCAGACCAACAGAGCCCATCATTTAACACCATGACAAAGGACAATCGGATGATGACTTACAGGATACAGGGCTGGGTTCACATCCAGCCCAGGCTGGTGGTAGCCAAGAATCGCCACTTTCTTAGGGTGTTTTTAACAGTTTTCCATAAAAGGGTTGAGGAATAGGGTCAGAACTTTTCATCACAAAAGTCACCATCACTGATGGACTGGTTGATGGTCCTACAGTGAGTCTTGGACCACAACAGCCTGCTCAGACAGGCACGGAGAGGAGTTTGGGCAGACCGCAGCTGGGAGGTGATGCGAAGGGAGGACCTCGTGCCTGGCAGGACACGCACAACAGAGCAGCCTTCTTCCTCTGGGGCTGCCAGACTCCACGGATTTCTAATTAAAACAGCAAAGAGAAGAAGCCACCCGTCAGGACAGGAGCTTTCCGAGCCTGCACAGGCAGCCCCACGGTGTGCAAGTCCTGAATCTGAATCTGTGCGTGGCCAGGTCTTGGCCAGGGACCTTCACGGACAAGGCAGGGAGTACGGGGAGGGGATGTCAGCAGGTGGTGCTCTTCACCTGAAATCAGTGCCCCGCTTCGTGGGACTGGGGACGCTCCCATCGCCCGGGGCATCCTTCTTAATGGTGAGATATAAAATGGAGGTCTTGACCACTCACGACCATTAAACTGCTCAGAGAATTGACTGTAAAAATAGCATCTCTCTCAACAGCTCCATTCCCTCCGACATGTCCTAGCCATGAACAGAGGCTGTATTGCTTTAAATGCCTGCACAGAGAGGTTGCTAATGCCGACAGAGAGCTGGTGGGATGGATCTGGTGCCCTCCTGCATGCTGTCAGCAGAAAAATTAATGGTCCTGTCCACAAAGGGGGGTTTAGGTGCCTCCTTATCCTCCTAGCCAGTTGCATATTAGGCTCCCAGCTCGGTGGTGGGTTGGCGCTAGCTTCCCGTCATCTTTCAGCTGGACGTGTTTCTTGAAGGCAGTGTCATTTTGCGAGTCTCAGGGATGGTGTGTGTCTGTCTGCGGGGGATGCACGAGCAATGATGTAAGAAGCGGGATGCTCCCAGCGCGGCTGTCAGATCTCCGGTGTCAGGAGTATCAGTGATGCTGACAGCTGGGGATGGGGAAAAACCAACATTACAAACTGAGCTTAATTGGTCTGGAGCTCTTGGAGAGCAAACAGAGACACTGGGATGCCCAAGTCTGCCAGTTGGAGTGGCGACATTTCCCTGGGAAGACCCCAGAGCTCTGCTCTCCAAGCACCCGGGGTGTTAGCACTGATGCTCTGATCTCCCCAGCTGGTCTTTGCAGGATTGTCCACTACAGCCCCAAGATCTACTTCTGATGTTTCTGCAGACAGATCCTCAGCCAGTGCAGCTGGGTCTGAAACCATGTGAAATGTGCCTGCTTTTCGCCAGGCTTCCTGACCCACTGATATTTCTGGCACACATTTTCAGGTCTTCTGGCCAGCTGACATCTTTCATTTTTGGGCAGTGTTCAGACTTTTCTTAAGTAATTTTTCCTCCATCGCAGGGTCTGAACGTCCTCTCACCTGCCCTGATATGAGGAGCTGATATTTGGGTTAGGGCAAAGAATCCAATCTCACCCTCCAAAATGCTCCTGAGGCCAGTCCGGTGATGCAAGGAGCAGGGCAAAAGCGTTTTGGTTAATAGCTAATATCTACAAAACATGTAATTTCTTAAGAAAGTCTTTGGAAAGCTCAAGTAATCCATTCAGGTTGTGTGTGACAAGCATCCAGCCAAGAAATACAATATACCCTGAGTGCACAAGCCAGCAGACAGCACAATTTGTATGCACTGCTTGTCTTTGGTAAAACTGCTTTGCTATACAGACGGTTCTCAAAAGGAAGAACTGTTGGGTAGGTGTTTGTTAAAAGCGCTGTGTTCACCCTCAGAGCAACGCACAATAAGGAACTGGAGTCTCTCCATCTTCTTGGGGGAAAAGCGTGGTGCAGAGGGGTGTCACCAAGCACCTGAGGACATGCAGAAAGCCTCTGCCAGGGAAAAATAAGGCCAGTGAGACCAGTGGACAAAGTAAAAGCTCTGCTTTCTGCTTTACAGAGTCAAGATGCCTTTTGTCTGCTCTCTCTCCACCCCCAAAACACTCTGTATGGACTGTACAGTGACTCCACTCAGCGAAAAAGAGGCAATTTCCACAAGTCTTTATTGCATTTATAATTAAGAGGCACCACTATTTCCTCTCAGCTGAATTGCCTTGGTAGATGAGGGCATGAAAGGGGCTTGCTTTGAAACAAGGACTATTACTGTTCACTTTGTTATTGATTATTGATTATTAGCCCATTCTCATTCCTCAGTAAAAGCAGGCATTAAGACAGAAATGCTCAGCCTGAGATCTAAGACCTTGCAATGGCTCTTAGAAAAACTGAGATTATTTATTGAAGCACTGGTCCAGTAAAAGGAAATGTGATGGTATCTAGTGATATTTGATTAGGATTTTGCCAAGGGGCGAGAAAAATGTTATTAAATAAAACTACTACCTATTATATAAAAGAAAAAAATTACACTGCTGTCCCCTGCTGTCCCATATACGTATACCTGTCTCCATCTGTGGTTTCTCATTGCACTCTTCACTGTTCAGCTCTTTGTGGAGGAGAAACCATCTTTTTCACTACAAATGTCAAACATCCAGCACAACTGGGCCCAAACTTGGGCTGAGGTGTCTCAGTGTTACACTAATAATAATAAACACCAGTGACTGTGATGAATTAGGCCAGGTTGTAAACACTGAGGGAGGACAGGGAAAAGGCAAAGGCAACTGAAGACATTAGGACAATGGGCAAGAAACTGGGGAGGAGGCTTGGCTTGAGATGAACACACCTGTAATTGCTCATTAGATCACAGAATCACAGAATCACAGAATCGTACAGGTTGGAAAAGACCTTTAAGATCATCGAGTCCAACCGTACACCTAACACTGCCAAGCCCACCACTACACCATGTCCCTAAGCACCTCATCCAAACGTCCTTTAAATACCTCCAGGGATGGCGACTCCACCACTTCCCTGGGCAGCCTGTTCCAATGCTTGATAACCCTTTCAGTGAAGAAAAATTTCCTAATATCCAGTCTAAACCTCCCCTGGCGCAACTTGAGGCCATTTCCTCTCGTCCTATCACTTGTTACCTGGGAGAAGAGACCGACCCCACCTCTCTACAGCCTCCTTTCAGGCCGTTGTAGAGATCAATAAGGTCTCCCCTCAGCCTCCTTTTCTCCAGGCTAGATGAGGTGGGGAGGAGAGGAACAGTCCCTATTTGAGGTGAAATCTGCCTCGCTTCCCTTTATCCACCCAAAGTTAGGTGTCTAGTTTCAGGTGTCTGAATCAAATGGAGCAAACGCTACAGGTGTGATCTGGACGCTTAAAAAAACCAGTCATCTATGTGAGTTAAGATGTGTTAGAGCATCCAGGGCACCTCTGCAGGGCTTGGCAGGGCTGATGTGGGACCTTTGGGAAATCTGCCCTCTTCTCAGCTGAAGCAGCTGAAGGCTGTGGGATCCTCCTGCACACCTGGAGACCCAAATCGTATCTATCCCATGCAGTTCGGCCATGGAGAGGAGACTGACATGGCATGGGCCGTTCGCGAGGAGGCTTGTTTATCTCCATGACTCTTCAGGCACTTTGCTGGCCAGAACACACCTGACTTCAGATGGACAGAGATACATGGGCAGAGCCCTGTCCTTCCAGATTTCATGGGAAGGCCATGGGATTTCATTGCTCCATCTTTCAGTACACTGAAAATGCAGACTTTGTCCCTTTTTCAGATGTAGTTTTAGGTCTGATTCAGTCCACGCTAAGCAAGGTGACAGTGACAACATGAAGGAGAGCTGTCAGTAGCCCAGGAGACCCCTCAGCAAGGCAGTTTGCATTTCAGCGCAGAGTTTCCCAAGGGAAGTGCTGCTGAAGGTGTACGGTCAAAGGTTAAAGACAATGGTTTGTGGGGAGAGGTTACGGTAGCTCCCCATCTCCTTTCCCCCTCCTGGTACTTCCCCTTTTCCTTTGCCAGCCTGTTCTTCCTCCATATTGTCTGAGTATAACCCAACTAAACTCAGAGCTGTTGGTGTCTACCTGCCCTGGACATTGGAGGTTGCTCTTTCTGGTTTAGGTGGAAGAATAGCCCTAAAAACAGTCTGGCTTCTTCCCATTACATCTGCTGGCTTACGAAAATCATGCCCTTGTACTGGAAACCTTGCCTAGGATTTTCAAGCCAGAGAGATGTGCTTGTGTGCAGAGAAGCACAAACCCACAGGGAGCCCAGCTCTTCTTCACATGAGCCATGGTGTCAGTCTGGGCATGTGTGTGCCTGGGATGCCCCAAAATCTGACAGCAGACAACTAGGTATGCGAGTGGGAAGAATACACACGCCCCCCTGGGAAAGCCCAGCTTTGCTTAGCCAAAAATATCTGGAGAAAGCTGTAGCACTCCTCAAATGTCTACATCCAGCAGAGCAGAGGACATGCTGCTGGGAATCAGTGTTGAAAGGCAGTAGGACGAGACAGCTCTGACCCAGCAGCAGCTGTGCAGCCCAGCTGGCAGGGGCAAGGAGTGGGCTGCAAGATTTCTGGCCCATCCCATCTCTTCAGTATTCATGGCTACCGATGAATATTTTACAAGGCTTGAAATATTTACGGTTGGAGTTGACCTTTTTTTGTTGCTGATACATCATGCATGGTTAGATGTGATCATTTCACGGTGACATTTACTGAGCCATGAAAAAGGCACAAATGCCACTGAAGCCACTCCCATGCTCAGCTCAGAAACAAGGAGGGGCAACCCTGAACAGATCCAGGAGGTTGGTGTGTCCCCCGTCCCCATCCCCTGAGAAAGAGAGAACCACATTGTGGGAGCTCACTCCAGGACTTGAGAAGTGCTCCAGCTGAGATGGCTTGACCCATTCAGTGCTCAGAGCTGTCCCTCTGCCCGAGACCTTTATGTGTGTTTTATGTTTCAAGGATTTTAGCAGTTCCCAGTCTCTAGCAGGCACTGGGGCAGGACATCCTGAAGCATGGGGACAGGTCATGTCCAGAGAGGGAAGCAGAATCCCACATCACTTATGAAAATGGCTGAGAGGAGCCCTGGGAGGAGAAGAAGTGATGCAGGCATTGCCAGTAAAGTCCTGGGACTTTTTTTCGGAATGGTTGTGTTTATAGCAATCTCTCAAAATCAGCTGTTGGCCTGGCCAGTGCATTTTCTTTGTCCCGGTGCAACACTATGAACTGTTATCCTAAAACACGTGGTCAAGACACGGCAGTTTAACACACCGCCGTGCACCAGCTGGGTCACAGGATCTGCCCAACACATAGGCTGGGACAGCCGGGGGAATGCCCCCTTCATCCAAAAAGACAGGAGGGATGAAGATAAGGGGCTTGGATGCTCCCGCATTGCATGGGAATGGCCTCCTCCCCGGAGAAAAAGTGATGTAACCCACTGCAAGTAGTTGAAGACCTGTCACATCCCCCACTTCTAGGCCAGACAGTGATGATACCTGATCTCCACTTCTGCCCCTCTTTGTAGGTGTCCCAATGCAAATTGCCATCAGAAGGGGCTGTGGGAGGAGCCTGCCCTGATATATCTGCTCTCCTGGCGTGGACCTGAAGAACGTTTCCATCGCACATTATGTTTTGCAGTTGAGTGACCTTCAGTGCCAGCCAAGCCCAAAGATGAAAGCGCTTCCTCCTGGGACCAAGAAAGGTTTGGAAGCCAGGAACAGGAGCCTGTCTGCCAGCAAAGCAGCTGGTGGTGTGCTCCCCTAGCTTGCAGGAGAGCAAAGGGGCACCCCATCCTGCCTCAGCCCAAATCTGTGGGTTCCCATCAAGGATGGGGTCCTAGGACCAGCTCCAGCCCAGCACAGCCCAGCGCAGCTCAGCCCAGCACAGCTAGACCAAAACAGCTCTGCCTTTCCAAAGCTGCTCTCGGCTCTTCTCCCATCTGCTGCTCTCTGGCACAGAAGCCTTGGGTATCTGCCACCCAGGCCCACTTTGCATTCAAAGCCATCCCACATGTCTTGAGCTTCCACTCAGCCCAGAGCAGCTGCAATTCCTAAAAAAAAAAAAAAAAAAATAAAAGTGTCAGAAGATGCCACTTAAAGCAGCATTAAGCACAAGTGATCAGGCCATGCACCAGCAAAGGCTCCCCGTTGTACAGTCCTCAGCTACTCTGCTACAATTTTGAGAGAAACTGCTAACCCTGAGCTGACTTTGAGCTCATTTAAATCAAGGACTAATAACTCCTCTTCAGTTTTGCCCTCAGATGCTTTTTCCCCTTCTTCTCCCCTTTCCAGCCCATTTCTCCTTCCCCCTTGGTTTTCTCCTTCCCTTTCTCCCCTGCCTTTTTCCCATAAAGAAATGAACTAAAGATGAAAAGTATCTGTTTTCTGTTTGTTTTGTGACTATTATTACTGTTCCCCATGCCTCCACTGTCTGAATTCTGGAGACAGGGCACAGTAAATGGGATGTTTAATCTTGCTGTCAGGGCCATATATCATTCCCCAAGCTCCTTCTGGGGTAACAAGAGCTGCTCAATTGACAAAACAAGCCAAGGAATGAATAAACCAACAGAAAACATTCAGCCTGTGCTATTAATCCACCCAGAGCCAAAGGCAGATGCAGGGAGGGAGGAACACACACCAGTGACTCCTGGTCACTGTTGCTTCCTGGAAGAGTTTTGGCCACGGGGAATGTGAGCTGCTCGGAGCACATGTGCCTTTCCCACAGCGTCACCCCGCAGACATGCTGGGCCATGAATCTCACTGGCTTGCAACAGCCATGGGAAGCAGCAGCACTTTCTCCTCCTCCCACGAGTTTAATTTCCAGGGGGAGATGGACTTAATTTCTATCTCCTCCAGGGCAGGCAGTGGCTTCCACTGTATCTCGAAAGTGCCTGATGTGTTAGGAGGTGCTGCTGTCACCAGGAAGAAGGATTCATTACGGTGATGGAGGGCTGAGTGGAAGTGGCAAGCAAGGGTTGCATTTTGGGAGCAGCCTGGCTTGGCGTGATGCCTGTGGTGTTTTGCTGCAAGCCTGCTGCACACCCAGCAAATCAGCCTGCTTACTGCGAGCGAAGGGGTGCCTCTGGGTACCGGCGTGTCCCAGGTGGCAGCAGTTCACACGGACACTGGCAGGATATTTATCTCTGTGCTTTCAAGCTGAAAACAACCTGTCAAACTAAGCTTCTCTGTTAGGAGCTGAACCATGATTTCTTCCTACGTCCCCTTCTGAAACAACCAGTAGTGACCATTTTTAAGACCTCCCAGAGGGATGCTGAGGCCAGCGCAAAGCCAAGAGGTCTCCAGGATGAAGCCACCCAGCCCTCACACCATCCCAGCCATGGAAACACCCGAATATGGATCCAAACACCTCACCTGCCTCCAAGCCTCAGATACAGTCCTTGGAGACCTTGGCTTGGCCATGGCAATGCCTTGTCCATGATGAGGCATAAGGAGATGGGCAGGAGGATGCTGGACTAGAAAGGATGGGCTGAAAGGCTTTTCCCACTTTCCTGGTGCCTGACGTATTCGAGATGCAATAATCCAACAAAAACAGGAGCAGCAGTGATCGATAACATGGTGCGCTCAAGGTCAAAGAGCCGGGCACTGGTAGAGGTGCTTTGCCTTTCAGCCGGGTATCAGCACATCTGTGATAAAGGTATGTTGCATGTAACATGCATCACACAGGACAGACTCGCTGCTGGGAGCAGGGTGGGGGAGCTACCTCCTGGCCCTCAGCCAGGCACAAAGGAGTGGGTGGGAAGTGCCGTGCTAATGGCAATGTTATTTTGAGATTCCTGGACAGATTATTACTGATAGGAGAGGTCCCTGTATTCAGAGGAGGCTTTCCGTCCTCTCCACGGGGGAGGACAGGAGCATCTCCAGGAGGCACGTGCCCTGTAGGCCATTACAGCATTCAGGATGATGAAGATGTTTGTTAATGGAGCTGAGGTAAAAGGCTAGACTCATCCAACTGTGAGAAGTTTCTGGAGATGCCCACCAGAATAATAATTGCAGCATTAAGCATTCGGAGGGTACTTAGCAATGCTATCGTATCAGGCAGGACTGTAAGACGGCCAATAATGCATGCACACAGCTACCCGATCACAGAGGCGGTGGAGCAGTGGCGGGGGAAAGAAAGGAGAGGGAATTTAAAGCATGTCTAACTGCTCAGGCCATGGGGGTGGGGGACAAGAGAAAGAGATTATTTCAAAGGTGAACGGAAATGCTTTTAAGCATAAACAAATGAAGCAGCTGAGATCCCACATCATGATGGGAATGGATACCGAGATCAGGGTTATGCCTCTGCATTTTAATGGGGAACATCTGCCAAGTCTGCGTGGTCGGTGGAGGACAGAGGCTTTCAGGGAATTGCTTTCTTTCACCTGCAGGACTGAAAGACCTCATCCCACCTTGGCTTGGGCAACCCACATCCCCCTCCTGCCGGTCTCTCAGGTGTCCAAAGCCTGGCAGGAGCATACAAATGGGGCCTGGGTGCAAGGAGAACTCATGTCCACATATGCACTGTCTGATGGGATGTCTCCAGCAGAGCCCACAAGAGCAATTCTCAATGGAAATCGGTTCTGCAAAAGCGGAAAGATTCACCTCATGGTGCACAAAGGCTTTATTAACCCCTGCAACAGCTGGGAGGTCGTATCACCTGGGTGATCTCTATTTTGGCCCCATCTCTGACACTAACTTCATGACCAATTACTTTAATACATTCACAGCAGTTCCTTCCCAGTACCTCAGTTTCCCCTGCCTTGAAATGGCAATGCCACTTCTTGATATCTTTGACCAGACAGTTTGAGGTGGGGGAGTCAGCTCTGAATGGTGCAGAGCAGTGCAAAGTTACAGTGCTGATCTAAGCTAATGGTTATTCACATATTTAAAGCTGTAGCAGACCAGGCAGGGCACTCAGCACACCAGGATGAAACCCTAAGGGTTTCAGGCACTCACTGCTATTCTTATTTATACAACCAGTTGATCAACAGCCACATACCTACTGTAAGAGCTAGAGCAAGGAATGCAGGACATGGGGAAATTAGAGAGAAAACATCTGTGTTCGGAGACATTATTTAGAAATGACATTCAGTTCACCAGGAACTGAACCAGGAGCCCAGAGCTTTCTCTGCACAGTCACGGGTTGGCATAGGGCCTGCGAGGTCAGCTCTACAGCAGTGTGGGATTAAAAAAAAAAAAAAAAAAGTAAAGGAAACCATTAAAAATGCAGCCGTTACTTCTCTTAAGAAGACATTCTCTCTTGCATTGCCTTTCCCCACACCTACACAAGCAGCAGCATGTTAGAAGAGGACCATGGCACCCTCCTGAGCAAAGATTAATAATGAAAAAAAAAGAAACCAAACAAAAAAAAACCCCACAACCTAGATAAGGATCTGCTGTCACTTCCAATCAAAACACTCATCAGCATCCTCTTTTCCCCCAAACCGTCACCAGAGCTGCAGTGCTACGGCTGCCCCCTCTCCACGCTCCCTGTTTGCAGCAGGGAGGTGAAGGATGTCAGCTCCTCCTTGGCAGGTTTCCCAGCGCTCAGACCTCACCACCGAGGACCCACCAGCTCTTGGTCTGGGCAAACTGGGCCAGCGAAGCTCCCCCAGTTCTCTGCCTCTCCGATGTGGGATCTCCCACAGTCCGGGTTCCCGTTAGTCTTCTACAGTTAAAGTCTGTTTAATTATTAGCCTTCACGTTGCTTCAAAAGCAGCAACAAAAAAATGCCTGTAAAGTTGCAAAACTGAGCACTGAGAAGGAGGAAGTGCCAAATTTTGCCGCTTCTTCACCTAAAGCTAGCTGTAGGATGACACAACCAACAAGGTCCCACAACCCTGGGGCTCCTGCTCCCCTTCCTGGCCTCATCTGACTTGCACGAGGCTAATGGAAAGATTCCCTTAAATTGACCCCCCTGAGATATTGGGGGGTTGAGGTGGCTCTGGCACCCTTCAGAGATGCTTCCTCCATCCCAAAATACATCTCTGAAATAACTAGAATGATTCACCGCTTGCTTCAGTGAGAGGACCTGGGATGAAATCCAGTTTTGATGGCTAGCAGAGGAGAGGTGAATTCCTGCCTAGTGTTGCTGGTAAGTCCTGGTGTAGTTTAGATTACTCAGAAAACAAAGGGGAGAAAAAGTGACTCTGGGTCCTAGTTAGATAGCAGCTGAACAAAACTGAAAGAGAGCCTGGGCTGGAAACATACAGCAACAAGGGTGTCCTAGAGCTAAGAAATACACGGCACACAAGGTCTAGCTCAAGACACTGCAAAGAAAAGAACTTTTCCTGGATTTTTTCCTTGCTTTGAAGAACCCCGTCTCGGCATGTGTGAAAGCCACTAGACAATCAGTCTGGGTTAGTGAGACATCTGATTAAAACAAGCGCCAAGAACAATGGTTGCTGATGATAAGATTGGATTTAGGTCACATTAAAACCCTGTGAATAAATCATCCCACTAAGGACCAATTACACCAGATTCTTTGATTGACGAATGGAAAGAAAAAAAAAATCTGATGCATTTCTGCTGATCTCTAGGCTGCTCTTTAACCATTCTCTGCCAAGAACTAAGCACAACACTTTTCCAACAAAAGGCTGTGAGCAACTTTCTTGCTCCCTGAGGCTTTTGAAAGAGTGGTGTGGGACAGAGCAGAGACAGGCTCAAACGCACTTTTTCCGATTTAACCTAAAGCAGGTGAGATTGTGGCTGTGGCTGTCTGCAGCCTGGTGGAGTAAGGACCAGACTGTCTCCCTGTGCAAGGAAGATTAGCTGTCCCCTGACCCTCACTTTGTATAACTCAGCCCAGCTCCCCTTTTGAAAGCTCCCTCTTAAAACCCATGGCAGGTCTTTCCCCCAGATTTATACATACAGAACCTGTAGAAGTTAGCCTGGCTTGAGTCTTCTCCTGAAAGCTTCTCTGAGATCTTTTTCAGCTTGTGACACTCCTCTTCTGGGATGCTTCTGTTCTTCCCCAGGCAGCTTTGCCTCTCATCCCTCCTCTGTCCCATCTTCTCCCTCTTAGTGATTCTGTTCCTCCATTTCCAACAACTATAATAACTTCTATTGAAACTTCAGGAGGTAGAAACTAGTCCCACTGAAATCAAAGGTTAAACTACCACTTTTTTTTTTTTTTTTTTTTAGCAAAGCCAGGATTTCATCTTAAATCACACCTTAAAATAAAGAATAAATACAGGGATCTTTAAGCTGGGTAATACATGTTCGTCCTGGCTTATTGCCCTAGATGTATAGCTTCCCACAGCCAACAACCTCTATCCATCTCATACATCAAGTGCCCTTTTATTTGCCACCAGTTATTGTTGCTTGATCTGTGTTCACTGAGCTCTTAAACTATTATTTAAAAAAATAATCTCCCTATTGTCTCTCTTGAAGATACAAAGAATAATCCAGGAACAAAAGGAAATTCTCCCTCTTAATGGTTCATCGAGTTGGATACAAAGCTCAGCCTGACAAAGCCCAAGTGGATTGCAGAGAATTCTACCTGCTCTAAGCAAATGGTTCATCCTAGACTTAACCAAATGCCCACCCTCCCAGCAGCCTCTCACCCACCGCTGCCCAGAGCCCCAGCACCCTAAATCTCCTATTAGCTGTTGCATCTTTGAGGGCACCCTCAAAATCCAGGCTTAGACAGTACAGAAACTCTTCTGCAAATGCGTGTCCCTACGTGTGCACGCACGCACACGCAGAACGTGCTAAGGGCCATTGGGCAGCGACTCTCCTTTCGGATCCTGGTCCTTGAGCCCTACAAAAATTTTCCTGGGTCCTTGTTTACCTTGGGAAGTCACAGCTAACCGTGCCCTCCGTGGGGCGGGCACTGGCACGGCTATGTTGGTGGCTGGGCATTGGTAGTTTGTTTTAATGATCCCCCAGGCTGATGAGGAAAGGTTCCTATTCTGTAATAAATATGCCTGGACTGCCCCCAAGGTGAAGGAGAAAGGATTAGTTACTAATCTTTTCTGATAGAGAAGACCAAGTTAACAAGTTTATTGATTTTGGTAAATAAAGCTCTTTATGTTGCTGCCTTGTTTATATAAACACAAACATATATTTAGATAAAGTGCATATCGCCAACCCTGTGTGCTGTGACTCAGCAGCATCCCTGAAGCACGCTGGGGCAAGCCACCCTTGGAAGTTCTTGAATTCGGATCCCTTCCTCCCACCAGAATTATTGCTGGAATATGCCATATCTTTGCTAAATGCCTGTGAAGCACTTATTGGTTCTTATTTCATTTCCAGCAAAAACCATGAGAAGCTGAGCAGAGCTCAAAGGCAGCTTGCTCTAACCTGCCTCGCCATGGGGGACGTGCTTGCTAGGAATCAATGGCATAATCCATTTTGTTCTGTCTTGCAATACACTCTTACATTTAATCCACAAGGGCACTGTAGTTTTGGTGCCAAATTAGTGCTGGCACAGAATACGTGCATCACCTGCGCCTGGGAAATCACCTTTACAAATTCCTAACTGTATTGCGTTTGGCATCTTTTACAATACAGAGGTTACACAGAGTTTAGTTACAGCTTTGACAACAGTGCTGAAGCACCATGGGAATTTGGTTCACAGCCTGACATAACACAGAAAACGACCTTCCTTCCTATAAAGATATGAATTCCAGTAGATCTTTAAGTATATACTACTAGCCACCATAACGCAAGAATATGTATGATTAATCACAGGATGGGCACATGCATATTCCTGTATCTGTATGACAGCCCCAGCACAGTCTGAAGAGCCTGGCAACATTCACATCATACAATAAACATATTCTTGATTAACAGCATTCTGTATTATCCATATAATCAGGCAATCACTGATTTCAGTTTCATAAACTGGTGACCAGGTAAGGTTAGGAAGAACTCAGCTTTTAAAAAACTAAATAGAGGATAAAGAGAAGTGAAAGGGAAATCAATAAAAAGATTAAGACATTTCTATGAGTCACCTAAATGAGACAGCTACAAAGGGAAAAAAAAGTATTTGTCATTATAATATAAGCAAAAGGGTAGATGGTTTCATGAAGTATTTTTTATTCTTTTCCCAGATTCTGCCTACCTAAAATTCTTTGAACAATGAACTCACTAGAGGAGTCCAGACATTAAAGCCTCTCTCCCAATAGACGCATTAGAAGACCAGCAGGGCTTCCAGCAAAACTAGACTCAACTTTCCTGCTCGTTCAAGAGCAACCATCAAGCATAAACTAACACAAATATTTAAAAATCTTTCAGGGTTTCTTTATGCATTGCAAAGAAATCACAGCATGACAAAATTCACTTTCTAAAAGACATCCTTTGAAGGTCACCTTAAAAAATCCCACGAGAATGCAAAGCATGGAGCAAAGACCAAAATGCCTTAAAAGGAACTTTCCCGGCCATCAATTCAGCCCTTGCTATTGCTGGCAGCCACATAATAAAACCTATTCATAAAGCCCATTTTAAACTACGTGGGCTTCTTGCCGCCACCGCTCCTGCTGGAACCTGTTCCAGGACCTCACTCCTCCAAGCTTCAAGACCTTCTAATTTCCGGACTCGGTTTATTGATGGCCATTTTGTAACTATTTGGTCACGGGCCAGCCTCATCCCTTGGTTCTCCTCCCTGCACGGCACATCCCTGCGCCGTGCTGCTCTGCTCGAGGACAGCCATCGCATCTGCTCCTGCGCTTCCCTGGGCAGACCGGGACGGGATGCGGGGAGTGCTCGCAGCAGAAGGTCCCCCCGTGGCCCCTCTGCAGTCGATGGGGTGAGAAGTGGCTTTTCCAGAGGGAGATTTGGAGCAGATACCTTGGCTTCTTGCTCTGAACCTCCTGCTGAAGAAGTCTTTCTCTTTTCATTGACAGGGCAGACTTCAAAGAAATTAGGCTGCCTAAGCTGAAGTAGTCTTTTACGAATAGCTGTCCCCGACTCTGCTGTTGAGACCCTTCCTCAGTCATCCCAGAAACCCAGATCCAGCCCGAGTCCCCCGTTCAGACAACCTGCAAAAGGGGCAGCGAACACCTCCATGTGTTAGATCAGTCACATAAAGCCATGAATTAGCCTTGACATCAGGAAGGGAAAAAATTTCTCTGGTAGGCAAGCTCCAGGTTATACCAGTCTTCATACTGGTACTGCCACGCTGCACATCTTCCTGCCCTCAAAGGAGAGAAGATCTCCTGAGATAATGAATAGAGCGAGCTGTCACGCAGGGAACCAGAGAGGAGACAAGACCTTGTAGGTTTTACCTGGATATATCTCTCTACCCAGGTTCTACATCAGGCGGAGGTGTACAGCTGGAGAGGACAGTATTCATCTTCTCCAGCAACATCAGAGCAAAATCTACATTTTACTGGTCTCCCGTAGGGCTTTACAGCAAGACAGATACCTGGCAGCCCAGGAGCTGATGGGCTCTACAACGTCTCCACTGCAGTGGTCTGAACAGCATTGTCAAAATCTGCAAGAGCAGGAAATAATTGAAGCGGAGACAAAGATCTTCAGGAAATTCTAGCAGCTTCAGTAGCAATTCTAGTGTAAACAAAACTGAATTAATTTTATGTAAGAAAACATTGTATTTGGTTTTTCTTTTAAATGGATTTTTTCACCCCAGGATCATTTTAATTGTGTGTGTTTTTTCTTACGTTTCCAGTGTTTAATGACATTACTTCAGTGACAGTACATAATACGACATGCCACTCCATGTTAGTGGTGACAGAAAGAACACGACGCATTAGCTGCTACTCCTGCACACCATAGTGTGACAGAGCGTGTCATACTGGAAATGCAGGAACCAATACAGATTGTACTTTTATTTTGACCATTTCCCGCTTTTTGAACAATTAAGCCAGTTTCTACTTGCTACTCATTCAGAGAAAATTTTCTAAGGAGTCGCCTGTTTGCTCTGTAATGAAAATTTGACACTTCAAAGGAGAAAAGAAGACAAGTACTTAGCACACTAATTAGAGCAGAAACTATTTTCAATATCCGAGGAAGGTGATTCCAGTTTAACACTGAGCAACACTACAGCTAGCTACTGCCACACAACCCTGCATTCTCACTTACATTTAAAGATCTCAAAGCCCCTTGCAAACATTAATAAGTTAAAATTGTTTTTTTTTTTCTATCTCCATTTCAAAGGCAGTTGTAAAAGGAGGGAGGAGAAGGATAGGGATGAAGGGACTACAACTGTGGAGGAGCTAAAATGGTTTTCCCAAGGCACCACATACATCCCTGAGCAAAACAGAACCTGTGGCTTCTGTCTTCTAAACACCACTGCTTAATTCACTGGAGGCTAGAAGCTGGGAAATGGCAGCAAAACCAAGGAATGGCTGAAAAATAGAATATATTATCCATAGCCCAGTACCCCGACCTTCCTCACCTAATAACCTCTGACGTTCAAAAAAAGAACAACCTTCACAAATGCCGTGAATATTCCTGTCCTTTGGTCATTGCTAACTGCTCCATAAAATTCATGTTTATGCCAGTTTTGGCGACAAATTTAGCCTACTAAGAGTGGTTACATTACTGTTTACTGAAGAAAATCACTGTTTCCATTTTTGCGATGCCCAAGCAGTATTTTAGGTGCCATAATATTTTCTTCTGTGTGTGCAGGGCAATCCCTTAGCACCTCGTGTGGCTGCAATTGTTTTATATGTAGATCTGAGGCCAATGCTCTCCCAGGCACGATCAGAAATGGTAAAAGAGCTGCTAATAATGGGGATTTCTCCTGCACTCCTGTGTCAAGAGCTTGTGGCTTTCCAGGCAGGAAAATCCAAGCTTCTTTTGAAACCCTGCATCTTCAGAAGGTTCTCGCTGACCATGACATGCAAGAAAGCCACAAGTAGGAAATCCCTGATTGCCATGGATACAGCACTGGCTCTGTGAAGGGCTTTGAGAAAAAACAGAACAGCAAGAGCAAGTGCTTGCAAGGTTAGAGGAGCAGACACAGTCCCAGCCTCCCCTGCCATGAATTGCCCCAGCATTAGGGATGGAGCCCAGCTCCCTCCTCCCAGCAAACCCTGCAGCGTCCTGCGGATGTTGGTGTGAAAGCCATATGTGCAGCTCTGACCCACAGCTCTTTCCTTGCTTTCCACCTCTCGACTGGCAGGTCCCAAATTCTTCAGATCGATGTCCCATCTCCTACCCTGAAACTTCTAGAAGACCATCACAGATTCCTCTCGTCCCATGCTTGAGCAGCAGGAGGGTACAATGTGCTGCCCAGAGTGGCTCCGTGAACAACCTTCAGGTCATCATCCTCCACATTTCAGCAGGAACCACTTCTGTAGCTCTCAGGGCCTTGGGTGAATGCAGAAATTGTATTGGCATCACCAACATGTTGCAACCCTCCTTCAGACCTCTAGATTATACCGTTATAACCACACGAGCAATCGCAGCACTCACTGCCAGGCTGGAGGGTCGAGTTCGTCTCCAGTGAGAGGTTCCCAGAGCAGTGACACCAGTCCTCTGCGTATGTCCCCCTTCCCTTTTCCTTCTCTAGGAAACTTCACAGCTCATCTCCACCCAGGACATGGCTCTGATCCATCACCGTGTTACTCCAGTTCTATGCGCTGTAATGCCCCAGACTGGAGCCAGGAGCCACACCACATCATCTCTGCCCCGTTTACCCATGGCTGCATGCTGTGGGAGTCCCTGGCTCCTGCCCTTTCACCCTCAGGGCTTTCATGGGGGCACCCAAAATGCTCAGTATGAGGGAATTTGCTCCCAACAACATCTGATGGCCTTACGATGGCCAAAGACTTAGAGGTAAAGGCAGATGTAAGCACAGGGCAGGCTGGCTCAATCTGAGAAGAGCCAAAGTGCTTCTTGTCTTCTGTGTCACTCCAGAAAACAGTCTGATTTTCCCAGGTCTGGACTCTGTAGAGTGGGATCAAGGTGCTTCCCTCTCAGAAGGGCATCAGGCAGTAAGGATGTGAGAGCTGAGAAATCCTGGAGCTTGTCTAAGTACCAGAGCCTGAGAGAGTTCTCCCTCTGCATTGATTTCTTTTTATCTCTTCCCATAAATCAGTCTCTTCAACTCTTACGTCCTTTTCTGTTGCTTTTCTCTTAACACACTCCAATCCATCAACATCTCTGTGATGCCAAATGCCCACAAATGAACGTCCTGTGCCATTCCTAGCTCAACACAGCTGTCGAAGAAAAGGACTAAATTCCCCAGCAGACTTTGAGTTGGGTGACATTTCTGAACACTTGATAATGGAAAATTTCCAGTTCTGCCCATATATATTCTGGGACTAAAACAAAGCCGATGGGGACTGTTCAGTCTACAACGGGCAGATAAGACTCGACACACCAGCACCTGCTCTGTAAATCCAAACATCACCAACATAATTTTACAAAACCCCTTCATCCTAAATAATACAATAGATGTAAATGAGGACTGAGGTGTTGATATATCAACATGGTATACTGACATCTCATCTACATATTTGCAGTCACAACAGATTCAAAGATTGATACTGATACCCAGTATAGTTTTATGATATCTATTAAACGTATTACCCTCTCCATCAGAAAGCTATATGTGACAGCGTATTCTCTCCTGAACCAATGCGAGTAAGGCTGGGAGTGGGAGAAGTCATTTAGAAAGAGTGCTCTAAATGTCAAGTCTGTCATCTATGTTATTAATATGTCATAAGTGGACTCGAGGTGATGCTTGCTGTGAGATGAATATTATGAATGGAACAAACTGCATGTACAATTAATATTCCTCTTGATATATCATTTGTAAGTGTTTTAGAGAGGCCATAAACAAGAAAAGCTTGCTTAGAGATGAATGAATTGAAAGGAAGGGAAATGAAGAAAGAAAGAAAGGGGGAGGGAGGGACTAAATCCCCACATCTGATGATGTCCCATAGACCACCACTTGGAGCTGGGGCTCAGCATGGGGCAGGCAAGATGGACTGAGCTGTTCCTTTCTTGGCTGCTATCCTTTTAGGTAACTCAACTGCTGTCTTAGAAAACAGGTAATGATCCCAAGGAGCTCATTAAACCATGCAGTCAATTCCATCCTCCTGATGCCACTATCTAACCCCACTGCCAGGCACAGTTTGAGGTGGACAATCCTCAAAGCCAGATCTGTGGAGCATGATCTTCCCTGGAGGAAATAATGAGAACTAGCAAGCAAAAAGAGAGGTGTGAAAACAGATGATGACTGAGATAATTAACCTGCTAATCATCCCCCTGGTGTGATGGAAGCACGAAACCATCAGTCTGCATGCCTTGGGAAAGGAGGGAGGCTTCCCAGGTAGCTTCTCAGAGATAGAGCCCGAGTTCAGCTGCCCTTACAAAACCGGCAGTCTCCTTCCAGGGTCAGTCTGGGACTGGGTCACTCTAAGTCTCTAAGCCCATTGCCACCCCAGTGCTTCATGGATGATGAACAGTTTGGTCTCGGCAAAGAGCCGGTAACAAGCTGCATCCACCACTTCAGTGGTCTGTATCCAGTACACTTCTTAACGCAATACAAAATAAGGTTCAGCAGCTGGAGGCACTGGATAACAATTGTGATTCTTCCATGGGGGAAGCCTGTCTACCCCTCAGCGGGTTTTGGGGCTGTCAGTAAGGCATGCAGGGGATTCACCAACCACAGCAGTGTTAGCCTCTCTTGAACAGGAGGGATCAAGAAATAATTTGGTGAAGCAAAGACCCCTTCCTACCTAGTAAAGGGCGAGAGGGGAAAAATCTGAATCTGTAGTAAATGCAGCAAACTCAGTTCATCTTCCTGAGGCAATAATATCATCTGGCGTCGTGCAGTGACCCAGGACCTTAGGGTCTCAATGGGCTTCACCTGCCTTGGGCCCCTTTCTGCTAAGCCAACAGGCACCACACTTGGTTAATAAGGGAGGTCTTAAAACCAAGCAGAGTAAATGAGCTGGTTCATCGGCTGCAGAGAAGGAAGAGGTGGACAGACTCAGCATCCCCGTGGAAACAGCCAGCATTGCTCCAGAACCGACTGTTGCACCTTGTGCTGCTGGCTACATGCATTTTTTGTTTTCCTAAGAAAACAGCAGGATGCCTGGGGTGCAATATCACCCCAGCAAATAATCACTTCCCAATACCACTTCCTAGCAAATAAATGCCAGCAGCCTTTCCCTCCCTCAGACCCGCGAGCTGTGCTGGCTTCACGTCTTCTCTCCCAGGGCCAGGTAGGAGCAGGCAGAGAGAAGGAACGGCCGGCAGTGTCCTCTCCATCCACCCACCCCTCCAGGGCACAGGACTATGCACAGAGCATGAGGAAGGGCTACAGGGAGAGCAGGTTGGAAACGTAACTCCTCAGCACTCGTTTGCCCTCATTACTGCATGTTTTGCAGACATCCTTGGGCTCCCCGCAGCTCTAGCTGGGTAATGAGGAGATGGCAATCTTGGCCAGTTACTTCAGACACGTGTCTGTCATCAGCCACTCCTGGAGGGACCACTCTGCTGTGGGGACAGAGCTCTGCTGGCCATGGTCTAGATGGGGATTTCTGGCACGGTGTGGGATCATAATAGTCAGCCAGATCTCCTTTCTGAGCTTGCTTTTGAAGAAAGGGGGTTAGATGCTGTTATCTCCCTGGGTATAACCTGGCAGCTCCTAAAACCCCGGTCAGGACAACTCAATTATATTTTGAAACATCCTGAAAGTAATGGAGAAAATGTTAGTTAGAGCAAACCAGGTAACGTCTAAAATTGCACTTCTGGTCCTTGTTTAGAGAAAACCTAGAAAAGTGTGTGTCCTGGGGATGAACAGAGACCGCAGAAGGATCAGGGTGAGGATGGGAAAGGCTGAATCCCACTGGGGGAAAACCTGAAGGATCATTTTGGCCTGTCCCCTGGTGATAGGTGCTGTATAAAAATAGAACAGCAAGTCGACACAGTCTAAATAAAAGATGAAAGGCAGCCAGTGAATACAAAAGACAGCCAGCAAAGCACCCAGGTAACAATACCGTAATGAGCATAGTGCCTATTATATGCAAGTAGTAATTCCAGCACATGAATGGCCTCGACTCCGTCTCATTTCCCAGGCATCCCTATAGAGGGACATCTGAAAGCTGATAGCATCTGTGTTGTGCCTGCCCTCTGGACAAATTGAGGACTGTAGTCTCCATAGTTAACAGCCTGGCATCTCCCACCAGAGTAAATTCACACCAAATGCGACATGAAAAAACAGCATGCAGTGTTCGTGCTTCGTATGAGTGACAAAACCACTCCTGACAGCCCGACTTTGCACTGCCTTCGTGCTTTTCAAGCACGCATCCCAGAGGATTTCTCTCTTGATAGGGCCTTCCACATGCTTTTAATAGGGGCTCAGATCAAACAGGGCCATGGAGGGTCAGAGAACTGGAAAAGCCGCCAGTGCCCGGCCGTGAGTACTATGGTCTTCAGTGAACTAGAGCCGGCTGCTCTGAAGGAAGACCATGCTTGTCTTCTTCATGCCTGGAACAGTCTGGCCCTGCCTAAACCACACAAATTCAGGTTGTTCAATCTCAAGGAGGTGAATTCAAGCCCAGGTCAAGTTTTCAGAGCCAAAGGACTTAGGACAGTTGTGTCCCTCATGCTTGTAGTGGAGGAGCTCAGATTTGAGCTGGTATCTCTCCTTTTGTTTGGGTTCCCCACCGGGATAGCCAGCCCTTCAGCCTGCAGCTAGCCTGCCGGCCAGTGCCTAGGCAGTGTGTGCCACCAAGGAGACTGGCTTGCCATGGGAAGTCCCATGAGTCCTGGTCACAGTGAATTTATAAAGGCTATACAAATTCGCAATCACAATACATTTCTCATACAATTCTCATACCCCATAAAATACCCAGACATAGGAACTAGAAGGAGGAAGGACCGTACAGCCCCCTTCCATCACCAGTTATCACAGAAAAGCTAGTAAATCCAGAGGATTCAAAGCATGTCTGTTTTGCATATCTCCAGGCTGTAGGGCTTGACACCCAGAGCACAGATAAGCCTGTAGCAAAAGACCAAAAGCCCTAAATACAAAGTGTCACACAAAGAGAGACTGGTAGTGCCTCTCTCATGTGCCCTCCCCTTTTGCAATGGGAACACTCATGGATACACTGGAAACTGTCTTGATCAATCTCTTTTTTCGAAACACACACACCAGAACATAAAGAGAACAAAAAGGGCAGGCAAGAACCTGCAGAAGATCAAAAGCTCCTCTACTCTTTCAGTCCTCTCCAAGGAACAGCTCTGGGATCCTGCAGCGAGAGCCATCGCTGCCCGGAGTGCTCAAAGGCGCATCGCCAGCACTGCGTTTTGATGCAAGATGGGACCAGATGAGCGGATTCCACACCACCAGCCCTTTCACTCCATGATGTGTCAGGGGTCCTACAGAGTGTTATCAAACCTGATGCTTCTCACCTGCTTGCTGAGCCAAGCGTCGTTGTCCCACCGGGTAAAACACAGAACAGGATCTACAGAAAAACAAAGCCAGAACTTCAGTTAGATAAACTAATGATGCTCCATTGACTTACACTAATGCTTCACTGATTTACGTGTGCTGAGGATCTGCTCAGACAGTGGCGCTGGAGCTTTTCTGGAGAGGAGTCCCGTATAAAACAAGAGGGTTGCGACACAGTCACATGCAAACAGGAGCGCCCATTTTACCCTTCATCTGATAGTGCAGCTGGGCACCTGAATTGAAAATTAACTTAATCCCAGCCAGATCCAGTACAGTCTGAAAGGTGAGTGAGCAGCTTGGAAAGTAGCATCTGCAGTGGTGGTGATGGGGGGAGAAAGCAGGACCCGCACCGCAGCTGCCAGCTGGCTCAGCTCTAGGGTGGCTGAGCACAGAAAAAGAGAGGTCTGACTCTGACCTGCTGTCTTTCCCAGACTCAACAGCACAGCCGTAAGAGGCTGATGGAGGCTGGACCCTGTGACCGAGCAGGGAAAAGATGCTTTGGCCGAAACACTGATTGCTTTGTTCTGTGCAAGGAATAGGAGGGGGGAACAATTTCACCATACTGGAAAGCCAGATGAGATGGACTTACGGTCTCCAGGAAGTCAGAAGAGATGGACTAACAGCCTGAGGGTTATGAATCTAGGAAGAGACAAAATGCAGAGAAAACCTTCCCTTGATCTAAGCCACGTTCCCAGAGAAGCGTGAATAACAGCCCTCGCAGGCCTGGCTGGCTGCTCTCCTCTCCTTCCATTACGGAGAGCCCTCTGGGAGCCGTCGCGGAGGCACGACTCTCATTTATTCCTCTGTTTACAGGGACTGGTCATTATTTACTGAAGATTCTCAGTGCCTCAACAGCATTTGAAACAAGTAGGAAGTACTGCATTTGTAAAGAGATAGTCAGAGATGACAGAGAAGAAAAGGCCCCCAGTAATTGCTCCTATCTATCATGCTGGCTTCTCTGCTTTGCTCACACCAGGCTCTGCTGCTCTTAACGCAGGCTACGGGCACTCCCTGGCTGGAGCGGGGATGGGTTGTATGCTTCTGCCTTCCCTTAATTCATGCTTTGCAGCAACACGTGTTATTTCTTGCAAAGACAAGCAAGATGGAAGCAGACCCCGATTAATTCTGAAGGTGGACTTCGCAGTGAGATGGGGTGGAGGTGAGAGGGCTGGGGGCAGGGAGGAGCACCAGACTCACCCTCTGCGCAAACACGTGCGGGAATGTGCGCACACAGGTACACACGCGCTTTCTGCCCAAACTCGTGCTGTTGCTTGCCATAGCCCAGGCTCAGCAGCTCTCCATAAACCAAACCTGTTGCAAAGCCCCGTGCAATGCTGGGAGTTTTTCAGTCAAGTTTGATGGACATTGGAGCTATTATTTCAGGAGGGAGGTGGCTGTAGTGACTTCATACAAACCACTTCTTTGTGGCAATGCTCATGAGTCGTGAAGCTTATACCTTTAATGATGCCATTGCAAAACGCTCCCAGAAGGATGCAGTTAAGAAAGGCTGGTGATAATGGGCATTAAAAAGACATTTTATCAGCTCTCTATTGGGTGGTAAAAAGCTGCTCAAGCAGGCATGTACCTGGGTAGAGCTGCAAGGATCCCACATGTTCTCTTCTTCTGCATCACCTCTTGCCCCAGTCTTCTCTGGTCTGTGGTTTCTATGGTTGCCATCGTTAGCGCTTTCTGTACCGTGACTCTCATGCCATGCAGGCTTCTCTTCAGCAGCCAGAAGGCTCACCTTTTCCACCACTGGAGCCCTTGACTGTCAGACAGGTACTTTCAGAGACACTAGCTGTTTCCACTGACTCAGGACATGAGATGTTCTTGTTCTTGTTCCTCTTTTCACCAGTTCTTCTGCTGTTTCCTCACCTCGCAGCATTCCAGTAACACGTTGCTGTTATTAAGGTAGCTGTGTGATTCATCCCAGCTGAATCCTGACCTTAGCGAGCTGGTGGCTGCTTACACTCAAGGCAGTGCCTGCTGAGAAGAGCATATCATCCTAAAGAGATAAGACCAGACAGTAGGAAAGAAAAAGGTAGTTCATAAAGAGGGAGTAACTAAACCAAAACCACACAGACAACCAGTAGCAGACTCAAATCTCTAAGGCATATTTATCCACCTCAGTGACAGTTATTTTGGGCTCACTTCGTACTCTCAGGAAACTTCATGGCTTACTTCAGCTGTGTTATTCCAGAAGTCTGCTTTAAGTTAAGATGGAGTATTCTGGAGTCCACTATTTGTCTCTACAGACCACATAAGGCACTTAGAGGTCTGGATTAGATGGACACATCTAGTTATGGTGAGATGGATCCCGTCCTTGGTTTATCAGGGCAAAGTCTTAATTCCTCTGTCTGTACAAACTGGGCAAACTAGCATCTCCTATAAGAACAATATATTCATTAAACTGCAATAAATACCTGTTGCCTTATGTCCATCTTCCAGTGCCTTTGCTTATCAGATAGAGTCCTTGAGCTGAGCGGGTATTTCCTAAAACAATGCAACGATCTATTTGATGCAGGGGTTTCAGACTGTGTATCGCAAAGACACGCACTGGACAAAACATCTCAGTCTTTTAACATCACAGTAGGCCATGGCTGAACACATGACCCAAGACTAAAGCAGCATAGGATCAGGGAGAACATAAATTATTATATCCACCACACTATCCCTGCAGCTGGTGATGAGGAAACCATCTATGTTTATCTTCAGTTTGCCTTCACCTGTGGCAAATAGCTTTTTCCTGATTTCTAATACAAACTATAGCTTTCCAAAATGTTTTCTTTAAAGTAGCCATTAAGAATGAAGGGATAAAGTTGCTACTTTGTGTCTCTAACACGGTACAGCATAACCAGCAGCTAAATTACAGCAGGCCAGACAAAAGGGCAATGAGTCTCCGCTACCCTTGCAAAAAATTGCTCGGGTGCACTAATACATCTTCCTGAGCAATGGCTCCTCCACTGAAATTCTGCTTGCTGAGGTGGTCCTTAATCAAAGAAGTAGCTATTACCTGTGACATGATCAGGAATTTGATGGTTTCCCTCATCATCAGCAGGGGAAGGAGAAATGCTTTACCAGAGTGGCTAAGAAAATCTTATAAACCCAAAGATCAAAGGCCTGTGAGAATAGCCCTGGAAGAGGGGACATGTCCCCCTGAAGAAGTGCCTGAGGAAAGGTGATCAGAAGAGGAGATGTTCCTTTAGAGCATTTTCCAGCAATTCCTTTTCAGACAGCTCCCAGGCAGGTTGTTCTTAGCAGGGATGACCCTTTACAGAGGTCTTCCACCTCAACGAGCCTGAGATTATAATTTAGTGTTGAAAAGAGCTGGGCAACTCTTTAAGTGGTCATGGGATATCTGTAGGATGAACCGGCCACAGTTGCCCATTCTCCTTCCATCCCCCCAGAAAGCCCACCTGGAGAAAGAGCCTGGTGGATGCTGTGCAGCCCTCAGGTAACATGGCAATAAATGGTATGAGGTAGGAGTCATGCCGTGGCAGTACGCATGTGCCACATATATATGAACACATAAGGGTTGTCTTCTCTAGAGCTACTACACCAGCAGTTGTAAGAAGAATTGAGAGACACACATGGTAATAAGCTACGATGGATCCAACACATGCATGCAACGGTCTTGATTTAAAAAAAAATTCTGTTCTTTTGTATGGGCACCAGCAATCAGGATGAATTTGGTTTTTACCAGCTCTTCCTTCAGCATTCAGTATATTCCTCTCCAGACCTCCTGTAGGCAGGCAGCCACCGGGGACACGAGTGCCTGACTTCCACTCTATTTCAGAACCAGTGACCTATATACGAGCTGCGAGCAGTGGATGCCAGTCAGAGCTAACGGGAGAAACACGCCTCGGCTCGGTTGTAGAGACACTCACACATGAAGGATTTCTGCCTGGGTCATCAACCCTTGTTGGCAGAGCTCGCTGATACCTTAGTTTCACGACATGGAGGAGTGCGTCGGCATGCGCCAGCAATGAAGCTGAGATCTGGCGAGATGCTATGGGTAGGATGGGGGTCTGTCCCACACCTGCCACCGCCAAGGCTGCGAGTATTTCAAATGCTGGAGAACAGCCTGTGTTAAAGAGGATGCAATCACGCACAGCTTGCTGACACCACAGTTAAGCAAATGGTGCCATTAGCAGATGAGTGGATTTTATTGGGACCTCCATATAAACCCTCCCCAGTCAACACTCCCTGCTTTAGGACCCCACGGACGGCTGCCCTTTACTGCTGCTGAGCTGCTCCCATAGGTCCTGGCAAGGGAGCGGAGCGGGAGATGCTCAGTCCTGCCCCTCCCACAGCAAAGCATTGCGTGGCTGCAAGCAGTCTCTGCCAAACCCATCCTTCTTGAAACAGCCCACTGACAAGGACAAAGGCCCCCAGACTTCACTTTGGACGGTATTTGGTCTTTGGAAACGCTGCTAACAGCACGATCCCCCTCCTGGGGGCTTCACAGCTGGTCCCAAAACCCCACTGTGCCCTCCGCAAGGCAGGGACCCTCCCTGCCTTCCCCCTCAGCCCACGCCACGCAGAAGGGGAAAGGCAATGTTATGTCCAGAGCCATGCTGGGAAGTAAGAGATGCACATGAATCTCTGCTACACCGAGCCAGCGGTAGATCCACGTCCCTCCAGCTCCATCAGATGAGCTCCTGACACTTGGCTAAGTGGGGGTTCCCCGTTGCTTTGCAGGTCCTTCAGCCTGTCCATAGTCCACAGAAACACATGCCACAAAATCACAAAATTTGTTGCCTACAAAATCACACAGCTTCAGACAGATCTAATGAAAAATACGAGGAAAAGAGAGAGACCGTGGTAAATATAAGTTAGCAAAAAGGTGATGTTTCATGGTAGGCTCCAACCATACGTGACGGGGGGGACCTGATAGAGATTGGGCTGCAATAGAAACATCACCTTTTGAACAAGATACTTTATCTGCTAAATCAGTTCCCTCTCTTGTCAAATTAAATCCATAGCCCATTTAATCAGGAAAGTCAAAGCCAGATCCAGTGTCTCGGGGGAAGTTTTATTGGAAGCAGGCTCTGTCTCTGTGAGAAGGAAGGTAATATATATTTGACACTGCGTACTAATGCTAAAGGATTTGTCAGGAGGAAAAAAAAAAAGGAAGGAGGAAACAGTTCAATTTCCCCACAGAAAATTATCTAGATTGGGGAAATATGAACTGACCCAGTTTTCAAATTTCTTTTTAAAGGAGAGAGAAGTAAACCTTGTTACAGATGTTTCTGACCTAACATAGGAGCTTTGAAAGGCACACCAAAATTATGATGAACTTAAAACAGGAGGGAAACAGGCTAGGATCCACAGTATTACCACAGTAATACCCACATATTACCACAGTAGTATCCTGTGGTATCTATCTTGAGAGGAGGTTTTGAAAATTTGGGTCAATCCCTGAGAGAGGATATCTTCTTGCCTTGATCCTTTCCAGCAGCACATGCTGGAAGGGTGCTGGTGGGGACACAAGAACGTCTCCCAGGTCCCACCTCCGGAATATGCTTTGAGCTCTTCTGTATGGATGAATCCTTTCATAGGGAGAATAAATCTCAATATAATAAAAGCCAAACAATGCTAATGAGGAGGTATGGCAGAGGGGGAAAACAAATAGGAGAATAAACCAGGACCAAAAAAAAATCTGACCCACCAGAAGGAAATACACAGGGAAAGATGCTTTGCTGCCTAAAAATCAAACCAGCCTCTGGGAAGGAAGCAGCTGAATTTAAAGCAACCATTTTGGAGATAAAGACGATGCTAAAATTACTGTTGAACATTATCCAAAAAGGCAGATAATGCCTAGATTATATCTTCAAAGTTTTATCGCCTTAAGCTAAAGGAGAAAGAGAAGGGGGAGTGCAGGCTCACAGGGAGAGAGATTTGGTTTCCTAGGCCTGTCATGAGCCACATTGACTTGGACTCCAATCTCTGGTATGTTTAATATGTAGATTGACTTAGGCTTTCTCAGTAAGTAATTTAAGAAAACAGCATCTGGAAAAAAGTCTTAAGTAATTTAAACTCACTGCAAGCAAAGGCAGCAGAAGGTCAGTTTTTTTAACATAGGCAAAAAGTGATGACGTGGTATCTGGAAAAAGGCCAGATCTGTGCAGTGGAAGAGGATTTCCTGCTTGTATTCCCATCCATTGTAACTTGCTGCTTTCCTTTAAATGACATCTGCATGCGTGTGGAGAGATGCACATGCCTACAGCTGCAGCAGGCACCCTACGAGAGTTTTGAGCCTCCGAGGTTTCCTTCTCCTCCCCAGACGTAGCTGGCTTTTTAGGAGGTACCCCAGGCTAACAGCAGTATCTATGAGAGAGGAAGGATCCCATCTAGCACGACAGAAGCAGCAAGGTAACCATTCGAAGAGATGGATTCTCATTGCTGCCACTCCCAGGAGAAAATCAAAATCTCTCCTTCATCCCCTCTTTGTCTGGCTTGTCTGCTTAGGGTCCAACTCAGCGAAGCATTTAAGCGAATGCTTAACTCCCATTGATTTCAAGGGGATTACGCACACAGCCTGAAATTAAGCGTGCTTTTAAATGCTTTGCTGAACCAGGGCGTGAAAAATGTGTTTTGCAGTGGGAGAGGACTGTCCCTGTGTTTTTTCAGTGCCTGGCATAACGGGCCCCAAAGGAAGACAGAAACTATTTGGGAATAAAAATTTTGAGGCTTTTCCCCTGCTTTTTGTCGAACTGCAGCGAGACACTTCTGCCCCTTCATGTGCTGACAGCCGGCAGCTGATGGGCTGAGCAAACGGCTTTGCGGTGGTCTGCTTGTCACAGGGACATGTGATTGCAAAGGCGATGACAAAACCACGCCATTAGAAACTAGATTAAATCAACCAAAATCGTGCCGTCAGGAGCAATTCCAGCTCCAGGTCCAGCTGCATATCCAAACCTCTGTCTGGGTGAGCTTGGAGCTGTGTCTGGATGAGCTCTGCACCTTCTCTGAGGAGGAAAGCAGCAGATACAGCAGCTCTGGCACCGATATGGGCAGCTGGGAAACCAAAGCCACAGAAGGTGAGGTATAGTCAAGGCCTCACATAAAACCAACCTCAAGTCATCCCATCCAGAAGCCAAACCACAAGCCATTGATCGCCTGAGATCAGTGTCATCTTTTGAGCCACTTGGAACAGCAACACGTTGACGGTGCAGGAGCATGCAGAGCCTCCAAAACACTCAGCTGAGCATCCTCAGAGCTTCCTTTGACCAAATCTGGAGTTGCTTTCCAAGGTGCAACAAAAGGCACCCCCCTGACCTCCAAATTAACTTCGCACGAGACACTGGGACGTCTGAAAAAACTGAAAAACGGAAGGTCAGCATGGTGGCCTGATGCATTTTAAGTTTTACTCTGCAAAAGATGAGCTGCTTTTCCTGAACATTTCCACCAGCTTTCAACCTGAAGTAAAAACTGAGCCTGAGACATTCAATCCAAAGATGAAACACTTGGCAAAATGATAAACAATCGAAATCAGAGGCTCACCATGGGGACTACTAGAAAGTGCTGCAAAGGGGGGGTGCTACCACTACCCACCTAATATAATCTCTTCTTCTATAGATTTCTTTGTGATCAGCCGTTGGCGCTAAGTAACCACATTTTAGTATTAAAAACACAATTTGTTCCAAATGCAGTGGCTACAGGAATGCCACATCCTATTCTTAACAACCCCATGATGTACTGACAGCAAGCCAAATCCTGTTCTCAATTACAAGAGTGTAAATTCACAGTAACTCAGTACATAGCCCTCTGTGAAGGGAGTTAGCAAATGCTCAGAGCTTTTGGAAATCACATTGCAAGGATTTGCATATGCAATGATAACCGAAAAAGCTGTCAATCAGAGCATGGGGACTGTATATAGCAGGCACTTTCCATCAGCTTGGCATTGGTGAAACCATCAGGTGTCACTGCCCGTGCTCTGGATGGCAGAGATCTGGCGAACCGAGCTCGTCAGACAGCGCTCCTTTTCTTGTATGCTCCCGCCCGCGTGCGAAGACACCATTTTACAGCAGTGTAAATCCAGGAGTGGGAATCAGAGCTCTCAGTGCTGTCCCCGCCACTGCCCGCTGCCCGGGCTGGGGCAAGTCCCTTCCTCTTGCATCCACAAGCGCTGAGCTGTTGGCTGCTCCAGCTGGGCAACACACGGCTGAGCGCCAGCATCAAAAGCCAGCGACGGCAGCTGAACAGAGCCCGGCTGCGCTTGAAAGACAAAGTCCTTGAGAGAACATCCACCCCCCCAGCAGCAAGCACGCCCAAGCCCCCGTACAGCAGCAGTGCTTGCCCTGCCAGAGACTTCAAATGGAGACATCATCTCCCTCGCATGACTCCCTCTTTCATGTGCCCGGATGCAGGCAAAACCCCTCGCCAGCGTGACAGTCTCTGGGTGAGGACTTGCTGGGGGTTTCCCGGCCGCCACAGAGCTCTCATTGTGGAGGGAATACAATGGAGTCACCACAGAGCACATGGCCAAGAGGAGGGCTTGGGGAGAGCAGCCGCTTTGATCTGCCTGCGGAGGAGCTGACTGTGGGGTCGGTTAACCCTTGGGGCTCGGCCCAGCGCTAGCTTCTTCCCTTGGTCCCCCTGCAAAAGGGGCTTTCAAATGATTGATCCCATCTGACGCGGGAGATCCCGAGGAGAGCTGGGAACCAGGTGTCAGGATGCTTGGGGTCCCCTTCAAGCACTGGGACAGGAACCCATCCTCCACACCAGGTATTTTACAAGCTGCAGCATTTCTCTGCTGCTTTCCCACCCCTCTCCTGAACGCTTCAAATGTTACACTTGAGAAAACCCCATTTCCTGAGCACTTACTTATCTTTATTCCAATGCCCAGAGGCAGACTGCTCTTCAGCTCCAGCCATTGCACCCTTCACCTACCCACTACCCAAAGCCTTCTGTCCCCCTGCTCCAGCACCGATCCCTTCTATACCATCCCACAGGCCATAGACCTCCCATTGGACCTCTCCAACTTCATGCAAAACATCCCGTGATGTAAATGAGCCCTCGTCACCTCCACAGGGAAGGAACATGGTGCTGGGGGAGGAGGAACACGGGCTGTTCCAGGTGATGGTTTTGATACTGCGATTTTTTTCTTGTTGACTGGAGAAGGGTGCGCAAGGGGGGATTTCTAGGAGGGAGACAAGGCATGGTAGGATCTCATCACATGCATCCTCTCCCAATGTCAGCATCCTCCCTCACAGGGTGCTTGCAGGGTGCTTGCGTTAGTTAAATCAATATAGTGTTTCTGGAGGAAGGGAAATGGCACCTGGGCTGTGGTTCATCTGCCACTCTGACTCCAATATGTCTGAAAGCACAAAGGGACTGTGAGGAGCTGGCAGACAGCTTTGGGATTACAGGAGCGGACTCCAAAGCAAAGACCCTTTCCAAGGCTTGACATGCAAAAATGCAGTTTAGGGTCCTGATGTTCAAAGAGATTTATTCTCCAGGATCCTGGCCAGCAATAAGAGGAACCGCACATGGGTGGCAGGGCTGAGCGTCAGGCCCTGGAGCCAAATGTCTGAGAAGATGCATCTCATTCCGAGCATCTTTATTCCAAGACTATGCCAGAGTGCACTTGTTACTGTGGGTTAAATCCAGGCTTCACCCAGCATAGCCAGAAGCCCATCACTGCCATCCAAGTGGGCAGAGCCTTTACTACTACATCTCCAGAGAAGCAGAGCAGGCAGGAGTGTCTTGCAAGTTAGTTTTTAAGACAAAGCAGGATCAGCCATGGCTCGCTCTTGTTTTACAAGCATCTGTTGTTTTGGAAACATCTGAAATGAGCACAATTCAACACAAGGCACCCTACGCAAAGCATCCTCTGTCAAAGGCGGAAATCTCAGACACGTGTCTGAAAAAGACTTGAAAGCTTTTTGTTGTTGTGTTGCTGGTGGTAATTTTGTTTAAAAAAAAAATTAAAGGAAGAGGCTCCTTTTTTCAAGAACTCTCCCAGATGTTAGTGGTTTGGGATTTTTTTTTTTTTTTAGTGCCTGGTTAGTCTCATGTATATTGAAACCTGCTCTGCTCACACAGAACAAGGGGGCTCTGACAATGTTCAAAGGGATCTGGAGAGCAGCAGTTTATACAAAGCTTTGCTCTGCTTTCCTGCAAGAGAGGGAGGGGGGAGGGAATGGTGGGAAGAGCTGTAAGGGCGGCTGTTTGCTGCAGTAACGTAGTGTATGGAAACAAAATGCAGTGAAATAGAGCTTTAAAGCAAGAAGTCCCACAGACACACTCAGGCATTTCTCCAGCATAATGTTCCCAAAGTCTTCAACAGCTTTCTGGGTGCAGGAAGAAAGTGCAGCCCATGTCCCAACATGGAAAGGTAAAGAGCTTCTCCATGTGTCCCCCAAACATTAACTGACTCCTGCCTCCCATCAGGGCATGGTGTGGCTGTCCCAGGTGTCACCTCTCTTCTGCAAACACTTATCACAGGGTTATACTTCTGTGTAAGGTGGAGAAGGTAAAGGCTTAGGACAACAGGGAGAAGAAGCCCAAGAAGCCCACTGGGCATCAGGATGAAATACAGTGCAGTTAGGAACAGTCATGGTGCAATGGCAGGGGTAGGAGCCTGGAAAGATGCAGATTTTCAAACTACTTGAATTCCCCTTCCAGAATTCATACCACTACATCCAAAAAGGCATCGTCTGTCTGATAGATTGAACTGACACAGAAACCTGGGTTTGCTGCCTCCTCGTAGGGACACCAGAAGGACTTGGTTGCTACTCGAGTGCCAAACGTTACTTCCCAGCACAGCACTGTGAGGGTATGCACAGCCACCCAGCAGCCTTTAACACTCCAGTTAGAGCTAGTCACTGTTTTCCACCCTGAAATACAGTTTGACCTGAAAGAGCATTTAATTACAACATTTTCCACCAAGCCAGCAACTGTCAAATGGCAGATCAGAGCCGAGCACAAGCAGACACTATGCAGTCGCAAGACAGAAAACCAGCTAATTACCCCCAGATTATACAAATTGCAGGAACTGGTGCTGAAGGAGCTCAGCTATCAAGTGGACCAGTGAATCAAATCCTCTTGGCTCACCAGTGTCAGCTCAGACAACGGGAACTTTGCTGCTGCCCTCCCAACTTGTCCACCCACCTCATCCCCTTCCATTCCGAAGGACATCAACGTCTCAGGATGCTGATCCAGGCGGCCAAGCTTGGAGGGGCTGGATGGCTCATAAACCTGGCGGGATCTCAGCAGGAGAAGATGCACAGCCTCTCAAAGGTAAATAAATAAAGTCTCTGGAACAGCATCCTCTAGCAGGGAATACGCAAGGCTGGGGCTGGAGAGAGGGAGGAAAAAAGCCTTCCCAGTCTCCGCATCCATCACCGCTAGACATACCTGAAATGGATCCAGGCAGGATAGATGTCACTAACTAGGTACATTTTTCACCAGGCTAACGAGGAGATGTTTTAAATCTTAGCAAGGAGACCTAAATAATTCAACAAACAAGACTGGGGTAGGTGAGAGGACTGAAGGGAGTTGAGTTCACAGCTCTGAGAAAGCCCAGCCATATCTGAACCACCACATTGGCTGCGATGACAGCCCCACGGCACTTGACCATGTAGGTTTGGGCCCCATGGGTGCTATTCATCAAGCAGTGGCCAGAGGCCCCATCCTGCTGTCATGGGACTAGTAGCAGAGCTAGGCTGAAGATACAGATCTGCAATGCCCTCAGGGCAAGGCAGCCAATTCATGAACCACTTTCAGGGTCCTGCGGACCTGACTCCTCCTCAAACCCTAGTCCTCACCTCTCTTCCCTGCCTTTTATATATATATATATAGTAATTCCTAAACACTAAGAAAGCATGATGCTGATGTTAGAGACCTCTACATTTTGCTGTGACTGTGATGCCCCAGGACAAGAAAAAAAGGTGGAGAACTGCCTTGTGATGACCGATGCAAAGGGCATTGCTCTTTCCCTGCATCTCTCCCTAGGTTGAGCTCCTGGTTCTCTCTTTCTGGTGCTGTCAGCTCGAAGAGCCCCACGGATATGAGTTTACCTGCAGGGCACTTTCCTTCTACAAGGATGTGCCCCATCAGACCACCGCACGGCTGGATCTGGCCCTCAAGGCTGGAGGAAGAGTCTCGTCCCATGCGCTAGCCTCCCCTATTTCCCTCTACCCTCGTCTTGCTCTCAGGACTGGATACCTGCCAACGAGCAGGCAATTTAGCACCAAGTGTCTCTCTACTGATATTTCCATCAAGACAGGAAACACAAAAGGCTTCGCTGATTTACCGAGGCTCTCTGGTTTTGCGCCTTGACAAGAATTACAAAAGGAATCTCATTACAATCTTCTTGGTTCTCATCAGCCTGGCATGGAGCCCGCTGGTGTGCCGTGTCGATCAAAGCCTCACTCGTGAAAGCCCAAAGAGTGCTGGCAGAGCTGTTAGAAATATGATTTTTTTCTTCTTGTTGTAGCTGTGGCACTTGTGTGAAACCAGGGGGAAGGCTGGAGGATCAGTCAGGGGATGCAGCCGCTTTGGAGGGAGTGGGACATGGAGCTAAACGTGCACCCCTGCCTGCCCTCCTCCAGCTGCCGGTGGGAAACTTCCAGCTCCAGCTGCAGCCAGCATCTGGAGAAGGCTGTGATCTGGGATCATGCAAAGTACCCGAGCCCCGAGGGACAACCGTCTTTCTGCTGTAGGTCCAGTTATACAGGGCAAAGCAGAGAGATTGCCATCCATGAACAGGCTGGAAACCTATTTCCATGCAGGGAGTGGGGGTCTGACTCCATGCTACAAGGGCAGCTCCAGGCCATGCTGGGGACCTGCTGGGGACCTGGGTGGAAGGTGGCTTGTGCACAGTATTGCCATGCCCCATTTAGACTTTCCTTCACAGCCCCTGACAAGCATCATGATCCACCTGCACTCTGCAGCGTGCTGGACTGTTGAAAGCCCGTGGCCGTGGTTTGAGGTGCTCTGCCAGAGAAAGGTCTGTGATAAGCCACATGTTCACCAGCAGAAACTGAAGATCTAGGGGATATTGTGGATTAAAATCTTAGCTAAAAGCCCGGGTTTTGCAGCAACAGAAAGGGGATGGGATGCTCTAAATCCCTCTGTGGGGGCTGATCACGCAGGAGGGCTGTCATCGAGGTCTTCCAAACCCCAGCAGGCTCTGTACGGATGTCCAACTGCAGGACTCTCCACCCGGCAGTTTCTCCTATTAGCTCCGCTCCCCGGCTGCCAAGGGCAAGAGCAAACACTGTGGTCCCTGATGTATGCTGGAGTGACACTTCTATTAGATTTCCTTCCTCAGCTGAATGGAGGCTTGGCTGGAAATAATTCTATGTTGATGGGGAGGGTTCAGCAGAGTTTCCTATTTTTTGGCCCATTCAGTTAGGAAAATCTAATTGGCTTTCCATTCCTCCCAGTAGCCTTTGAACCTGCCAATTAATTTCCAGCGAATTTGATAAAGTGGGAAAAGTTTCAAATGTGTTACAGTCCTACAAACTGTGTGAAAATAGATGGCTGGGAGAGGAGATCCTGTTAATGTCTCACTGGATGGCTGCAAGAGGAATTTATCTGGGGTGTCAAGCGCCAGCGAGCCCACACTGGAAAGTGCTGTTAGGACTGTACCCAACCTCAGGAGAAGTTTTGGTCAGAAATTGCATTTGTCCAGGCACAGGAGCAAGGGCAAAGAAAGGGAAATCAAGTATCCCAACCCCAGCTACTTGTGGGGCAACTTGTTTTAACCAGTGAAAACATTTCTCTCCTTGACTCTGAAGTTGCTCTAATAATCTGTTATCTCAAATTAGGGCAAGAAACATGTTTTCTATTCATTATTAAATCAAGTAAGTATTGCAACATCATGGAAATGATATCTTTGATGTTAGACTGCACAAATGAGCTTTGATGGAGCAAGGAATAAGGAATGGCAGCAGAAGTCCCTAATGGGGACCCCCAGCACACGGGGTAGGCGCACATCCCCGTGTCAGCACGATGTGATGGGGATTAAGTCACAAAACACCCTCTGAGGACTTGGATGCTGTGAACAAGGTGCTGCAAGGATTTCTTCTCACTTTTACACATGCGGCTTGTCAAAACAGCAGCATCCGGCTTGTTAATGTTTTTTACAACATTTACACAGCAGTTGCTTTTCTAGTGGCCATTAAGACAATTCCACTTGGCCAATTCCCCCTCACCTCCTATTTGCTGTCACAATAATCTGGCTCTGCATGTTTTGGAAAACCAGTTGCATTTTATGAGGACTTAAATCTGGAGCCATCCCCACAGGGCTTCCTTTAAATGTTTTCATCGTCTCCCCTTCCCCTACTCTGCAGACTCCAACATGGAGGAAATTTTTTCAAAAGCCAGGTTAACTTGCTGAGACGTCATTATAAATCCAAAGCAAATAGGCCTGAGATGTTCCTTGCGGGCCTTTTATTCAGTGAAATGAGTTCGGCAGCACAGCAGTAGCTTTGCAAATACACTGCAAAGCTTTGAGGTTTGCCTCGAATCATGGGGTCTCTCTTTGCTGCCTGCTCCTTGGAGCTGGAGGAGGGACAGGAAGGTCACTGGATTATGCTTGCCAAGAAAAGGCTTTCTCACAGGTGTCGGATGCACGCCCTTTACAGGCTATAAAATGGTCTGCAGAACTGGGACCCCTACTATGTCTGTAGGGTCAACTCTTGGAAGACATTTGGCACCGCTCACTTTACATCAGCCTACTGTCTCCATGAAAATGGATGAAAATTCCACAATCCCTGGTGGTGCCGGCTGCCTACAGACACCACTCCCGGCAGATATGAGTAGTGCAGATGACTGACCTAAGTACGAGTTGCTCTGCCAGGACATGCCTGTGAGAGCAGGTCTCCCCCTTCCTGCCTTTGGTAGACTTGACACGTTCTCCTACCACACACATCACCCCCAGCAATGACTTGATCAAGCCCTGGGAGCTCTGGAGCATCATGAGCTCATCTCCACTGAGCACTTCAGTGCTTGTAGGGAGCAAGAAAGAGAGATAAGTCCAACCATTAGATGAAATGACTAATAGTAGCGGGCAGATCCAAACCAAGACCCATGAGGGTTCATATAGCTGTCAGACTAGTTTCTGGCCAGGACCCCAGAGAGGTGCCAGCACAGAAGCTGATCAGAAGCACCCAAGTCCCTTTCCATCCCCATTGGCATCAGCACATGCCATCCCTGCTCCCACGGGCCCTCCCCAGATGGTGTGTTGGTCCACCTTGGCCCGTGGCCTTGAAAATGGGATGCAGAGAAGGACCCGGAGCTGGGTGATGTTGGTGAATCAGTCCTCATCTCCGTTACATGCTTTGTCTCTGGAGAGTACGACAGCTGTAAGGCAAACGCTGGCTCTGCTCTAGAGATACTCTAGCTGTTAGCTAAGCATGAATAATATCTTTTGCATTTAGTCACACCTAATGCAGACTAGAAGGGAGGCAGTTCTGGGTGCTCCTTCAGCTGCTCTTAGAGGTGGTTCCTCTCCATTCAATCAATTGCTGTTGTGTCAAATATCCTTGCCCCAAGAGATATATGAACACAGTTTGTTCAGCTGTGATGAAGGTAGATGAAACCCTCACTCAGTTTCTGAGATTCAGTCGTGCTAAAATCTATCAATTAACTAAAGACATTGGGGCTTGCTAATGTCAGACTAATTAAGACATGCTTCAAGCACTTCCTATTAGTTATTCTTGTGGTTATTAGGTGTGGAGGAGATGTATATAAATAGACAGGAGCTCTCTGCTAAAGCAGGAAAAACTGTTGTAAAATTAGGCACTGGTGGGGTGTTCTGAAAGGAAGTTTGAGGGATATTGTTACTTAGCAAAAGAGGGATTTAATCTAAATATTAGCCATATGACAGGAGCATCTTGAAACCTCTCAAGGGATTAGAGCCTTCTTATATTAGGCACTGTATGAACTGTACCTGTCTAAAATGGAAAGGCTTTCCCCAAGAGGCAAGCAATGCCAGAGGACTGGTGAGCCCCCCTATCTCAGACACACTCCTGAAATGCCCCTCTCTCTTCTTGGCAAAGGGGACTTCATAAAACAGACTTCTAACATTTGGGGTGGTCTCAGCCCTAGTGAGCCTGTGAGGTTGTGTGCCCTTGATGCATTTCACGACAACACTGACTTCAGCCCACGGTGCCTGGAGTCCCTTGCCCTGACTTTGCCGGCTGCAGGCCCTACAGCCCAGACATTTCACCCCATCCAAAGCTGGTTTTGGAGACTAGGCTTGGAGGCATCTCAGCCATGCCCTCTGGCAGGAGGAAAAAGAAGGTATGCTTTGAGTGTCTTTCAAGCAGGAAGATAAATTAAACATGCGTTGGACCTGGGGCTACTGGAATTGGTCTCTGCCAAAAGCATTGTCCATGCATGTGTTGAACTGAGTCTGGAACATGAGAGCTGGAAGACCAGAGCACCCACTGAATCTTCTCCCTGCTGGAAACAGGGTGCATGATCACACTAGCAGCTACTATAACATCTGTCTGTCCTGAGTAACTTGCAAACCTGCTGGCTGACTTCAACGCCGTTTGACATAGGGTAGGAAGTCTCATGGAAATAAGTCCTCTGCCCGACTAGTAGAAATAGGTCATAAGAAAATTCTGAGGGAAAAGCTTTCATATAGATTTAGCTTTTATTAGACTCCTGACTATTCACACAGAAGGAAAAGGCTATAAAAGTCCCAGCCACAAGGAAATTTTCCTTCCTGGTTTGACCAGAAGATTGATCCATGAGATCTGTAGGAAAATGGAGGTCTTCATCTACGCTCCTGCTGTTAGAAAACACAACTAAAGTGTTTTGAGCCACCTGGCCAGGCTGAAATTCTCGCTTCAATGGAGCAGAACGAAGCATCGGACCTGGAGAGGTACCCAGAGATGACCTTTTCCATGAGAAGAAGATAAGGCTATGGTGATCAAAGGATCCAGCCCGACCTCTTTGCTGAGGCCAGTTACACTGGTGGGTTTTATGAAACAGTTTTTTTCAGCAGTTTTATGAAACCCCCAGGAAGGAGGACGGTGAGCTGGCAGTTCTTTCTGACACACCACCCTAGGGTCACCAGCACCGCGGGCTGGAGAAAGTCCCTGTTCCCCCTTCCCATGCCCCTGCACCATTCAGCATCCTCAAAGAGCTGCTCTTTAATCAGGCATGTGAAATAGCAGATAGAAGAGCCATCTGGGGAAGACGGGTCTAAAGTTAAAAAAGGAACTTATTATGAAGCCTGAAACTAAAGAGAACCCGCCCAGGAGTCTCCTCCTGCAAGTTTTTCTCTTTTCTATCCAGCAAAAACCTCAAAGGATCAACTCCCACTAAATTACCCTCTTCTCTGCCAGCCAGAAACTGATACGCATCACCTCCCTCTAAATTACCCTCCTCTCTGGCCAGCCTGAAACCTCAGTGGCTCACCTCGCCTAGCGCTCCACTCTGCCAGCCACAATTAATCCTTTCAGTTGAATTTTCATTCCCAGGTTCTTCTCCAAATGAAAGATCCAGGGGTCCAGTATGGAAAAAAAGTCTGCAGGCTTCTAGAGTTGTCCAAAGTGGCCTCGAGCAGCAGGCTCCTACCAAAGCCAGGCACGAGCCCCCAGGCTTCGCTTTTGCTGCTCCTTAAAAGCTCTCTCTAATGTAGCGGGAATCAAGAGTTTTCTCTCTTTTCTTGAAACAGATGCAGCTTTGCAAGATTATTTCTTCCTGTTCTCCCAGGCTGCGGAGGAGAGGAGATGTAAAGCATCAGTGGGTACCTGATGATGAATCCCTCTGTCCACTCACTGAAAACCAGTGTGTAAATTGGTGTTGTGATTTTCCTCTTCTCCATGTTCCTAACCCACCTGGAAAGGAGCTTGGGGAAAGACCCCAGGCCCTGCTCTTCCAGGGGGTCTTCCTTCTCTACAGTTTGGCAAGTCCATCTCCCAGCTCTGTCCTGACCCCACACTGGCCATCTCCAGGCCTCAGTGCTATCCATACGGCCTGGATACCAAGACACGGTGGGATAATTTGCATTTTAGCAAATAAGAATTACTCAGGTTTTATAATGTGAACCCCTGGCAAAACCTCAAATCTGCTGTGTATTCTCCTTCCCATCCTGGACACCTCTGCAGTTGCATTTCTGCTCTGTCCTCTCCTCAGCTCCCCCAGGGAGGACAAAGTCATGTCCCAGCACAGTCAAGGGGCTCTGAGATGCGCAAACTATGGTGACGAGGAAGGAGAAGCATTAAACATTTTTCTTTCTTTCCCCTCTAAATCTCTCTGTAAAGTATTTGATCTGGCAGCCTCTAGTACATTTACCAGGGGAGATAATCTTTGCTGTTTGGGGCTAGTGATAAAGAAAAACTGCCTGTTATCAGCTGACCAGCTCGTCCCAGCAGGAGACATCCTATCTTGGGCACATCAAGGCAGATTTCATTATTAAAGAAGCTGTTTGTTTGCCCTGATCTATGGAGGAAAAAAAAATGGCAATTTCTTTTGTTCTCCACAAGCAGCAAATCAGTGTTTCTGCTCTGTCTTCATTACCTGCTCAGTAATTGCCATTGCTGAGTGCCTGGTGAGACATCGTGAAGGATGCTAAAACCTTTCCTTTCCCTTTTTGCGGCACCGTCTGCCTTTGTCTTCTCGAAGGCTGATGGAGGCAAGGAAACGTCTGCTGCTTTTAAAGGGGCAGGGTGGTGTAAATGTAACCTCTGGCTTTATTTTTAATGCGTTAAATAGTAAAAATCAAACGGCCTTTTGCCTATCCATCTATTGCCCTCACCACCTGCTGCAGGAGCTGATTTATTGGGAGCAGCGTCCTTTGGCTGCGAAGGTGAGGGCTCCCCCAGACCCCTCGGCTCCCTGCCCTTCACCTCGCCCAGAATTAGCAAAACAAGGTGAAACCTGCGGTGTTTCAGAGGTGGTTGGGGAGCAGATATTTAGTTTCAATGTTCATTTCTCCCTTCATTTCAGGACAGGACACAGCTTTGTCGGAGGTGTGCGACAGCAGCTTTCCTACACAAATGCTGTAGAAATATGGACATTCAAACCGGAAAGAATCATTAAAAGTCCTTGAAAGGCTAAATGGTGGAGATCCCACAACCTTCCGAGGTAATCCAGCCCCTGCTCTGCTATCCCTACCTCTAGGATATTATTATTCCCTCTTGCTGTAATTTAAACTCACCACAGACATCAAAAATCAGATGTCTTCTTCACCACAGACATCAAAAATCGGATTTCATTTTCATCACCAACACTTTTTAAGGGAAAGATCTACTTCACTGCCCTTCTTAATGTGAATATTTTAGAGTAATTTCTTAAAAATTGTTGAAATGGTGCAGTTTGCCATTTTCAAAGATGACACAAGATAGGTTTCCCATTTTAAAATGACAAGCCATTTTGAAACGTAAGCCGATTGCCACACCACTTTCTGTCAGAGGCATTGTTTTAATTTGGGGTATTTCAGAATTAATAAAGCAAAACCTTCCCGTTGAACCGGGTGGGATTGTTTTTCTCCAGCTCTGCAGACGTCACATGAAGATCCAATATGGAGATGTTCAGTCCCGTTTCAGGGCAGGGAAAGCATCTCACATCTTTTATAATTTCTCACCCCGCAGCGCTCACCTGCAGAGGACGGAGGCCATAGCATCCCAAAGAGATCGTGGTCTCCCCCTTAACCTGGCTCCGGGTTTTGCCTCCCAGGTCCCTGCCAGAGGCTTCTCCAGCCCTCACTGCTTGGATCTTTAGGAAGCTTGTAATTTCTAGTTTAAATTTATTTATGCTAGTTTATACTCACTTATTTCCTAATTATCGCCTTCAAGCTTAAATAGCTCTTCTCCCTCCCCAGCGCTAATCCTTTGGATGTTATTAGAAACAGAAGCTCCTACTCAGCCTCTACTTACAGGGTTAAACACAGGGGTTTGTGGTCTCTCAGAAAAAAACGCTTGGGGCTCCCCAGACATCCCGAGAATATTTCTTGGCTCCTTTTCTAGTTTCACATCGTCTTTGCAGAGATGCAAATTGCACACAGAGAGCAGATTTTGGATCACGTCTCTTACATCTGCCCAGGTGCTTGGCCCAAGCTACTCTCGAGACTCAGGGCTGGGAGAGAGGCAAACAACCACCGAAGGATGGCTGAATCGCCCGTCGGAGGAGCGGGTCTCTTTCCCGGCCAGAGACGGGGCTTGGGCTGACGTACCCTCTTAGGTGGCTTTTAGAAGGGACAGCCCGTCCTTGACTGGGTGTGTTGTACCATGGGCTACAAATAAAACGGCACACAAAACACCACAGCCTGGAAAGAAAAGATGTCCCCTCCTTCCCCAATCAAAACCAATCCAGCTGGTAATTTTTAGCTTGCTGCCTTGGCTATTAGTGCAGATGTATGCATCAAGAGGGGAGGTTTCTGCTCCACAAGGCAGAGTCCCTGCAACGCAAGGGGGACCCAGGCTACGGCAGTCCGGGCTGCAGCTCCTCAGTGCCCAGGCTCGGAGGGGAGCCACCGTTCGCTCAGCCTCCCAAACACTTGTGCTTATTTGAACTCGTTGTGCAAAACGTTTCAGCAGATTATTCAGCGCCTCTGGGAGCTCTTGAGGAGGCAGAAATAATGAAAAAATATTAATTAGACTATTATTAATTTATTATAATTATTAACTGCTGACATTGTGCTGAGCACCAGGCTCGGCTCCAGCTGGTGGAACTGCAGTTGCAGATGGCAAGAGCCTGCCATGAGGAGCGATGATCTTGTTATAGCCCTGCTCCACACCATGCCCTGAGGTCAGCATGAACGGGGGAATGGGGAGGAGGTAGAGAGGGTCTTCAGATGCCTCCAGAAAAAATAACAGCCCAGGATTTCCATATTATTAAATTTCCTGCCCAAGATGCATACACAGTCTATAGTATCTTATAGGAGAGGTGGTAGCAGTGTAGAGAACAGTTTAAGGATACGAGCACTGTTTTTTCAGAGCAGAAGCAGAAAGCCAGGTGAGATGGGAAGGCTGTGGTCCAAAATCTTCTTGGTGGAGCAGGAGGACACACAGCGCACGCTGTACATATCGTTATCCCACACCAGCCAGGATCAGGGCTTTGTGTGCATGTCCGCGCTGATGTGCAGTGCTCTCTCTGCCTAAACTATCCTCTGACTTCTTGTATCAACCCATGGAGACCTTACAACATCGAGTTTCAGAGACGTCCCTTCCCAGGGCACCACTCTTCATGCAAAACACACAGGCAGGAAGCGCCTAAAACCCAGACTGCTTTCAGAGCTTTTTCACAGATTTGAGCTGTTGAACTCATTGCCTTAAGCCGTTTTGGATTCAAAGAGCATTGGGCTATTACAAAGGGAAATGCCCTGGGGTGTAATAATATGGATTCAGACTGAAACCAGAGCCCCAGACTGGGCACAAGACCTAACGTTTCTGAGCAGGAATTAACTCCTAACCGTTCACAGCCAGGAAGAAACTTCCAGTTGAGAGAGCAGCAGAAGGAATCATTTCCACCTCCAGCTGCGCCCCTAGCTGACACTGTTAAAGAAACTATAGAGCGATAGGAGAGAAATCACTGCCCGTGCCTCAGTTTCCCTAGTACGTGTCTAAGAGGAAGCTAAAGAAATAGTTCAGCCAAAAAGCCTAAAACTCAGAAACCCTCCTGGTTCAAGCATGCTGACTATGATTTTAGGATCTTGCCAGAAAACTCCCTGTCTTCCCCCAGTCCCTCCTCTCCCCCACCCACAGCAGCTCCTCTGGGGACACTGCTGCCCTGCACTTACCTGGAGAGCACCCCTGGGTGCCAGGGCACTTGTTACAGCCTCTCCTGCGACCCAGGGGTGGAGACTTGCCGCAGCCTTTTGGCTGATGAAAGCCTTGTCATTATCCAATTACCTTGAAATCACTTTTAACTCAGGCCAAACTAAGGTAAAATGCAAATAAAGGTGTTAATTCCCAGCATCCAAAAATAGACAACAGAGCCAGAGATGTGTGTAGAAGACATGGGTGAGGGAATAAAGAAAAAACCACATTTCACGTAGCCTCAGTAAAGTCAAATCAGAGCAGACGCCCTCTGTGACCCCTCCTCTGTTGTAGACTTTTCCAGACAAGGTGGTGGGGAGGATTCCCTCTCCTGCTGCCCCTGGCCCTCAGATTGCCTCCTTTGCTGGCACTGAGATGGTGGGGACACGTCTGTTGCCTGCGTGTTGCCAGGGGATGCCACACAGGGGGTCTGCAAGCAGCCACCACCACCCCAGCTTCGCAGGGAAGGGAGCGGATTTCCAACTTACCCACCTCGTGAAAGGCATGAAATGCAAAGCCACAACAACATTGCTTGCAAGAAACGTCCTACCCTATGTGGCAAATATCCTGTAAACTGTTTAATGCAATGATTTGCCACTGTATGGACCATTTGTAAACAGGGACCACCTCTCACATTCATTAAATCGGCTCCTGTCCTGATATTTAAAAGAAGGTGGTTGTGTTAGGAGATATGATACAGCTGGATTGTGTGTGGTTGTTACGGGACCCCACTAACAGTCTTCTCAAGTATCTCCAAACCTCTACAGCTTTGTTTTTTAAACAGAATGCCAATGATTTCTGCGGTAGGATGCAAGCAGAATTGCCCGGCATTTCCTCTTGCTAGGTATCTTTACTTAGACCAGACCTGCAGAACTCCCCAACCTATGCTACATGAGGATGATGATGACGTCTACCTCTGACACAATCCTTTCCCCAAAATTCAAGTTGTGGAAGATGAAGAGGCTTCCTGCAACTCAATGGGCCGAGTCCAGAGAGAAATCCCATGGCCATGTCACGTGGGAGGAGTGGGGCTGCTCGTGTTTTCCTCTGGAAGTCATTGACAAGGATGAAATTTGGTCTTAGTTTTATCAGAACCAGCTGTTCCAATTCTCCATTTCTAATGACTTAGTGTTGATGAGAGAGGATTACAAAAAGTAATGAGAAAGGCAGAATCAGACTAGAATGTTTGGATTTTATCTAAATGGAACACTTAAATTGATTTAGCGTTTATTATTATTATTGTTGTTTTGTTACAGGCAGTAGCACAGGATCCCTATTATTTTTAATTGGCTTTGTTCCTTGTTAGATTGAACACAGATTGTCAACCAGCAGAATTTCTCATTGAATGCAAATCCAGGCACCAAATGTCCAGGCTCCAGCAGTCCTGGGCAAATGCTGATTTTTCTGAACCTTTCTGTAGGGGGAAATATCCCACCAGGGAATTCTCTGTCCTCTCAGATACAGGACACAGGGCGAACTGTCCTGTCCACCCATCACGGGGATGGATGCAGCCTCAGGAAAAACAGCGCCTGCCTTGCGGAGGGGAGGAAATACGTCTGAGTGGGGCTGGGAGCAGGTGGGGGATGTGAAAATCCCAAAGGTATGTTTATCGGCACAGATGCCAATTGGCTTGAAGCAGGTAAATAATGGGAAATGTTTGACTGCTGTATTAGCTGACTATTAATATCTGCTGATGCTCAGGAAATGTTGTCACACAGAGCAGGAATAGGCTGCTCTTTGCCTCGAATCCTGTACAATAGACCAAAAATACTCCGAGGCGGCATTCTGGAGCCACTGGCGTCCGCCGTGCCCAGATATCAGGCAGCCCTGTCTTGCAGACTAGGACAAGGAGTTTTATCCGGTCATTCTCCTCTGGGATTTTATTTTTTTTATATATATTTTTTTTTTTTTTTAAAGGACTTCCTGTCCTTGGAAAGCAGGGGAAAGAGTCCAGGAGGTACAAAAGGTGGGGGGAAACACAGGGAGGACACTTGGGTGAAGGGGATTTGTTGACTCCCAGAGATGAGCCGAGTGGGAGGGACCTCAGAAGAAATGCGCAAAGATGGGAATGAGGATGTGGGGGTTATTTATTTACAGCAATGCAGAGGACTCCGAAATAGGACTTTTTGCATTCAGCATCAGGCCTGCCAGGGAGCTGGGGGAAAGGGAGGCAGGACATGACCCACCATGTCAGCGTACCGAGGTGGGAGAAGAGCAGCAGCTGCCTGCTCTCTGGGAGGAAGCAGGACAGCCCATCCCTGCCTTCAGCAAAGCTGCCTTGGGAGCAGTAAGTCAGCATTAGTCAGAGCAGTTGGTAAATACTGTTTATTTGGAGTATGCAGAAAAGCTCAGAAAGGATTTGTAACCCTCTGAGGATCTCTCAGGGGGTGGCTCTACCACTGCTGAAATGCAGCTGGTGCTGGAGTGGTGCGATGTGCAGCCTGCGAGTGGGGGTAAAGCCATGAAGGCATTTGAGCCATGAAGGCATTTGAGCCTCGTTCTTCAATACCTGAATGTTTAGGTGGGTTTATGGTCTTGGCAAATCCCAGGCAGCAGTACGTATCCCTCCCTGCCCTGCTTCCCTTCCAGCATGCCCCAGCAGCTCAGGCAGGAGGTCCCCCCCCAGCATGCAAGCCCCTGGCAACACCCTTCCATTGCACCTAAATATCCTATAGCATTTGGGCACCCTGGGGGCCTGCTCAGGCTCTGGGGACTGCCAGGACATTCACACACGGCATCCTGAGGTGCCAATGTCCCTGGAACCTGGCACCTGACTCCATCATGTCTTTGAAATGCTGCCTCAGAGAAGCACATCTCCATGGCAGGCACGGGCAACAAAAAGCCAAATCCAGCTGAACCAGCAAGGGAGTTCATGCAGGTGTGCTGCATTTCAGACCCGCTAATGCATCTTTCATGGCTGTAAAGAATGTCCCCTCTGTACCATTGTTACCTTGGCTATATCCATGCAAGCACGCAGATGGCCCGGTGGCCAGATGCCCTGGTGAGGGGCACTCAGGAGCCCTGAACCTATTTCCAGGCTTGAGGCACATCAGAAAGCAAGAGCCACCAGTGGGTTGGCTTTGGGTGGCAGATGCCAAATGGGCTCTCCCTGAGCTGGACAGCAGCCACGTCCTTGCAGCAGCCACACCCTGGGGTCATGGGCAAAGGCAGCTGGGACACCTCGGGGCTGGGGACTCAGAGGACAACGCTCATCTGCAGGTGCTGGCCTGGGATGACGTGTAGGCACGGACACGGCACATGGAGCCACACTATGGTGGTCTGCTGATTTTGCTGGCTCTGTATCACAGAGATGCACAGTACCTTGATTTGCATCTCAATAAATGTTATCTCCCAAATTTTAGAATGCATTGAATTGCTTTGAAGAAAATCTCTCGACCCCTACTATGTTCAGCAAAGAGATAGGCAGGACAAATTGCCTTCTCGAGGTTTCTGTATTGGATACTTGGATAGACCATGGTGAATTATCTATCCTCTGGTGGTACTGACCTCTCCACTGATCATGGAAGTGATTTTTTTTTTTTTATGATACCTTTCCAATTTATTAAGATCACTTGGAGTTCCAGCCCTGTCCTCTGATATAGTCGCTGTCCCTTCCAGTGAGGTATTGTCTGCAAATTTAATAATCACCAGTGTTATGCCATCATTCAACTGTTAATGAAAATATTGAATAAACCTGCCCCCAGGAGAGACCCTGTGTGGATGCCCACTCAATCCATCTGTCCATTTTGACAGTGAACTGCTGATAACCACTCCCCAGGTACCTTACCAACAGGTTTTTCACCCATCCTACAATAAACTGCATATAGATGAGGGTCCGCGTGTGAGACAGCGACAAAACCTCACTGCCCTGACCATGTTTGACACAGACAGGTCCTTGTCTGTACACAGAGCAAGGTTCCTGGTCACAAAAGGACAGTAGATTGATTTGACACATCAGTTCTTGATAAGTCCATCAAAACTAATGTCCTTGTTGTCTTCAGGGTGCTTGCAAGCAGTGTGACTATTTCATCCAATATTTTTCTAGTTTTTTTAAGTAAACTAGGAAGTTCAAAGCACCCTGGTTCTTCTTTTCCCACCTTTTTGGAAATCCTTTCACAGGTCTTCAATGGGAACTAATGCTTCCAGATGGCTCAGCCAGGTTTTTAAGATGCTTACTGGCTCCAGGTTGTTTGCAAACAGCTATCTCTGAGCACCTTGTTCATTCCTTAGCTCCTGATTTGGCTTCTCACCCGTATCTGTGCTTCTCTGTGAAGACCTGGTGAGACCTCAGGGCCAAGACTTGCTCCTTGTGGACCGTGGTGTCAGGTTTGACCTTGATGCCTTTCTGCTTCACTGCGCATCCCCTGAGCACAGGGACAGATGCGGAGAGCTGTTCCACATCCATCCTCTCTGAACCACTCACTGCATTTATCTGGGATAAATTAGCCCTGATCTTTCAATTCCTCATGACTGGCAAGCCAGTCGTGAGAGCCCATGTCATCAAAGTGCCTAAAAAGCCAAGCCTAATGTTAACCCTTTGTCCTGCTGCTATTTAATCATTTCCTTTGGAGGCTGAGCAGAGCATTTTCCCACTCCATCTGAAGCCCATTAGTACTAACACAAATAGTTTCAGTGGTTTTAGAAATCTCCTAAAGCTGACTAGAAGGAAATGCTGTCTGCTAAGGTGGTAGTTGTTATTGCTTTAGGGTTACTCATTCCTATCCCAATGTCAAGGAGCAGTGGCACCGCGTATCAGCCTGGATCTCCCCTCCCCAAGCTTAGATTAAGTTAGAGTCCCAGTTTTACCCCTAAAGCGGGCATCTCTTGCAGCATGGGCACAAGTGTTGTCCCACGTGTTGGTTCTTGAAGGCTTTAGGGACAGTTTACCCAGGACAGCAGTGCCAATCCTGTTTCCCTCCACGCTCTTTCCAGCTCAACTTGAGGTTGGTATCTGAAGATCTTTCCCAGCTGTGTCTCCATGAGGTGGTCAGCACCGGACACTCAGCTGTGCATCGTGGCTGTTCTCGTGCGATTACCTAAAAGCCCTTTGAATCAAGGGGGGTTAGTGCCTTTGGCACGTTAATTTGCAAGGTGAAATCTCAATTACAGTGTTATTTTTGGATGCTCTGTTCATGTCACAGAGATTTATAATGGGTGTATCACAGGGAGCTCATTTTGCTGCAAAAAAACCCCCACTTGGACCATTTGGGGTTATCCTACCAAATCCTGAGGGTCTGCAGTGGTGCTGTGGGAAGAGAATATTCCCATAACAGCCATTGGGGGAAAAAAATATGCAAGAAATGGGGATGGGGATATAATTAGAGGCTGTTTCAAGCCTTCAGCCTGAATACCAACACCTCACTGCAAGCAGTTATTCACTTCACTTGTAACGGCAGCTGGCTGCAGCTGCTGCCAAGCCTAGGGGTAGTCTGACCACCAGCACAGTGAAATCGTTATTGCTGGGGCTGGGGACAAGCTTGAAAACCTGAATGGGTGGCCCTGAGATGCTTCTGTAGGCAGCGAGAGCGGCTGCGGGGAGCACTCCTGGGGGTGCGTAGGGCTGGGGGCTGTCAGGACCCGCCCAGCTCCAAGAGCTGGTGTTTGGAGTAAAAAGGGAGGTGATTTGGGGCTCTATCTGCTACCACTGTCAAGCAAGGTGCTTCTGAGCTGCCTGGCCTCAAAGGAAGGACAGGCTTTGTCCAGCGTAGCGGTCTGTGACCCTTGCTACAGGCTGAGTGTTGGGTTATACAAAGCAGCAGTTTAACCATTTTTTAGAGGATGAAGCGCTTAGTGACGGAGAGTGAGAACCTTTAGCCAGAGATTTATAGGGGAAACAGGGTCCAGGCTGGTAATAAAAAACAGCGACACTTCAAAACACGTACCCCAAACCCAAACAAAGTCATGTTCCCTGAAATTCATGTCAGCAGCGTGGCATCACCAGGGCCGGGTGCAGATTTGCTGGCACGTAAAGCGGAGCAGGTCCAGCCCATGGGGCTGGGGAAGCACTGCTGGCAACATCCTGGGGCACGGCGCTTGCCCTTGGCCGTGGCTGACTCTCAAGGCAGCATGAGGCCATACAAACCGTGCCTTCTGCTGCGAGTCGGGACGCATCCACGGAGGTCTGGCCTCTGCGACGCAGGAGCCGGTTAAATACATCCAAGTATCTCCTTACAGAGGCCAACAGCATCGCTGCCAAATCTCTCACCACGTTCGCTTCCAGGAATCACTTTGGAAGGGAGAGCTGTGGGAGCAGGACCCCGGGCCAACAGCCAAGGCTGCTTCCACCTCCCGCCTGGGGAGGGGACGGCTCTTACACCTTGGGCGTCTTCTCCGGCTTGCTGGTGACACTGGCGGGACCTGGGGACATGGTGGCTCAGCCAAAATGCTCTGCAGCTCTTCATGCCGTTAGGCACACCTGGATCACTCGCAGCCCCCCCCCCCGCATCCAAACCTCCCGCATGGCCCAGCACGGCGCGATGGGGCTGCACTGGGGTGGTCCACGCTGCCGCCGGCTCCTCAGCATCTCTGCAGAGTTGCCATGGAGACCGTTAATTCACCACCATCCCTCGCCCGACGGTATCGAGCCCCAAGAACAAGCGAGATCTTCTCCCTTCACCTTCATCGCACGCTGGCACGACAAAAACCTGGGGGCAGGCAGTCCGCAACAAGAAAGCAGGCAAAGCCCTGAGCAGACAATGTTTAAATGACTTTATTTTTTTTTTCTCCTTTTATAAATGGGCACAGCACAGAAATAATTAAAAAAAATAGACAGTACCATTACAGTGCTAGATCCATTGGCAAAGATTATTTTTATAGTCTTTTTTATTATTTTTAAAGTTTTGGCCATTGAGTAAGAACAAAAACAATTAACAAACATTTTATTTTATTTTTGTTTTTTTTAACAGACACTATGAAGCAATTTAAGTACTAAACTCTAGAAGAGTTATGTACATACAAAAAAAAGTTCTGTTTAAGATATGTTTCCTATTAAAAATATTTACATGCATTTTTTTCCCTCCCATATTCATTGAAAGGTAAAACACTTGTAGTTTCTTCTATTGTTAAAGATTTTTTGTTCTCCTATTGGGAATTTAAATCAGCTCCAAAGAAAAAGTGAAGTGGGGATCACTTACTGGGCTTTTCTTTTTCTTTGAATTACTTAAATCTTCTGGAAAGGGATATTTTTTTGGACTTATATCAATGGATATTTTTGTTTGGTTTTTTCCTTCTTTTTTTTTTTTTTAATTTATACAAGAATGTTTCATGTTTATTTACAGAAGAACCAATGGGTGGCAATTTATCCTGGAGACATGGCAGTGAGCGTTAGTGAGAGATAAGCATGTGACTTTAAAAAGTAGTTCTATCAAACTGCAATGGATATATATTTTTCTAAAGTCAGCAGTTCTGTCTGGTTTGATTGTCAGCTGTACTTTTATGACCTAGACCAGGGGGACCCAGAACAGGGGTAGCTTATGCACGTAAAGTCACTGGTGCCCTTGAGGTCTTTGGAGATGCGGTGGATGAGCTGTCTGGAAGGTGGGGTGAAAAAAAACATCTAGGCATCACACGGGTGTCCCCTAGGGTGACTTTTTCCCAAAAATAAAAATAATAGGTAAAAAAAAAAAAAACCAACAAAACAAAACAAAAAAAAAGTTTGTATACTCCAGACTGAGACTTCTCTACAGAGACTGGGTGTGGATACGTCCACGGAGCTGCAGGCACAAGGTACGTGGGACAAACCAGAGCGAACACGGAGCCTCGGAGGGGCTTTGGCCACCTTGCCACCCCCCGGGCTTCACTTCAGCGCCGGCCGGGGATGCGGCAGTCGGCAAAAGGCTCCTTTCCCCCAACCCTGGCAGACCCCGACCCAGCGCCGAGGCGGCCAGGATCAGGCCCTTTCTAGGACGGGGCAAAGAGCAGGAGGGAAGGAAGGGGTCAGCAGCGCGGGGCCAAATCCTGCAGCCCGCAGCAGAGGACGGGGTCCGAGGGCTGCAGAGTCCAGCACGACACCGGCTGATAAACCCCCCTCCTCCTCAGTAGGTGCAGGGTTTGCATTGAACCTGTGCACGCGTGCGTACTTTACACGCACGCGTATATACATATATACATATATATTAATTACATACACATATATATACATACATACACGCACACCACACCCATCCCTGTCGCTGCGGCCTCCAGCCCGGCCAAGCAGCTGGCGAGGCGCCCAGCGAGACGCCAGTTATTCTAATAAACCTTTCAGCGTTGAAAACTCAATGTCACTTTAGGAGCTGCCAGAGCCTCGCAGAAAACCTCCGAGCCCAGAAACGCTTATAATCATAAAAAGGGTGGGGGGGGGGAAATAATTAAAAAAAACCCATTCTTGTTTTTAGCTAATGGTTTTGTTCCCGTTAAAGCCTCTGTGCTGGTGACTCATGGCAGGGGTCGGATGGCTCTGAATTATGAGTCTGGGGAGTAGGAGCCAAGGCTTACATGGAGCAAAGCAGCTCCTGCACCGGGACCTTCAGCACACACCAGGCAAAATGGGAAGGGAATGGGAAACTTAGAGGCAAACCAGCACGCCATGGCACACATCCAGCCCAGCTCCATCGCCTTCCCTGCAGCGGGATCCCCCCCAGCGCAGGGTTCTGCTGCTTATTTTTTGAAAGGTCCAAAATCAAAGAGATTTTTGCAGGAAAAGGGAAACTCACCCCCAGCCCTGCAATACTGGGTACAACTCCATCTCCTGCCCATCCCATCCTCCTGCTTCCAGCTCCTCGTTTGGGCTCTCACACATGTTTTCTGGTCCTCCCTTCCCTTTGACCCCCTCTCCTGCCTCCTCCTTATTTATGTGGCCCAGGAGTCACTGGCTACTTTATCATTCTCCTCTGAGGCATTGGCTGCTGCAAATCACCGCAGAGAGAAACTGAAAACCAGCATAGCTGGGAGAGGAGCTGATGCCATCTTTCAAGCCTTGCAATTGCAGCTCTCCTAAAATTACAAAACCGGCATGGCAAAGAGTCTTCCTTCAGCTCCGGTGTGTCACACACACACACAAGCATGCAGAAAAGAAGTGGAAAAGCAAGTGGAAAAGCCCTCCTCGATGCCCACATGGCCACCCACGTCCTCGGGGCGCTCAGCTGGAAGAACGAGCACATCTGGGCACTCCCCAGCCGGGAGACTGCAGCCCTTCATGGATGGTATCACTGCAAGGGATATGCACAGGCTGGGGAAGGGGCGGAATTTCTGCAGAGGGGGACAATGCCAAGTCTGGCAGAAATTGGGAGGGGATGATGCAGAAGATGCTCAAGCTACCGTTGGAGTTAATTTTCCTAAAAACTTGCTCTGCAGCCAAATCAACAGCTGAGAAAAGATGCTGTTGTTCCTCCCTGCCGTGTTTTCTCGCCTCTTCCCCATCCATCTTGGCACCAAGAATCCCTCAAAAGCCCCAGTGTGCGGCGAGCGCCCGTGCAGAAGCGCCTGCTGGAGGCAGCAGCTGTGCCCCACCGCCCGCCGTCTGCCTCCGGCCACCCCCAGCACGGCCACGGACTTGGCACCGCCACCGGCATGGGGCCAGGAGCCGCAACACGTGGTGCCATGAACAGCTTCGGGGTCGGCCACGCTATAGCCCCACCGCCACCACAACCCCCTCACAGACCCTGGCAGCATCATTCATTCGGATTTCACTGGGGTTTTTACCCATCCCCATTGCTCTGGTAATGGAGAGATGATGGCATCTGCAATTTTTTTGGAGCTGGGCTTTCCCAAAAAAATGCAGCCCCCGTTCAGCTCTGTCCCACCACTCCCTACCCTACAAGGGAGGCACAAGATCAGCCATCCTCCGGCAGAGAAGGCTTTTTTTCTTCCAAGCATCAACTCCAAGAACTAACCTGGTGCTCCTGGGGAGCTGAGGCGACAGGAAAGGCTCCATCATGATTTATCACCAGAAAAAGGTGGGCTCCAAGCCCAAAAGACAGTCTCCTTGAGCTCACAGCCCCTCTCCAGGCAAAGAGCAATACAGCAAATGCATAGAAGCAGCAGACGTACAATGAATTAAGACTTTGGTCAATTCTGATTACCAGTTTAATTGCCTTCACCTTTTTTTGCATGTGGTTGTCTCGTACTTTTAATTACTGCAAGCAAAAGAGCTGCCTAGCCTCCTCTCGCCCTCCCACTTCCAGCCTTCCTCACTTCTGAAACTGTAACAGATTTAAGTGCCGGGATTACAACTTAACACCAGCTGAGCGAACCGAGGTTAAGCTCGAGTGAATAAAAAAATTGTATTATAGAACTTCAGACTATTAAATGGGAAAAAAAATGGAATGAAGAAGATTAGGGAAGCAGCTAAGAAAAGCAGCATTTAAAAGATTAAGCTGGGAGGTTTTTTTTTTTTTAATGCAAGCTCAAAAGATTAAGTCCATGTTTTTCCAAAAGATGGTGATTTTGGGTGTCCTTGATACTTGCCGTGCCCAACTCATTAAATCGTGAAGAGGCTTGATTTCTGCCACTCCCCAACAGCTAGGGCCTTTGTGTAGTCCCAAAAGGACTTAAAAAAACCAAAAACCATCAAACCCACGAGTTTAAACTCTCCCCTTCGAGCAGGTCAGAGAAAGTGGCTCTTGGAGCCAGGTTGGCACCAGCCTGCTTCAGATGTGTGGTCCCCCCTTCCCAGCATCCTCATCTTCCACAGCCAGGATGGACCCAAGAAATGCCCCCACCCCATCTGCCTTTCAGCATCACCATCCAAGGCATCCAACAGGACCGTCTTCTCCGAACTAAAAGAACCAAAACAATGACAATTTTGAGGCTGACATCTCTAAAATGGGGATATTAGAGCTGGCCTGTGCGCAGGGGCTCTCCTCCCTACCCTGAAGTAAGACCAGGTGGGTGTTTTGGGTCACAGACCCTGCACTGCGCGCCCCAAGGGAGCATAGCCCAAACCTCACAGCTTCACAACCACAAAGTCCCATCCAGCCATCATATGCAGTGCAATGAAAATTTACAGGGATTTCATTTCATATATATATATAACTGTGTATGTATGTGAGTATATATATATATATATATATATATATAAAATATGTGCATTTGGCCTCTCAAATTCCCAACACAAAGAAGCGCTGTTGTCTTGTAGCCTCCATCAGCGTCATAAATCCCTATATCCACTAACACCCTGAGGGGACAAAGTGTCACTGTGTCTGTGCAGGTTAATTCACAATGCAACAGAGTCAAAGCAACCAATTTTTTTTCCATTTTCCTGTTTAAATTGCTCTAAGAGCAAAGCCAAGGTCTCCATGGGACACCATCGAGCTTGCAACTATCATGAAAACAAAGCTCCTTGACTGCATTGCAAACAGCGCTTCAGCTAATTAAAAGCCAACTCATTGGAATACCTAATTGACTTTTCTGTGCAGAGAGCTTGCTCCAAAAAATCTAGCCTTTCTAGAAGGCACAGTTGGGCTCTGGATCCAGCCCTGCTGCTCTGCACCTTAGGTAGCCTCGGAGGGGAAACCACTGCACTTGGGTGATGATGCCTTCCAGGATCTTTAGCTCTCAGGTTCCTGGGTGTCCGGAGCTGATGCGTGGCCCTGTGGGTTATACTGGAAATTAAGCAACAACAAAAGAAACACGAACCATCGGTCCTGGGTCTTACAAAAAAGAAGTAGCAGCCGACCTGCCCTGGGGCTGACCGATGGAAAGCCACCGCTCTGCCTCGCCTTCCTCACCTTCTGGGTGCCAGTGGCCCGGCGGGGACCCCTGCCCGACCCCTGAGGGGACAGCGTATTGCCTCTGCTTTGCATTTCTGTTCTTATGCTGCGTCTCACGCCTTGTAGAGCTTTGTTATCCCCTCTGGAGGAACTGGGCAGAGGATTTAGCTTCTCCATTTCCAACTCCTCTCCCTGCCAACTCCCCACCACGCAACGTCCCTCTCTGTTTTAAAACCAGTGCTGTCGGTCGTACTGCGCAAGCTGAGTTTTATTGGTCACAGTGAAAACCCAGCAAAAGCAAGGTCTCTTCTCAACCAAACCCCTCAGTGGCTGGTGTCACACGGTTTCTATAGATTTAAGGTCTCTGGCTGTGCACAGCAATGCAGTGAAGTGAGGTGGTGGCAGGAGGGGAGCAGCACAAGATACCCCAATGCGGCTTCTTGCTGCTCCACGAACTCTCCGAAGAGGTGATCTAAAGAGATCATTTCCAGTGTTACTGGCCATGTTTGTATTTATTTATTTTTCCCCACTCCAAGAGCAAACCCTGGGGCACCAGGTATTCCAGCCCCTTGTGCTTTTTTCAAGGTTCGAAGCGTATTTGAGAGTCGTATCCTCTCTTCAAACAGAAGCAGGGAGCAAGGCAATTCCTGCAAAGCAACCAACCTCATTCAAAAAGAAAATAAACAATAAAAACAAGAGAGAGGGAAAGAAACCTCCCTCCTTTCCAAAGGGAAAAAAAAAAACAAAACAGAAGATAAATCCAAACCAACCCCCCTGCGCCCCAGGGCTGGTAGAAGGTGTCCGGATCCCAGAGTCTGTTGTGTTGGTGGGAAAAGCCCAGTGACCTCCAGCCGCCATCGGCAGCCCGACCGCCCCGTCCCGCACTCGCCAGGGTGCTCCCCAGGCACGGGTTCCTTGGCGTTGGCTCCTTGCCCCGTCCCTCCCGCTGCAGAAAGGCCAGCGGTACTCGGTCTGAACTCAGCGATGCTCTGGGCACTTGATTTTTCATCATGCCAAAGATGTGTTTTCTCCTTTAGCTGTTGCGGGTTTTGCTTTTTAAATTCACAGTCTGATCCAAAAAAGAGAGAGAGAGAGAGAGAGAGAGATAAAGAGAGAGACTGGATGAAGTAGAGGAAGAGGAAGAGTTTGGAGCGGGGAGGGAGGGAGCGCGAGGCACGCTGGGCTCTTCTTCTACGCGTAAAACTCCTCCTGCTTGTCGGGCTTCTGGTACGTCACATTGGCTTGCTTGGGCTCCTCCAGCGTGTAACTGCCCTCATCCTTCTTCTTCATCCGGTAGATGAGCAGCATGACCAGGAAGGCAGCGAAGAGGGCTCCCACCACACCGCCCACGATCACGGCTGCAACACAGAGAAGCGGCACAGCCATCAGTGCAAATAATTTGGGGAGATCTCTTTGGATTCCAGCTCAGTTTTCTGCTTTGCAAGTTTGCGAGCAACTCTTCTCCTGAAATCCATGGTTAAGAAAACCGAAAATGAAGGTGAGGGGCTAATGCAATCGCGTGATTCAAGGAGCTCCAACTAGCTCCCAGGCGCAGCGATGCGAAGGGTGGGTAGGACCCAAAAGCATCTACTTTACAGCTGCACAGTGGGTGATGGAGTGGCACAGGGCAGCCCAGGCACAGAGAGGTCCCTGCGCAGGCTGTAACCTCATCCAAGGAGGGTGCAGAAAGTCCCCCATTTGGGTGCCTGCCGGCATCCACCATGCTCAGCTGAAGACCACTAGAACAAGGGCCACTACACTGTGCCATCGCCTCCGGTTCCCTTCAGCTGGCAGTGGGACACTGACACCTCTGCCCCATCTCTGATGTCCTTCTGGCTGGGACAAGTGGCCGTCCCAGGGCACCTCTCTCCTATCCTGCGGTCAGAGGTGGCCGGGTGGCATTCAGCCAGCACCTCAGCACGTCTTTCCACTAACATCCTATTTTTTTTCTTGGAAACCCGTCTTAGCAAAAGCAAATTTTGCACAGCTCTGTGCTCTCCTTGCAAAGCTGTGAAGACCCCTGGGAAGCCCCCAGCACAGGCTTTGGAGCCGTCTATTTTGGCAGGTGAGCATGGGCTATTCCAGGCTCAACATTTCCCCAGCACCCTGCCAAGGACTGACCCCTCTCTCGGGGCACTGACAGCCCAGATGTCCGTTTCCCCCCAAACACACCGGATCTTCCCCCGCAAGCCCACAGCCTCCGGTCTCACCTATCAACACTTCTTTCCTCTCCAGGATGTTTTTCTGGGGGAGCTGAGCAGCCGAGTTACCAGAGTCTATCGTGTTGTCGATCAGCCCCGGCTCCGCATTCTTGCCCAGCCCGGGTCCCGACGGCTGTGTCACCACAGCCATCACCTCGTTACCGAGCTCAGGACGAGTCGTCTCTTCCTCCTCCCGGATCTCAAAGTCCCCGCTGGGGCCGCTGCTGACCGGGACCTCCAGCTCGTTGTCAAGGACTGTTGTCACCTCCCCTGGCTCCATCTGAGAGAAAGGACAAGATGGAGCAGAGGACAAGGACCAAAGGATGGTTCCTGCCTCCAGCAGCTCTGATGTGTCCAGAGGAAGGACATCACAGTACCGATGACAGGGTGGCCCTCTTAGCAGGGAACATGGGGGATAACGTGGGGTGTCCCTTCCCTGTGTCATTGAAGTGGACGGTTGTATTGCAGCAAGCAACACAACCCCACATCTTGATGGTCACCAAAAGGCTGAGGCCGCCATGGCTGAGCTGGACCATTCTTGTCTGTCCCCATCCCAGGTGCCCTCAAGATGCACAAACTCTCACCTGTTCCCTGTAGCTTCCCCCAAAGAGAGCCCCACATTCCAGACCCTCATTTGGGCTCTCTGTCCCTAGTCTAGACCAGTGGCTGGCTGCAACATCTCACAGATGCCTCCTTGCTAGACATGAAGTGATGCAACGGTTTGTGCTACAGCAACATAGCAAGTGTAAGGATTGGATGACATCAGATGAGCCCCAGGGGGGTCCCTTCCCTCTCCCTTCAACCTGTTTTCATGGTTGCAGCCCTGCGGCACAGGGCAGGAGCAGGAAGATGGGTCCTTCTCACCCAGGATGTGGAGCCAGCCCAGCTCCCTGCCATGGTCCCTGACCAAGCCCCCTTGGCAAGGAGGCGAACCCAGCTTGGATAGCAAACATGGGCCAGGCAGATGAGCCGTTCCATCCCCCTCCAGCCCAGCCCTGACCTGTTCATTGCCTCCTGCGCATCCCCACACCTGCAGGTCCCTCAGGGCCAAATTGCCCCTGACCTTCCCCCTTGTCCCGGCAGCCTGACCTGCTACTTGTCCACACGCTGAGCTGGACCGCATTGAGAATCCCTGAGTAAAACCTCCCCGGGATCCCTCCTTCGCAGGGCAAACGGCTCCCTCCACGGCTGCCTCGGGACACTACAAATCAGGATGAGCAAAGAGCTCAATGGGCCAAAGCCCGGGCGGGCAAGTAGGAGCCCTCTCCATGTCACGTTGCCCCCGGCATGAGCGCACGGCTCACTGCTTCCCACAAGCAGGCGTTTTTGTGACAGAGATTAATTGAAGGTCAGCGAGAGCCCAGAGCGCTATACATACATATACGTACACAGAAAAGAGGGACTAGTTTAGACAAATCACTCCACCTTTCAGTCAAAGCGGGTTTCAAAGGGCCCCTGAGGGGCTCTGAATGAGAGATGGATCAGCAGATTAAATCCCCTGCTCAGGACACCCGACAGGCTGGAAATGCACTGTCAAGACGTAATTGTGGAGCGCTTGGGCCTCCCACTGATGGGCTGCGAGTTGGGAAATGGTACGACGAGCCCAGACACCAAACCCAGAGGAAAGCCGCTCTTTCCCCATGGGGCGGTGGTACCCCCAGCCCTGCTCCCCTCCTGCCTGGGGAAGCTGCTCTGGAGCAGCTGGGCAAGGCAGATCCAGGGGCACCGGGGACGCGTGGCACACCCCTGGGTGTCCCCCATCAGCTCTTGCACCAGCCCCGTCACTGTGCTTTGCCCATGCTAGAACCCCCACCCTTCAATCTCCCCTCTTCAGCTCCCCAAATGTTCCGTTCTCTGCAGAGCTGGGAAAAGCCCAACCTGGCTTGACCTCCCTCTGAGCAACTGGCTCAGGATGGATCTACCCCAAAGGCTTCGCATCACCATTGCTTGGCTTCAAACATGGCCCACGAGCCCTTTAGCAGGTGAGAAGAGCTTCTGCCTCCTACCTGGGGGGCTTCTGTGGGCGGCAGCGTGGCAGGACTGGATGGCAAGGCAGTGCTTTTTTCTGTGAGGTCTGCAGTCCTGGAGGTGCTTGGTTTTGGCAGCGACCTGGGCTTGGCTGTGCTGGTGGGGACAAGCCGTGACGTGGCCACCTCTGTTGGTGTGCTGGTTTCAAGGATGGAGGTGGTGGGTGTCTCCAGCGTGGTGGCCCGGGTGGTGGCTGCCTTGGTGACAAAGGGGAGCAGGAACCTCCGGACAGTGGTGGGCTTGGCAGTAGCTATGGTGGTGCTGGTGGTGGTCGTGGCTGCGGTGGTGGTGGTGGTGGCTGTGGTGGTGGTGGTGGTGGTTGTGGTGGTAGGGGAGTCGCTGGCAGTGGTGCTGGTGGTGGTTGCTTTCCAACTGGGGATCACTGGTGTCTCTGTCGTCCTGGGGATATACAAGATGCTGGTTGTCTGCTCGGGGGTGGTGTCCTCAGCAGGGAATGGTTCAAAGGGGGTTGCCACAGGCTGCACCAAGGTGGTAGGCAGCACGGCCGCCGTGGTGGGGAGTGTGATGGACGTGTCCGTGGTGAGGCTCACTGCCGTCTCAAGCCCCGACTCCTGCTCAAAATCTGAAAGAGGGGGAGAAGAGCAAAGGGTGAAGCTGCAGCTGCCCCAGCATTTCCCAGGGCTGACACCCACCTGGCCTCACCCCCCAAAAAAATGAGAGCATGGATTGGTTACAGGCTCAGCAGAAACCAAGTGCTGCAAATTCCCACATGGTGGCCAAAGCCCCTCTCTGGGGTCAATGAAACCTCCATAACTTTGGCACATGCTATTGCGCCAGGGAAAGGTTAATCCTGCCCAGCAGGACCAGAGACTGAAATGGGAAATGGAGTCACTTGAGCCCAACCTTTGGGACCATCCCCTTTGGTTTTGTCTAGGACAGGGCAGGAGGGTGGCTCCAGAGATGGGCAAGGGGCGATCCCCTCCCTCGCGTCCCATGGCAAGCCCCTCTCCTGTCCCACTGAAACCTACGGCCAAGCTCCCCAGGGACCCTTCCCTTGGAGCCCCGCAGCTACTTACACCCCGAGCCAGAGCCCGAGTAGACATCATCCAGTTCATCATCCCCAAAGGGGTCATCATCCCCGGAGCCCTCCAGGTCCACGGGCCTCTCGTAGTTCTCATTGCGCCAGCGCTGAGCCTGCGGCCGAGTGGGGAGAGACGCGTGAGCAGCTCCAGCCCGACTGAATCAAGACCGGTCCCTGCACAGACACCCCCAGACAGCCCTCACGGGGTGAGGCACAGCTTAAATGGGCCAGGGAAAAGCAAGACCAAGGGAGCAGGAGCGCAGGCAGTGCTCTCCAGCTGAACCACCCAGAATTGTGGGGTTTTTTCCCCAAAACAATTTGCTGCCAGAAATCTTTCAGACAAGCTGACATTTTGTGGAGAGCTCACATTGACTCCGATAACATTTCCCATGGAAATGAGCCCACTGGAAAAAGGGGCGGGGGGAACAACAACTGCTTTTGGAAACTGTTAGAAAAATTATTGGTTTGGTTCTCCAGCTCACTGTTCTTTCATTTTAGATGATTTTCATGTGATTCCTGGCACAGGTGTGACAGTAACGCACACTATCAGCTGCCATAACATGGAAAGTCTCAACATGAAACAATATCAGACTTCAAATATTCCACCGCTCTGCAGCACCGCTAAAACTTGAAGAGCCCTTGCTAGTAGGGCTCTTAAACATCTTGTTTTGCAGATCAAAGTGTTGCAAGGAAACAGTTTGACACTTCATTACAACCCAAACAAGGAGGCTTTGATCTGCAAGATAGCATCAGATGTTTCAAGATGTAACAAGCCAGGTTAGTGCTTAAATTTAAAATAAAGGGGTAGAAGGTTCCCCTTCACCTATTAGGGCATTTTACCTCTTGACAACAGCTTCGAGTTTCTTTGTTTTCATTCCACATTGGAACGAAAAGGAATTTTGAAAAGTCAGAAGGGCCCATGACATAGAAATTTGGGACTTAACTCGCATTTTGTCCCCACATCTCTTCTCCTGGAGCCCATCAGCTGGCAGGGGAGAGAAAACCCAGCAGCCCTTGGCTGCAGCGAGGTGCTCGGGACTGGGAGGTGGGAGGACACTTTCCAGGGGCTGCAGGCTGATTGCTGCCATGGTGCCCAAGCCAAGGAGATGTCTGCTGCCCAAACCCTGCCTATATAGTCACCGGGGTGCTGCAGATGTACCACATGTGTCACACACCCACGGTGACAGCATGAGCACATTCCTGGGGATATAAATCTCTCAGGAAGGTCAAGGGTAGTTGGGCTTTTAAGTGTCTGTCTCTCCTGAAAGCACTGATGAGCTTTTTCAGGCTGGATCTATTCCTTTATCTCCAGCAATAGCAGCGCTCTCCCCTGTCACCACAGCCACAGGTTATATCCTGCCAGTCTCCAGTGCGCCCTTTCCCAGCCACCGGGAAGACTCAGTCTTTTCCCCAAAGACAATGCACCATCCTGGAGTTTCAAATGCACGGTCGCCAGCAGCTCACTGAAGAAGGCTGTTATCCACCAGAATTAATCTGCAGGAAACTGGGAATCATGTGTCCCCTTGCCGAGCCACAGAGGCCAAGCCCCACTGCAGCACGAGGCTGAGGATGGAAGCGATGTGCTCTGAATCTGGGAGCTGGTGCTGATCAACCCTGCAGAGATGCTGGAAAGCCCAGCGATGGCCATGGTGCCGGGGAAACAGCCTGGAGAGAGGACGGACCAGGAGAGACAGGATGGAGGCAGGAGGTAGCCAAGAGCGAGGGGGACACATCCCTGCGAGGCAGGAACTTGCTTTACTTCCTTGGAAATCAAGGTGTCACCAATGGGTGACAAGCGAGACGAGCTCGGTGTTGCCAAATGATTTCAAATAATCCTTTGCTCTGATCTATGGAGGAACAGGCTCCAGCTCCTGGAGAGGATATGGTAAAAAGTAGGGAAAAACTGATGCACCAAGGATCAGTGCAAGTGATTTTGCTAAATAAGTGATGTCTCACTGGTATGCAACAACAAAATTAATAAAATGCAATAACAAATAGATGCCCAGGCAGGATCTGCTGTAGCCCAGGGGGAAGGCAGTGGATAGAAGTAAAAGACCCCAAGAACCACCTTTGGTTTCACCATGCAAGTTTTCCATGACTCCCCAGCACAGACTCCAAAACATTTGGGTCAATGTCCCTCCTGGATCAGTAGGACAGAGCTATGGAGCTCACCCGCTGTGAAATGGCCCATCCAGGACTTCTCTGTCCCTGTGTCCAGTGCGGGGAAGCCAAGGACCAGGAGATCCCAGGGGACATGCAGGGGCTGGTTCAGTGTCTTTTGAAGGCTGATGGGGTGCACCACCCATAGGAGCCCATAAATTATGAGACAGGCCACCAAAACTGATGGGAAGGCAAGGAAAAATTGCAAGGTTTGAGGAATGGGAGGAAGAAACATTTGGAGTTGCTTTGATTTGCCTTTTGATTATTACACCAAAAATATTGAGGCTCACCAAGGAACGAGGAGACCACTGTGCAGACGCTCCCCAGACCACCCCTCAGCCCTGCCAGCTAACGCGGGCGAGTGCCCTGAAGGCCAGATTCTCTCTGTGTGACCTGCAAAGCCTCACTGTAATGGGAGCCACATGGCCCAGCTCCATCCAGCCCAGTTCTCCCTTAAATTGGAACCAGATGAGGCAGCTCCAGCCACCGACTCCTCGTGCCTAGACTGGGAAACGAAAATGGAAGTGCACAGCCCCAGCATGCCACACCAGCCCCCATCCATCCATCCATCCATCCATCCATCCATCCATCCCACAGGGTGGAGACCCAGCACAGCCAGCGTGAGTCCTGGCTCCGCTTTGCCCAGGAGAAAAGCCTGGAGCAATGCAGCGAGGGCAAATGGGTAGATGCTGGTGAGAAACGTCCAGCCCCAAATCCAAAAGCAAACCTTCCCATGAGAATAACACCCCCGTATTTTGCTCAGACAGCAACCGAGCCCAGCACCCCCATGCTCAGCACATGGCCAGGGAGGACTCCCCAGGCACCGCTGCCTGATTCCAGCATCTTCCTGGGGCACCGAGGGATGCTGTGCTCCGGCCTGCAGCGTGTGGCTCCCCAACATGACGCACATGTTTGGAGCTGGGACCCTTTCCTCCGGTTCCGTCTCCTCCCCAGATCCGCACCCCCTGCACTGTGCAAACACCATTGCTCCCTCCAAGTTGAGGGAGCAGGATCCGTGCCACAGCCCCAGGGGGATGCATCTCCTGGAGCCGCTGACTGCAGCAGGAACAACTTCACAGCAATAAAACACTTCGCAGGGCCAAAACTCGCTCTCCGGAGACAACTCCCCCAATGTGAGAGACGTCTCTCCCACGCCTGCCCCTCACCCGCCAGCCTGCAGGAGAGCAGATATGTTCTCAGCCAGGTTTTGCCCTAAGTGGATTCCAGAGGATCGGCAGCGATCCGTGGAGTTTATACCAAGGAGGGACTATGGCAGCCTGTGGCCCAGGGCAGCCCGCCAGCAGCCCAGCTCCAGCTGCTGCCTGACCAGCTCAGTGCATGTAATACCAGCTCCTGCACGAGCAGGCACCACGCCGTGGTTGCACTGCAATATTGACGAAGATGCAGTGTTCCTGCTGCTCAGGGCAGGTGAAATGGGACCTAAAGTGGGATGGCAGAGAGTTTCCCTTCTCTTGCTTGTCCGCAGGTCTCCAGAGGCTGCTCCCGAGCCGCTCCTGCGTGCAGCAGGACAAACCCATGGCAAGCAGCAACGCATGCTGGACAACCCTTTGCCCCTCTCCAGCATCCTGCATCCTAGGATTGCATCTGCCCAGCATAAAACCCTAAATAACCACACAGCCAGGCCCAGGCACGGGGGGACCCCCTGACTGCGGTAAGCACAGCCCCAGCCCACCACGCTTCACAAAGACTTATTGATAAGACTTGTGAAATATCTCCAGGTGTTCCCAGTGCAGAGGGGGGGTGTTTGGGACACGGCTGTTCCCAAAAAAGCCCCCATGTCACTCCACTCCTGAGGCACTGACGTAAAGCTCCTCCTGGCCAGGCTGCCCCAGCTGCAGCCCTGATGGTATTAGGTCAGGCTCATGCAATAAATCTTGGGAACAGTCGGTGTTTATTTGGATTTACTGCTGCTTAGATCGTTAATACCCCACGTGCACCAAGCCCCGCAGTCGTGCACGGCCCCCGGCCTCCCCCCAGCATTGAGGGGGCTGCTCCCCCTTGCACAGCTGGGATGAAGCAGAGAGGAATGGTGATTTTGCCAGCCCGGGAAATCACAAATCACGCAGGACGGCAGCTCCCACCTCCCGACCTGCGGCTGCCTCCCCATCCGTCACAGCCTGCATCACAGCAAAGGCACAGCTGGCTGGATTCGTCCCAAAAGAGAAACTTCACTCAGACTTTATCGCTGACACAGCAGGCTCCACGTGGTCAGAGCAAGGTCGGAGCGAGCCCGCTGGCAGGACCCCCCGGGTGTGCTGGATCCATCCCCTGGAGCCCCTGGTCCCCAGGGATGGTGGTCATGGACTGTCCCGACCCCGCTGCAGGAGGGACAGGGCTGCTGCCCCAGCAGGAGCCCCGGAGCTGGGCTGCAAAGCCTGCGCAACTGCCAAGGATTGCCAACCCCAAGAGAGGGTTTTCCACCGCATGGATGTCGTGCCTGCCTGGGGCTCTGAGTCACGCAAGCCGCATCCGCACACTTGATCAATCTCCTCCCGCGGTCGGGATGGGGGCACCCGCTTGCAGGAGTCCCAGGTCCTCTGTGCAGCCCTCTCTGGGTGTCCGACGCAAAGCTGGGCAAGGCGGGCGGAGGCTCCTCAGGGCAGGGAGGAAAACCCCGTGTGATGCTCGTCCTGGCCCTGGTGCCCGCTGCCCCACGCCTGCCCCTGCCCTGCCCTGCCCGCAGCGGGATGCCGAGGGCCACCGATTAGCCAGCTCCAGCCAAGGGACAGCAGCTCCCATCCATGCAATTACAACTTCCCAGCTAATGGCTCTTGGCAGGGGGTTTCGTTAACCAGCTCAGCCCTGCTTCCCCCGGACGGGCTTCATTAGGGAAATTAAACCAGCGGTCAAGGCAAAGCTGCTGGAGGCACCAGGGCCCAAGACGCCGGCTGGGCCTGGGGGTTGCATCGCCTTTGGTGATATCCAAGTCCGTGGGAGGCAAAAAGAAGCGGAAAGATTTAAATGTGCCCTGCGAGGTGCTGGTTCTCTGCCTGGCCATGCTCGAGACTGGCCTGCAGAAAGGAAACCGCTCGTGCCACGTCCCCGTGGCTCAGCCCATGAGCCAGTCACTGCCATGCCAGCCATGGGGACAGCCCGGGCCAGGATCCGGCTCTGGCATCATCCAGACCCCAATCACCTGCCTTATGTCCAAAAAGGTCACAGGTCTGCTGCTATAAAAGCAAGCTCCAATGCAAAGCAGCCTCTATAAGGCAGAGCCAGAAAGTCAAATTTCAATAAACATTCCTGCAGTGCTCTAAATGACCCAAAATCAGTGCCAGACCCAAAGGATTTGGATGTCAGCAGCTCAGGAGGTGACATGGCCACTACATCAAGCTCGGATAAGAAGAACATCCCCTACTTGATCCCGGAGGACTCTTTTGCTCCCACAGCCACCGCAGGGCTGAGCGAGATCAGCAGGCGAGGACGCCCACCCAGCTGCTCGCTGTCCCCTTCGGTGCCTCTGCTCCATGGCTTGGCTGGACCGGCCGGGAACAGCAGCCAAGGGGCCGCAGTAGTGCAAATCACACCCAAATCCTGTGCTAAGAGCCTTGGAAAGCGAGAGCTCAGGCCCTTTGGCCCAGCACCATTGGAGCTCAGCAGGGAGATTAAAGAGGCTTCAATCCCTCTCCGTCTATGTGCATCTAACGCCCCCAGCACAGCAGACACCCATCTGGCCCTCTCGTCTCCCTTTATCGAGGTGGGTAACACTGTTTTATGGGTGAAAAAAATTTAAAGCTCAGGAAAAGGGTCCCACTGACACACTCAGCCCTCCCACAAGCAGCTCTCCGTGTACACCAGAGGATTTGGGGACTTAAAACATGAAGAAACCAAGGCACAGAGGGGACCTGTCCGCCACCTCTGTGTAGAGTAGAAGCATGCTCCTACAGACCCCTCTGCATCTTTGGACGTGTCCTGGGGATGGGCACCAGCTGGTCTGGGTCCTCCTAAATTCCCTGCACACCCTTGCTTGCAGGGTGGATTTGGGTGTTATATTTTTTTAGGGTGTTCCCACTCCATGGCAGGGCTTTCAAAGGGCTTCTTGAAATTCCTGACACCTGCCCTGAACATTGAACCCCCAATGTGCTGCCCTTGCAAAAGCAATATTCACTGCTGAGGGTCTGCCTTTCACCCCGGGAGGAAGGGAGCCTTATAAATCGATCCGTCTTTAACCACGGGGAGAGGCTGGGAACCTCCCCGGGATGCTCTCAGGCCCTTCGCCGGTAGCCATCGGCATGGCAACGGTCGCCATGGAAACCGCCTCCTCCATGGCGACGCATCCATCGCTGGTGCGGGGTGATGGGTGATGGGTGATGGGTGATGTTCTCCAGCGCATCCAGGCGAACCGGGGCCGGGGTCTGCTTCCCCAGGGGTGTCGCGGGCAAGAAGGAATTAAACGGCCTCATGGGGTGGGCTGAGGGGGGAGAGGGGGAGAAGAGCTGCCTCGGAAAGCACGGAGGAGCTCCCGCGGAGGCAGGCCGGGCAGGGGGAGAAATCCCAACTCGAGTCCCGGCATCCGCTGTCTGCGGGACTTCGTGGAGGGGCAGAGCACCTCCCCGTGCCCCAGCAGCCCTGGCTGGGATTTATCTGCCCCAGTCTGGGTGGTGGAAGTGACTGAAGGCTGTGGATGTTTCTAGCCCTCCTGGCTGTGGACAGAAGGTCGAGAGTTTTCCCCGAAGGAATCAGAAGGGAAATAAAAAAGGATTAAACTTGGTGGTTTCTAAGGCAGTCGGGATGCAGGCTTGGTTCGTGCCCGGAGCTCGGGCTGGTGGTGATGGGGGACAAAGCTGGGTGGTAAAATCCTTTCCCTGGCACATGTCTAAGGCTCACTGGCAGCGTGCACAGAGAGCAGAGCCGAGCAACCCTGGGGCAAGGCAAACCCCAGGAAAGCATTGCAGGCGGAGGAGCCCAGACGTTTCCTCTGACCGAGTCTGGCCACAGCCCCCAGCACCACGCCTGGGGTTTCGGACGGGAAGGCTCCTGCTGCAGGGAGAACTGGCACGGCAAGCTGGGGATGGAGGTGATGTTATCCCATGATATGGATGTCCATGGCCATCCAGCAGCCACCAGCACAACTCTCTGGCACAAGATGGGGCCAAGGCAGGGGAAGGGACGCATGTAGAGAGCATCAGCAGGGACGCAGGGGACCAGCCTGCTCCATATCCCGATGGGTGGGCAGTTAAAGAGGAAAAGGAAGATTGAATCAGTGTAAAAACAGCCTGGAGAATGGGACGGGGTGGTGGAGGTGAGCAGGAGGATCGGGTCACCATCCTGTCCTTTGATGTCAAGCAAAGGTTCTTGTCCAGGTCTCTGCATCCCATCCCCTGCCCATCCTGCTTGCAAAATGAACAGCAAAATCAGAAAGCCAAAGCCCCGGTGCTCTTGCTAAAGGTCTGTTTGCATTTCAACCCAGTGAGACAGCTTTGGGAAGCCCAACTGCCCCGCTCCCAGCAGCAGACCCGCAGCCCTGCATGCTGCAAGGCCAAGGGGAGAGGACAAGGCGGGCAGGAGACTGCCCTTGGCAGGACGGAGCGGTGCAAATGGCGATGGCAGCACGCAAGAGCAACAGCGACCCAAAGCGTGTCCTCCAAGGAAGGTGCTGAATCTGGTCACGGTGGGAAGCTCGGAAAGATGCAGCCAGGGTCAGCAATCCGTCGGGGGCTGACAGCCGTTTTCTCCAGGAAAACACATTCAAACTGAGAACATATCGCAGGAAAAGCATCAATCATTTTACGATATTTTCCATGGGATATTTTCAATTAATCACCCCTTGAAAGTGCTTTTTTAGTGTTTTATACAGAAAACTTTAATAACTCATCCCAACATGTGTTTAGTGATACTATAAACAGTTGAAATAATATTCACTCACACATCAAGTTGGAATGAAAACTGTTTCATTCCAATTGTTCCATTCCAACTGTTTCATTCCAAATTGTTTCTGAACCTTAAAGACTCCACAATTTTTTTCCCACTACAAAAAAGATCACTGAATTTCCACTCTTCGATCCAAGGCTGCAACTTAAAAATAAATCTGTTGGAAAGCTGCTCCAGACAGCATCTCAGTGTCGCCGGAACCCGCTGCTTCAGGAAAAGACCTCAGTGTCCCAGCATGGTCAGCCCCGGCCAAGTTTTTGCCTGAGAACTGATACTAGAGACCACCAAAGCTGCTTGAGATGGAGATGCCCATGGCAAAGCTGAGGAGGCTGGGCTAGAAGGCAGTGCCACAGCATGGCGGGAGTGTGGGGGTGCAGGATGCTGGTGGAAACCGGGGGGCTGATGCTCACGGCTGGCAGAGATCCCACTTGCAAAATGTGGTGTGAGCCCGGGTGAGCAGCAGCCAGTTATTTTGTGTAACTTCATTCTTTCCCAGATTAATTAAGCCCCTGAATAACAGCTGCCTAAACCCCAGTGCATTTTGATTTAATAGGCCGGTTATTTTATGCAAGTAAAATAATCATTAGCATTTACCGAAGAGCAGCAATTATTCTGGCTTTGTATCGATTCTGCACTGCCAACGCAGGCAACGCTGCAAGGAGCCGGGCTGGGTGCGGGCGCATCCCGAAACTTGTGTTTGGATGCGTACGCTCGTGAGTGTTTAATCATCGCTCGGGGAATATAACGAACCACCCGGGTCCAGGTACCCTGGACCAGGCTCAGTTCTTCAAACAGCATCTCTTCCTCCTCCTCCTTGGGATCGTCTGTCTCCACCGTCATTTTTTATCCCAGTTCTTCAATGGATTAGCGCTAGATCCTACCCTACCACACAATAAATATCCCTGAGCCAGGGCTGGCATGAAAAATAGCAAACCTCCCGACGTAAATTGTTGCTAACACCTCCTCTCCCAGCACGCTCTGCTTTTTACCTCTGGGAGGTGGAGGAGAAAAAAAAACCAAACACACAAACAAAAGTCCCCACCTCCTGCTGCATGCAAAACGCCAGATGAAGAGGCACAAAGGAGCCCAGCGAGGCTCTGCCACGCGTCGGCTGGGATTGCATCAGGCGGTCGAGGTGGCTTCTTGGGGGTCGCTTGAGGTGGCAGCCCCCCCAGGCCCCAAGCACTCCCAGGGACCGCCGCGTTTGGCTCCTGCTGCATCCGCAGCGGTTCAAAGCGCGGCCCTTCACCCCACGGCTGCGGGTTTGGCCAGAGCTGATGGAGCACTTGGCTGGAAATGATGCTCTTGGCAGATGCGGGAGCAGGGCAGAAGGTTCCCCCAAGCCTTCTTGGGGTGAGCCGGTGTAGGGGAAAAGCCAAGCCAGAGCTGGGCTCTACAGACCCCCCTTGGTACCCAGGAGTGGGGAGATACCTGCTCACCGAAAAATCCCAAATCTACAATGCCTCCATCCTACAGGGAGCGTCCTGCTAACCCGGGCAGGGCAACGGAGACGACCTGCAGGGGATGGAGTGCAGCCAGCCAGGCTGGCAGGCAGGGACGGCAGGGCTCAGGCAGCCGGGATGCCTGCACCCCCAGCTCTGCTGCCTGCCCTCTTCCACCTCCCCGCTCTACCTGGCCAGGCCGATTTCTTTTCCACCCCGAAGGATTCACGGTGCGCTCCAGACTCATTAATTCCCACGGGTTTGCGCATTGCCATGGCGACGCAGGCAGCCCCGGGAAAATCCTGCCCTCGCCGGCACACTGCCCGCGGACCCCAGGCCACCATCCACGGACGCCGACGGTGGGTCTCAGCCCCTCGGCTCCATCCACCGTTTCCCACCCGGGACTCGGGAGCTGCCACCGTCAGAGGGAACTCCCCCCCCAGCATTACAGAACTGATTTAATTTGCTCTGCTCCATAATCCTATTGCAGCTTAACATGCAAAACTGTCTCGAGCTTTTCTCACCTTCCACAAAGGCGCGTTTCAGAGCTCGCTCCCCTCTCCAAAGAGCTGCAAAGCAGGACTTCATATATATTTTTTTCCTGCCCTTCCTCAAGCGCTTGGCGCAGGGACTGCTGCTGTGTCTGTTAAACACCTCCCGGCAGCAGGACATTGCTAATTGGCACTTTGGGATTCACACGCTCCCCGTCTCGCCTCCGGCTCCTCCGCAGAGACCCAGCAGCGCAGACAGGCCCCCAGGAGCGCTTGCCCTACCCAACCCGGGGACAGACGGTCCCATGCTCCGTATCCAGGCCATGGAGATGGAGTTCGGCCAAGACAAGCATCTTCGGAGCTGTCGAGGGGCAGGGACCTGTAGACATGGCCACATGCCCGGGTGGCACGCACTGGGGACAAGTCACTGCGTGCCTCAGTTTATCTGCCTGCGAAATAGGTGCAAATAATGCAGGGCAGGGGAAGGGAACAGGCAGGGGTTCCTCTCCCATCCCCGGGGCTCTGGGGACCATGGCGCACCTCTGCAGAGAGACATCCATATCTCACACCCTGCTGTCCCAGCACCTCATGTTTCTCTGCTCCCCCAGTCCCTGGCTGCAGCTCTGGGCTGGCAGTCAGAGTTTCCCCGCCAGCCAGACATACAAAAGGGTGAGCAGTCCCAGGGGAGACGGAGAGGCCAGCGGGAGAAGTAACCTCGTGCCATGGATTATATCATGTCTGCTAGTGCAGGTGGGCAGCACACTGCGGGAAAGGGCATCGTCAGCCCCTGCCTCAGTTTATCCCTTCCCTGAGGACCGTGGGGGAAAGGCACGATGTCCCCTTCGACCAGGACTCAGCCTCCTGATGTGGGATGACAGCAGGGACGAGCTGGAAGGCAGAGCTGGAGGGGGACAGGCGGACGGGTCTGCTCAGGGCTTGGTGGTTTATTCTGCATCTTGCTTTAACCTTGCCAGAGCCCCAGCGCGCGAGACAGCCTCGCTGTTAGAGTGGATATTAAAAAAAATCAAATTGAGACTTGAATGATGCCAGGGGCCACCATCACGTTAAAGAGAGGTTAAAAACCCTGTTATGGGGGTTAGAGTTTTTCAGCCGTGCAAATGCTGTGGTGGCCAGTGCTGCTGGGAACATCCCCGGGGCCGGGTCCCACGGGTGAGCGCTGGCCCTGGGCTGGATCCTGCAGCCGCCGGTGAGCGCAAGGTGAAGGGACTGTTCCTTATGGAGGGGAAAAAAGAAAAAAATCCCCATACTGATCCAAAGAGGTGGAATCAGAGATGGCGTCTGCAAGCTGGGAGGGGAATCAAGAGGTACTTGCCCACGGGGAGGGGTCTGGTGGGGAGCAGAGCCCTGGTCTCTGCTCCTAAGGGGTGCACAGCACCCTGCAAAGCCGGGGTGGGTGCTGCACGCTGGGCCCGCGGCTGGTGAGCCCGATGGCCAGGCTGGTGGCAGGAGAAGGGCTCCAGCCTCACAAGAGCTGCTCCCGTGAGCTGGATGTGCACCGGCTCTGACAGCATGTCTCCTCCTGAGCTCTTTTTCATCCTTTTCTTTTTTCCTTTCTTATTTTTTTTATTTTCCCCTTTTTTTTTTCCTTTATTTTTAACCTTTTCCTTTTTCCCCTCAATTCCACACTCCAAACCCAGGGCATTGACTGAACCTCTTTGCTCTCCCCAGCAAAGAGATGGAGAGAAAAAGCTCATTTCCAGCCCCCTTTACTAGAAAGAGAAGACCAGAAATTTGCACCTTAATGCCTCAAACTTAGAAGAAAAAAAAACCCCACACAAATACTTGAGAGCTTTTAAGCCAGACCTGAGATGCGAGAGGAGCTCAACAGAAAGTTTTGCACACCCGAAGTTTTGTCCCATAGAGAAACAAACCCGATGCCGAGGAGCTGCGGGGGCACAGGGGTGGGGAAGACCTGGAGTGCTGCACCTTGCTGGAAAGCAGCCGCCTCTCTCCTAATTACTCTCCTAATTACACCTGAGAGGCTTTCGGTGGGGACCTGAACTAATTATTCCCACTTAACATGACACCTTCATGCATCCTCCTGCCTTGTTGCCCATCGAGGGTGGGTGAAAATAAATAGCTGCCCGGTTATTTTGGCCTCGTAAGTGGTTTTCTCCAGTCCCAGGACTGGCTGATTCGTTTTGGTCGGTCACTAGAGGTTCAGCCCTTGCAAAGCCACCGGCAGCGCTGGCTGCGGCCCAGCGCAAGCCCTGTCGAGAGCTGGGTGGGTTTTGGTGACAGCTTGAGCTCCTCCGTGCATCCAAATCTCCCCAGCCAGATGGTTGGGCTGATTACACGCTTCCCGGGTCACCCGAGGGCAACACCAGCATTTCCACAGGCCCACCAGCTCCCAAGTGAGGAGAAAATATTTATTCTCCCAGCCTCAGATAGGGAATGGTTTTTTTTTTTTTCCCCTTTCCACCCTATTTGCTGCCAACAGGAACCCATTTGCTTCCTTTCTCCACGGCCAGGGAAGGATGGACACCACAGCTGGAGAAAAGCCACCGCCACGCACCCGATGTCCACGATCCCCCTGGAGCAATCGGGTCTCTCCAGGTTCAGTTTTTCTTTACAACCCCAGCAGCAGAAAGGGAGGGGGGGGAATAGGTGCCGGCATGGTTTGATGCACGGTGCCGCGGACACTGGAGTCCTTGTTCTCCACCGGCCACACTGCATGGTCGGAGCGGGGGAAACCTAATCCTGCTCCCTCCCCGCTCGGATTTCCCAGCTCTTCTGTGCTAAAGCACTGACGAGGCAGGCAGCAGCGCTAACAAAATATTATGGTGGCGCCAACCCTCAAGACGCAACGGTTTGATGCCTGGTGCATTAAAAGCAAGGCAGGGACGGAGGGAGGTTTCGCACGCACTGCGCTCCCATTTATTGCAAGCCTCTAAGCCAGGATGGACTCTGGCAAAGGGGTTAATCCTTGTCGAGACCATCCTGAGGACAAGACCCCAAAGCAAAGCCCAGGGAGGAACGCGCGGATGACTGGGGTGCAGGGATAACGCTGGGGCCATCAGGCTCCCGGTGAGGCGCAGTGATTTCCTGGGACTGATGTGCCACTATCGCAGGGGAAGGCACCTGATTTTGGGGGTGTCAAGAGACAGCACTTGAAAGATGCGCAAATGCCAAGTGTTGCCTGCTTGACACTTAAATACCTGGATTTTTTGCCCCTTAGAAATAGATTGACAGGCGATTAGATTGAGAGCAACCAGGTGTTAGCGCTGCAAAGGGGCTGCGAAAACCCCAGCTCAGGCTCCTTGCAAACAGCGAGCGGTCTCCAGCGCACGTGGAAGCGCTTCTCACCGCCAAGAGTAACCCAATTTCTGCTGTCTTGCCTCATCACTCAGCTGTCCAACAAGAATTAGAGCAGGGTGGGGAGTTCACACGGGACTCCCTGCCCTCCCCACCATGCCCAGGGAGGAGAGGTGATGCCACGAAGCAGAGAAAGGCCAGCAGCCAGCCTGGGGCCGCATTCTGGCTCTACCCAGCCCCTCCAGGCATGACAGCATCCATCCCGGCCATGAAATTCGTTTCAGCTGCATCTTTTTGGCCGCAAAATCAGCCTGCCTCCCGCCAAAAGTGCTCAGGAGCAGGTCGATGTTTCCCACCCCCAGCAGATCACCGCTGGAGCTCCTCGATTTAGAAAAAAAAAAGGTATTTCCTCTTTCTAGTCCATGCACAAAGAGCCCTCAGCCTGTATTTATCTGCCCTGAACTTTATCTGCTGCAGTTATTCATCTGGAAATGTAATCAATCTCCCTTCCGACGGCATCAGCCCCTTCAGCTCGGTGGCTGCACAGCCGCCCTCCCCTCTGCATCCAGAGGCATTAAGCAATCAAATGTGACGTGTGATAAAGAAAAATAAAAATGCACATAAAAAAAACAATTTTCCCTGCACGGGGTAGCTCATGTGTTTGTTAAAACTCTGCCTTTTGGGATGTCACCCTGTTTTGTGCAAAGGGAGGAGAAACGGTCCCAGGGGACCCGCCGGCTGCAGGAGCACTGGGACAGCCCCCAGCAACGGGGTCACCCCAAACGCAGCCACCCCGGGACAGGGCCCGGCAGCTGGGACACCGGGACCTGGTTCCCCATGCATCACGTCTGGAAGCGCTTAGGCTCCGCACCGTGCCAATAAAGCTAAGGTTTCGAGATGAAAGAAAACGTCTCAAATCTGCCGAAGATCAGAGCCTTGACCTGAGCGTTGCCCGTCTCTGGTTACTGCTCCTTGCCCAGGAAACACCAGCAGCCCCACAAGGCTCGGCTTACCGAGAAAATAAAAGAGCTGGAGGCCTCAAGCCTTATAAATGAGCAAAGCTGCTGCCAATGGACAAAACCACTCCGTGCTCTCACTGCCCCCGCACCCGGAATGGGGGATTTGAAGGCTTTTTGCATGCGGTGGGAAATGTTTCAAGGTATCCCGTCCGCGTGCAACGGGTGTATGTGTGAAAGGGGGTTATGCTGCTGGAAAGAGTTGTTCAAATATTTATACAGCCTGAACCTCCTTGTTTCCTGCTCCCAGATGAAGTCCTCTTAATGAAATGTAACTAAACAAGCCGCTTCCATTCTGCCTTTCCAACGATAATTACGGCTGATACAGTAAGTGGGATGGCAGCGTTTCAACACCCCGCCAGAGAGATGAAAACCAGCGTCCTTAAGGCAACATCTACCAGGCAGCGTCAGCCCCAAAGCTTTGGGAAGAGGGTTTGGTATTTCAGTGGTGTGACCTTGCCGTGGACCCCAGCACCCATCCGCCTGGCTGGGCTGTTTGCGGGTCCGAGATGGCATCACTGGTCCTGGAGCAAGAGCCCCTCTGTGCCGCCGGCTGGGGAGAACCGCCAGGCTCATCCCAGCCCCTGACTGCTGCTTACCCTCTTCCCTGCGTGGGATATCACCATCATCACAGCAGGTATTTAATTTTGTTGGGGAATAAGCAGCCAAAGCAAAGCAGCAGGACCACACGCAGGGGTGGAGGCTGCACGCGTTGGAGCTGGTATTTGTCGTTGAGTTTTCTGGAGGGAAATGCCCCTTACAGAGCCTCTCCCGGTATCTCCGCCTCACCCATCCCAAAGCACTTGGTGATACAAGGCGAAAAACATCCTCCTATGCTTGAGAGGGAGAGGAAAACTGAGGCAGAGCAAGAGAATGGACGTCAGTGGCAGAGTCCAGCATCTTCTTAATAAATAAGGGCAGCCTTTGCTCTCCTCCACCTGCTCAGGCTGGCAGGGCTTGGCCAGAGGCAGCAAGACATCCCAGTGCCTAGGGCTGGGCAGCACTGGTAGGAAGCAGGTTTGAGTCCTCACCGCATCTCCTTCACCCCCTTGGTCAAATCCCTTTGCCTTCCTCCAGCGCCATGCAGTTTGAAGACAGGTCACTTGGGCAGCAAGAAGGATTTCTACCCCTTCGACACCTGCAAGAGCCCCGGGCAGCACTGTGCCACCAGCAGGGAAGGCAGGCCGGGTGCTGGGTGCCGTGCCCACAGGTGCTGCGTGCTGTGTGCCGTGCCTGCTGGTGCGTCAACAAGAAGGACGGACACCCAGCATCGATTCCCCTCTTCTTGGGGGAGGAAATGTTGCATTTCCCATTGAGAGGAGATCTCCAGAAGCTGGAGGCAGCAGTCAGGGGTGCTGATGTCCACCGTGGATGGACGAATCCTGGGAACGGCTGAAGGCAAATCCCAGGTCCCCACAGAGCTGCGCATCTCCAGGCTGGGCACCCCAAAGCATCCTGCCCGCAGGATCGGGGGGGTTGCAATGGCGCAGGGGGCAGCCGCATTTCCGTGCACCTCCCACAGCCCATGCTGGAGTGGGGAGAGACCCCGCAGCCCAGCTGGAGAGCTCAGCTTCACCCCTGAGGGGGATTAGCAGAGCAGAAGGAGCCCTGCAATGGGACCGTGCTTCATCCCACAGACGACAGCAGCATCCTGGTGCGACACGCACCTCCCCACGCTCCATGCACCTCAGAAGGCAGCTGTAGGGCTGCCCAACTTGTAGGGCCAGCCTGGCTCGCAGGGAGCAGCCTCTCTGCCATTCCGGTGGGGAAACTGAGTCACAAAGCAACTGGGCAGCATCTCCCCAAAAGCTTGCACTAGCCTGGGAGAGCATCCCAGGAGTCCTGGCCTCCGTCTCACACAGCCTCTCCTTGGGGGATGTGGAAAGCCGAAAGCTGGTGTGTCTGGGGGTGTCAGGGCTGTGACCCCCTCCAGCATCTCACCTGACATGCTCACAGCACCATCCGGCCCTACACAGTGACAGGGCTCCCTGGGAAACAAAAAAAGAAAAGAGAAAAAAAAACACCAGGGGGGAAAAAAAAAAAAAAAGATTTTCAGCTCACGAGTCTTTTTTTCAGATCTAAAATTGATTAAAATAAACCCAGTGATCTGACGTAGCTGTTTCTATTTAGGACCTGAATAAGGACTTGTGAGCCCAAAAGCTTATCTGCTTTGGAGCTTTTTCCCCCCAACCGTATAGGTTGCTCTAATAAAAGATGCAACCTCTCCCTGCCAGCCTCCTCACACTCACATCCTTCGACTGTCACGCTTCCGCCCGTGCAGCTACCACTACCATTGATTTCTCCGCCAGCTGGAGCGAGCAGCGAGGTTCCCGACTGCTATCGCTCAGCAGAGGAGCGACAAGGTTACAACTTACCCAGCTGCTGCTTAGCCCATAAAAAAAAAATTTTTAAAAAAGCAAGAATTTATGTTCAAAAATCTGCCTCCTTCTCCCTATTTATTTTCACAGCTGGTAGTGATCTTCCCACCACGTTCCCAGCCCTGCATAGGGCTCAGCACAAACCCTGGGTGCGCACCCAGCGCCAGACGCGATGCTGGAAAAGCCATGGGAGGTGGTTTGCTTGCGAAGGAAGCAGCAAGGCTTGGTTGGGCGCGAGCAAGCTGGGAAACCGAGGCTGGAGCCCAGCCTTGAATGAAGGCAGCTGCCTGGCTGTGTCCGGGTCCCCTGGGCTGTTTGGCTGCGGGTGGGAAGAGCAGGAGACCCAGGGAAACAGGTCTGTGCTGGGGAGCACGTCTGGATGCTCAGACTGGGGATGAGGGACCGAAACACCGGGATGAGGTGCAGGTGATGGACAGGGGACTCCAGTCCCACAGACCGGCTCTCCCCGGGTGCCGGTCCCCAAACTCCAGGCTGAAACGGTGATGCTCCTGCAAATCGGGCTCCCAGGTCCTCCAAATCCAGGATATCTCCCTCCCACTGGGGACGTCAGTGGCTGGTGCCCCTGCCAGCCTCCCCTTGGGCAAGGAGAGCAGTGGGACACGCACCTTGCTGCAAGCCCACCACAACGCAACCCCGGCAGCCGGGCTTGCACAGCTCCTCGCCCCCCACCAGCAGATTTGGCCCCGTCCAGGCAGCACCCTTACCCAACCCTGGTGATCACTCACTTGAAAGCAAACCCGAGCTCGCCCCGCGCTCGCTTCCTCTGCCCCGCGGCCAGTTCAGCGAGGGACAGGGCGAGGATTAAGGATGCGACAGCGGAGGGGATTACCCACCGCCCTCGCTGGGCGCCCGCGTCCCGGCAGATTGCCTGTGCTGTGGGGGGAGGGCAGCATAAAACCTCGTGCCTTTGCATTTGATGGATTTTTTATGGTGTAATAAAATGGAGGATTTACCTAAATGCTAAAATTATACCAGGGATGCGCGCATGTGGTGGCAGAAGCGAGCGACATCCACTACAACACTGCGATGGGTGAGCAATCCTTGTCTGACCAAAGGGGCACTTTTTCCCCAGGAATTCGTAACTCTCTGCCACTCTCCAAGCAGCTCAGCAAGGCTCCTCCACCCCCTTTCACCCATGGGGAAACTGAGTCACAGAGCAAATCCCCAGCACGGCTGTAAGCCAATTCTCCCATCAACTTCACTATGAAAGACCTCGGAGACGAGCGGGAATCTCCCTTGCTCTTCCTTACAGCCACAAGCGTCAGCACCCTGAGCACCCCAAAGAGCACCCCAACCTCCACGTTGCACCCAGCAGCCTGGAGCTCGCGCTTATCCCAGCTCCGCTTCTGCCTTTCCTCCTGCCCGCTTCCCCAAATGCACAAGGACACATGTCTGTAGATAAAAAGCGCTATTTTTAGCATCTTGTATCATTAACCTCTGGGACTCGCTGCTACGCTTGGCATCGCCAGGGACAAGGTTTCAGAAGGGTGCGTCAAACCCCGGGACGGGGAAGGCACGCTTACATCAGCCAGAGTAAAAACAAGGTTATCAATTCGCATGTTGCTGGCGTGGAGAAGAGGGTGTCCTCTGCGCTCATCCCCAACTATCCAAAATAAAGTGGTTTACACACTCCAGGTTGCTCTAAAAATGTGGATTTCGGGCCACATCCCAATCTGGGAGTGGGAACACCGGCGAAGTGGCGACGGCTCTGCTCTCCCTAGCCCCAAAACCCCACCAGGACCGGGCTGAACGTGCAGCTTGGCCAAACACCGAGGATTAATGCAGTTTCCTTTTGTAGCTCCCTCCCTGGGTTCACACTGCTGCAGGGATGCTACAGAGGATACTCCCTGCCCGCGCTGCATAGAAATCCTGATTTCTGCCCTTTGCTCACCCGGCTGGGCTCCGCTGGGCCCCGCTCCCTGCCCAAAGCCCTCCCTGGGTCAGGATCGGCCCCGCGGTGCTGGTTCCCGACGTGCTGAGCTAACCCAGCCTCTAGCATCTCCAGCAATGGGTTTGCAGGGCATCCCGCAGCCCCTTTAACCCAGCACATCCCGACTAACCTGGGGTTCCCGTTGCCTGGCCCAAACTTTTCCGGCTGTAGGACATGTCTCTTGCTGCTTCTCCATGACCACAGTAGTGCCTGCCCGCTCCTGCCTGTCCCTGCCTTGTGCAGGGCAGCCCCAGCACCTGGGTTGCCTCCTCGACCGCTGCTCGGGGTGGGCACTTGGCATCACTTGTCCCCACAGAGGCACCCAATTTTGGGGGTCCCGGCCGGAGAACACCAATGCAGCGCATGGGAGTAAGAAGGTGCAATTGGCAGCGGCGGATTTCTCGGCTGCAGAAGGCAGCGAACATCCCCACCGCTCTCACACCCCATTTCGGGTGATGCTCCCTGTCCATACGACATCCCAGTGAGCTGGGGACAATTGCTCCAAAACTCTCCAGGAAAAGCCCCTGGATGCCAGGAGCAAGGCAGAGCAGGGATCTCAAGGCCAGGCTTTACCCAGAGAGGTCAAAAAATGCCACGATCCCCCTCTCACATCACAGGACTGCTCCCTCACCCCAAAAAAAGATGCTCTTCAACACTGGCGTCCATCATCATCTGACCCCAGCCCAGCCTTGAGCTAGGCATGTCCTGAGCGGGCAAAGGCTGCCATCCAGACCCCCCAGGGTGACCTGCCCAGTGTCACCCAGGGGTGACACCGCCGTGAGGCCCCAAGCTCTAATTGCAAGACCCCCAGTGCCTCATTTCCCCGGCCCAACCCCCACCACCTCCCTTCGTCCCTCCTGTCCCTGTGGCTTTATCCTCCTTAAGCTGATTGCCGGTGCTGCCGCCGGTGCTGGGGCCGCCCGCGGTGAACCTCCGGTGCGCCGCCGGCTCGCCAGCCATCAGGTGAAGCGGGCGGCCCTTTGTGGGTTGCAGCGGGACCCTGCCTGCGAGGATTAAAGGGAATTATAGCCGCTGCTTCAATGCACTGGCGGCAGCAAGCCGGAGCAGTAGCCAGCAACGAGGCAGGAGCCAAGGTGCCATCCGAGAGCGGTCCCCAGCCAAGAGCATCCTCCCCGGGCTCCCCGTTGAGTGTGGGGAGAGAGGTCCCTTTACTCTCCATCTTATTCCCAACTGCAGCAGGTGGGTCTGGTCCAAACCTTCCCTAAACATGGGTGAGAGATGCCTGTGGGGCGTTTCCCCCTCTCTATTTCCACAAGCACGTATGTGCCTGGCTTCAAACTCGGCCCCCGAAGGTGGCATCCATCCCTGCAACCCCCAGTGGTCTCAAAACAAGGTGTTTCCCCCAAGCCAGGCACAGCCATTCCCTCTGCAGCCAAGGGGAGACGCGGGGAGGTGCCGAGGGTAATTCTCCCTGCGTGGGTGAGCCCCTCACCGGGGCATCCCCGGGCCGGATGCCACGGGAGGCTGTCCCCAGTGTGGGTACGGGGCTGCGGGGATCGGCTCAGGGCTTGCACGGAGCTGAGCTGGGCTCTGTTCCTGCAGGGACTAGATGGCTCAAGGGAGCCTAATCCTGCCTGGTGTGGGTGAGGAGGGGTCTGGGACCTCCGGGCAGACAGCCGGTGGAGCAGAAAAGCCACAGGAGATCGGAAGGTCCCAAACCAAGGGACAGTACTGAAACATGGGCGCTTTGGAGAGGGACGGGCCGTGGCTGGGGGCTGCCAACAGCTCTGCAATGCTCTTGGGGGATTAATGCCCTCCCTGTGCAATGATGCAACAAGAAAGCTTGGGGAAGGTCCCCAGCAAAGCCCGGTTTAACACCCCCACATCGCTGCCCCGGGTGCATTTTCAGTGCTGATTGCATATTGCTGGTGCGCACCTTCTCCATACACAGGGAGCAGAGGCCACGGCAGGCTCTGGCCACGCACCCCGCGTCCTTCGAAGGAAAAACAGCCTCCGAGCCTGAAGGAGCTGCATAAAACCCTGGACTTCACGATTGCACGGTCCTTTCCAGGCTTAAAACCTACCAACCAACATACATCCCACCAGACCTACGCCTTGGGATAGCACAGCAGAGATGGGAGCTGCTGGAGATGGGTGGGAGGCAGCGGGGCCGGATCCAGGCTTGGGCCCCTCCTGCCACATTTCCCACCATGGATTAAAAAAAAAATTCCCCCCTTTTTCTCTGCCTAAGTATGGCCAGGAAAGGTTTGCTGCGCTGGGGAGCGCGGTCTCTGTGTTCCGGCTCCTAATTACAATGCAGAGCGTGCAAAATACAGGTCACCCGGTGCTATTATTACACACCAGGATTGTTTCCATTAATTAAGGGGGGGAAAAAAAAGAAAGCTGCGGAGGGAGATGTGCAACACGGGAGCCTGAAGCGATGGATGTAAAAATACCCCGCGCGGGGACAAGCCGCAGGTAACTCACGGGGACTCGGCAAAGCGCAGCCGGCACCGGGACACCGAGCAGATGGGCTCCAAAGATGGGCTGGTGGCACGTCCCCGTCTGTGCTGGCTCCACGGGGGACGCTGGCACGGCTCTCCCAGCTGGGGATAATGGGGTTTGGGGTGTCTTTGTGTCCTGGGATGTGGGATCATCTCACCATTGCCGGTAGCGCGTGGTAGAGGAGAAGGGTGTTGCAGGACGCGTGGGCTGAGCGGCGGGTGCTGTGCGGTGGGTGAGCGGACGCAGGTGGGTGAGGTGAAGGGTGAGATGGTGCCCCTCGTGCCGAAGCCCCACAGAAGTAAATACCTGTCGGCTGGAGCAGAGGGAGTCTCCGCTCCCGCCAGCATCGCACAGGGATGCTGCTCACGGGCTTCATACCACAATATCAGGACCCTTCAGGCCCATCTGTGTACGCCCGTAGCCGGCTCTCCATAGCCCCACAAAAAAAGGGTATGTTATTTTTTTGTCCCCCAAACCTCTGACCTGAAGCCTCAGTTCAGTCGGGCGTGTTGAAACGCTCCCTCCAGCCAAGCACCAGCGCTGCCAGACTGCTGTTCCTGCCTGCTTAGATAACAGCCCTTTGCTAAACAATGAAAACGCAAGGAAAAGAGCAATTACCCTTTTTAGAAGCCAGCCAAGCGCAGCCCCAGCCCTCCCACCCGCGTACCAGCCTGGGCCGGTCCTAGTGCCGAGATGCAGGCAGGAACCGGCAGCGGAGATTTGGTCCCCATGACCCAGCGGGTCCCCTCCTCTACCAGTGCAAAACCCTTCCCTGCAACGGGGGAAAGGCTTTGGGATGCCTGGGGAGCCACATCCCAGCTCGTTCAATGCTAGGAAGAGGAACCGGCGGCCATCAGGCCACCGATCGCGGTATTTTTGCCCATATCCCCTCCTTAATTTTCAGTGGAATAGGGAGGACAATGCTTAATTGTGTTGTGGGAAGAAGAAAATGATCTCACGGCTGTTCGTGGAAGAAAAGGTTTCAGCTGGAAACGCCTGCGTGCCAAGAGAAATCACCCACCGACAGAGGTGGGACATGGGAACCGGCCACGCCGCACCTCAAATCTCTTTTCCGTGAGGTCGCCGAGGGGGAGCGGCAAGGGCTCAGCAGGGCCGGCAGAGACGGGGTGAGCTCGGCACGGTTATTCGGGGACGTTGGGACACAGCCCAGGGACCGCAAGCCGGGCTGAAAACCTCTTCTGCTTTCGGGCGCGTGATGCCCTTCCCAGCTGGAGCAGCCAGGGTGACTCAGGAGGCAGAAATCCCCCTGGCCTGAGGCCACCACCGTGTCACCTCCTTTCATGGGCACAAGGCCACCACCGTGTCACCTCCATCCACAGGGAAACACCTCTGAGGGGCGAGTTGTCCCACTGTGGGGCATACTGGCGGAGGCCAGAGGCACCATAACTATTTTTTCCCCCCAAGGGACTAAGGAGGCATCTGGACTCCCCCGAAACAGCCCCTCAGGGAGCGCGGGATGGCTTCGGTGAGCCGGGGTGCTGTCACCGTGCCAGGGGATCCTCCACTGAAACCACAGGAGAGGCAGCCGCAGGAGTAAAAAGCCTCTTAATGACCACAAAAAGCAATTGTGGGCTTTTTATTTTGTTTTTTAAATGCCACTTCATTTTCTGGGATTAGCTTAATTGTGGTCATTAAGGTGGCAGGGGAACACTGAGCCTCCAAGGGATGGGCTGGGGCGAGGAGAGGAGGGCTATGGGGCAGATCTCAGCCCCTTTGCTCTTAGAGGGAAGATCCTCCAGCCCTACGAACCATCCTCCTTCTCCCAACCACCCCCTCGGCTGCTAGCTCCTCTCCCTCCCAGCCACTGCCTCAGTTTCCCCATCCCCTAACCGAGGACTCATGGTCACAGCCAGCCCTCCACGTACAGAGATGCTTGGTGGATTTTTCCCCCTTGAGGAGCCAGACCCAAGACCTTTCCCAGCCATGAGTTCCAAGAGCAAAGCGACTGTCACCACTAAGGGGGGTTTTCTCCGCGGTTTCCAAGCACGCTGGGTCAGCAACGCGGAGCAGGCAGAGGGGTCGCATCTGCCCCCATGGCGAGGGCAGGCGGCAGAGCCCGCACAGCCACGCGGTCCCCTGCGCTTTCACAGCTTTTGGAGTGTTTTGTGCAAAACCCAGCAATCCTGGCACGTGGGAAACCGCTTTCCGAAGCTGCTCCCAGGGCACCAGGCTGTAACACCTGGGAAACCCCCGCCGGCTCCCCCCACAAGCTGCCCCTTCCTCGGATGCGGGGAACCCACCCAAGGGCATCACCCCCAGCCATGGGAGGGCGAACAAACTCTAAGCATCCTTTTTAGGGATGCCCAAAGCATCCAAGTTGCACAGCAACCATGAAAATGGCAAGAAATACATTAAAAAATAGGGGGGTCGTGGGGATGCGGGGGGGCAAGGAGAGATGCTTCGTGCATGCCACGTATAAGCAGCATGGAAAGGAGAAAAGCTATCGCTGTCCTGATGCCGTGATAACCATCCCCTATCTGCTCCTAAAACTGTTACAGTTCAGTTATTGGAGCCCTGTTGCCCCTCCCAATCTGTTCTTGTGCTGAGCCACAGCTAATGAACCTCCTAATAGTGATTAATCAGGAATATATTAGAGCCTCTTGCATGCAGCTGGAGATTTATACCGATCCCCCCCCCTCCCCAACGGCAGGTCGCCCAAACCGCTGGTGAAAAAATGGAGGAGCCCTTTTCCCAGGCAGCCCTTTTCCTTATGGCGTTTAATTAGGAATAATTGATCAAGGGTGGTGCTTTGCTGACCACTGGCCCAAGCAGCAGGACTGGGGGATTGCAAGCTTGCGTGTATTCAATGGGAAGGAGTTTCTGCCCACCTTCCCCAGAGTTGTCATGGAAATTGTAATGGATGTTGATTAAGATGCTGCGCTTGCCAAAGGCAAACGTGCTGCAATTTTCAGAGGGACTCCAGCCTGAAGGAGATTAGCCGGAGGAATCCTGCGCGGGGTTAAAGGGGAATCATTGGAGGGAGACCCGTCCCCCTTCCAGGGATGGGATGGAGACGAGAGAGAAATGAGATGCCCCACGTCTGCCCAGACAAGCTTCATGCTTTGCAAATGCAGCTTTAAAGGGATTTTTTTCTGCCCTGTCACTAGGAGAAATTAAAAAACCCCCAAACATTGGGAAGCAGGGAGCCAGGGTGGGATCCGCCAGCAATTGCTGCCAGAAGTGCCGGGTGCAGGCAGGGGTGCAGGCAGGGATGGAGGCAGGGATGGGGCAGGGAGCTCAGCACCCATCCCAGGAGGGGAGGGGAGAGGTTTCATCTCACTTTCCCTGCCTGGTTGGACTGGGAGGCAATCCCGACGCTTCACCCCAAAACCGCAGACCCATGAGCATCCGCTGTTCACCCCAGAGCTGGAAACAGGACTGGACCCACCCGCAGGGCCCCAGCCCTGCCGGGACGAGCCCTGCGGAGGGGACAGAGAGGGAGGTATTGCTCAGAGCCGCCTGAGCCCGCAGTCATCCGAGCGGCCATAAATAGACCCGATTTACATATGTAGGACAGAGCCCGCCATGCCAGCGTGGCCACGACCTACTTTCCTGCGGCCCTGGCGGGATGTGGGCGTGTTTGGGGGCTGCGGCGGGCTCAGCTCGTCCCCCCTGGAGCAGCCCCCCCCCCCCGATGAGCAGAAATAGGTTGGGAGTCCCGCTTTTGATGCATCCCCAGGTTTTCACGCTGAAAACGGCAGCTCCCAGGGGATGCAACGGCTGCTCGTGCCTCCGAAGCACTGCCAGGGTCGATACCTGTGGGAAGGGACTGGTGGGCTCGGAGCATCCATCGGGTTTAATCACACGCTCGCTGCGACTCGCTCCGGAGCTCTGAGCGAGCTCAGGACCCGGTTCCCGCACGTCTCACGTGTGGGGGCTCAGCTCCTGCACGTCTCCGTCTCCCGGTCCTCACTGCCGTTCCACAGTCCGCCAGCACAAGGTTCTTGCAAGATGAGGCACATGGTATAAAGACCCCCACGCACCCTCTACACACTATTTTTAATTTTATAAGCCTTTTTGCAACGCTGAGCATAAAGCAATAGGCTTTTACCGGTGCCTCTGGGATGCTCCTTCCCTTAAGAACCGCAGAAACCAATTGGTTTCTGTACGAACACGGCTTTTTCCATTAAGAAAAAAAAACAACACCACAAAACAAAACACGTAATCCACCACTACTGAGCATCTTCCCGCTCGCAGGCGTTTCAGCAGCATTCACCTGCGGGTCTGAATTGGGGACGGCACGGGGAAGTCCCCGAGGGGATAAATGCCGATATTTATTTTGCACTCTGTTGTTTCCCTCAGCCCGGGCAGCTCTCAGCAAATATCCAGGCAGGAAGGAGGTTTCTGCTCCATCTTTCTACAACAGCAAAGATTCAAAGCAGCTTTAGCCTTCTGGTGGAAATACCCCTTCCTGACACACTTTGTGTTATTTGTTCAGAGCTATTCAGGGCTTCCAGTCCCTGCTGTTGAAGAAAAACTTATTATTGTAGAGGGAAAATAAAAACCGCCTCAACCAGCTCTCACACATAGTCCCTGGAAGCAGGTGAGGAGCAAACCACCAGTGCAAGAGGAGGGTGTTTCACTGCATCTGAGGCCTCTTTTTTTCCATCCAGAGTAGTTTCCTTTAGTGCCCGATGGCCGAAAGCATGAGAGGAAGAGACAAAAGGAAAGAGAGAAGTGTTCTGCCCAGCCAGGGAGGGCTGAGAGGGAAGGAAAGAAGAGAAACCTCTTCCTTCTGAGGGTGGGTGGGTCAGTGCACTGTCAAACGTACCAGCATCCCTGCACGGGGATGGGTACCGGCATCCCCATGGCAGGACTGTCAAAAGTACCAGCATCCCTGCACGGGGATGGGTACCGGCATCCCCATGGCAGGACTGTCGAAAGTACCAGCACCCCTACATGGGGATGGGTACCAGCATCCCTGCAGGGGGAACTGTCGAACGTAACAGAATCCCCGCATGGGGACAAGTCCTGGCATGGGGGACTGTCAAACGTACCAGCATCCCCACAGGGGGACTGTCAAGCACACCAGCATCGCTGCATGGGGACGGGTACCAGCATCCCCAGGCAAATACCACCCAACTACACCCAGGACCCAGCCTCACCATCGCGAGCCCTGCAACTCGTCTCACCCGCAACCCAAAAGCCGTAAGACCAGGAGGAAAATTAACGCAGGGAGAACTCCATCCTAGGGGAACGCGCTCCCAGGGCACCGGGACGCTCGTGGCTCCCCGGCAGCCACCAGCAGGAGAAGCCGCGGGGCTCGTTTCACCCCATGCTCAGCCTGTTCCCCTGGTGAGATGTTTCTGGCCTCTGTACAGAGCAAGGAAGAACCTCTCCACGCAGTGACCATCTCCCACCACGCACCGGGTTTTCCTCAAAGCCTCAGCTCCACGAGTCGAGGGATTCGCCTTGTGCTTGGAAAAGTATTTCCAGCCCTTAAGTCAGCAGGCAAAGCTTGCAAACAGGACCCCAAGAAGCTCTCACAGGCCCAGGGGGTGAAGGAAACAGACCCAATATTTCGATTTCACAAAATGGGAAAGTTTTCATGCGGGTTTCACTACTGGTGTGATCGCATCGGAAAGGCATGCCGTCGCAAAAGCAAACATAAAGTCAAGACATTTATTAGCCTGAAACACCAACCGACCCTTCATTTTCAAGTCAAAACAGGCCAGCTTGTCTTCGTAACAGGTTCTTTTTTTTTTTTCCCCAGGAAACACTTTTCTACGCTTCATGTCCAGGAAAATGTGGCTTTGCAGGTCCCCTCCCTCCTGTCGTGGGCAGGACCCGCTGCCACCCCCGGGCAGCGCCCGCTCAATGCCCTTCTGGCCGTTTCACCCAGAACTGCTCTTCCTCCCCGGAATTCCCCTCCTGTGATTTTCTTTCCTCTTTCTCATACAAGCAAGGTCCAAGCTGTGCCATGCCAGGCGCTCGGTCCCAGAGCCACCCGGCCGGGGCATGCAAACCCTCAGAGCTCTCTGCCAAGACAAGCCCTGGTCCCCAAAACCTTCAGTAATGCGAAGAGCCCCGACCCACTCCCAGACCCAGACCACGCTGAACCTCCATCTTCTGCCCCAGAGAAGCAGCTGTGCTCCTCAGCCAGGTGAAAATCTTTGCAGAAGGAAAGAAAAAAATCATGAAAACCCACTAAACCACTGGGTTTTAGGCAGGGAAATGCAAGGCTTGAGCAAACGAGCATGACCCTCGAGCCCTGCTGCCTGCCAGAGGACTGGGGATTTTTTCCCTGGAAGATACTGGGTCAAACAAAGCAACATCAAAATTCCTCTTATCCGCAGGATTTGGCCTGTTTCTCCAGGAGCGCCCGTTTGCCCTTATCGCCCGCCCCAGCCCGGGGAGGGGAAGGACCCGTTCGCACACGATAAATCCCACTGCAGCTGCGAAGGCACTGGGGAAGTTCAAGCTTGGGGCTTCCCTAATTAACGGCGGCCAGAGACGCGCAGGAGGCACCGACCCCGCTCCAGCCTCGCTGCAAACACCAAAAAGAAGAAGGAACCCAATTAACTTCTCGGTGCCCTTTCATTTTAAGTCAAGATTGAGTTTTTAACGTGCTTGGGAGAGGCACAAGATTGGGTTTTCAGACCGTGTGGTACTCCCGGTTATGGGAGGGGGTTGGAGCTTGTCCCAGCCTCCAGAGCCAGAGGAGATGGGAGAGCAGGAGGCAGGGAGCCTGCAACCCCGGCTGGGGATGGGAAGTACTCGGAAGAGAGCTGGAATAACACACAAACCGTGTTGTTGGGGTTTTTTTTTCCTCCTCTAATTGCTCTTGCTATTTTAACTGAGACAGACATTTCCTTGACGATTTTCAAGGGCTATAAATGTTTCATGTCCCTTTCCTCTACGCTCAGACAGCAACTTTCGCTGATGCTCGGCCTAAGCAAGACCCGGAGCGGAGCAGCTGGGTGCTGCCAGGGTGCAAAGGGACCGGGACACCGGCTGCAGCCCCGTAGCCACATGGAAAGTCATCATCCCTCCCAGCCGTGTCCTCTCCTTCCCCCCCTTCCTAGAAGGGGATCCCACCACCCGGCCTCCGTGCAAGATGTCTTTCTGCTGCAGAAAACTATATATACTGCCTAAACCCTTCGGGGGCTTTGCTGCTCTCCGAGATATTTATAGCTGGAGGCAAACTCCGACCGCGCTCGCTGGGAGCAGCTGGAATTGCACCGGGAGAGGCAGGATCCGGCCCGTGCCTGCAGCAAGGGGGTGGGCATCCCGCCTGGCACCCAGGATCGGCCCCAAAAATGCCGGTCTCCTGCACTGCCACGGGAGAGAAGGTGCAGGGTGCTTACCTGCCGGGGGCCAGGGGGTTTGGGGGGGGAGATTCGGAGGGGTTTTGGCCAAATCTGGAGCAAAGAGGATGAGCCACAGAGCCGAGAGGCTCAGGAACAGCCCAGCTGCTGGTCTGTGGCTCCTATCCAAAAAAGCAGACGCCCAACCCCAACCCATTTCACCAAGAGCATTTCCCAGGGGATGGAAAATCCACCCCTCGCGGCCCCTCGCCCGCTCTGAGCATCCGAAGTGGAGCAGGAGGGAAGAAACCATCCCTTCTCCCAAAACCTCGGCCTCCAGCCCTGCTCCTCTTACACACCGGGCTGGGGGAGGGCTCGCACAGCCTAATTGCTGGCAGCTTGTCCTCCTCCCGGCCTGACTTTAATGCAGTCCATCAGGAAAAACACTCCGGCTGAAGGAAGGAAAATAAGGGGGGAGAGGGATGAGGAGGGGGACGCCCGGCTGCCTGCGGGCAGCAGCCATTTCCTGAGCTGGGCGATGCAAAAACCCTACGGCACGAGGCAAGCGGGGGCGAGGGGCAGGTCGGGAGCGTGGGGGCTTTGCACCCCAATCCTGCCCGACGGAACGCAGCTGCTCCCTTCCCTGTCCCAGCATCGCTGGCGGCGTGAAGCTGTCCGGCGTGGATCCAGGAGTGCTTTGCATCCAGGGGTTACAGCACTGGGATGCACAGGCCGGGGGGAATTAGCCCGGCTGCAGACGCATCCTTTGCTTGCGCTGGAGCTGGCGAGAGCAAACGGGGAGTTTGGAGCTGGGTCAAAGAAAAACCCCCACGTTTGGGTTCCCAGGACCCTCTCCCGTACCGCCGGGTGCTTTGCAGCTGGGATGGCCCCAGCCAGATCCTCGGCCTCGCACCGGGCTGGTGGGACCAGCAGCCAAAAAGCTCCTTGGAAAAAAAAAAAACCAAACACCACACACAGAAATAAACTCTTTTTACCAAATATTGCATCGGAGTCTATACAGAGGAGCCCAAGGCATTGATCTTCCCCCGTCCCTTCGCTGGTGCTTTTAGCCCAGCACAAAACCCAAGTGCTCGAGGGCTGGAAGGGAGCACCCAGAGGAGACAGCCCCAACCATTTAGACCCAAAAAGTCCCTGTTTAGACCCCAAAACTACTCCTCTGGCGGGAAGGAGGCAGGACTTAGAGCTATTGCTTCCTTCAGCCCCAGCCACCCCTGCCTGCTGCCTTCCCTTTACAGCTGGTGTAATTCCAATTTCCTCTCAGGTCGGGGCGCGTTTGAAGCTGGATTGCTGCACGCAGAGCCCAGCCAGGCTTTTTTTTTTTTTTTTTCCACTTCTTTGCACATCAACTGAAAATACTCAGAGGACGTGCCCCTCGCAGACTATTTCTGGGTCTCGTTTGGGATGCTACAGACACGAAGAGGTCAGTTGTCTGCAAAGCAAGCCCAGACTTTGGTAGACAGCATCCTTTGCGCACATGTCTCCGGTGGGGCGAGCGTGCACGTGGCGGGGGTGTTTCGTGAGCGTCCGGGGAATCTGGAGGATTTCGTGCCGGCAGAGGGGGATGTCTTGCTCCGCGGATGCAGACCCCCATGGCGCATCCTCCCCGCTGACTCTTTGCAGCCCCTTTTTACTGCACGAGTAAGCAGGCACGGGCCGGTTGAGCTCAGCCCAAAGGCAAGGAGACACAGCTGCTCCAAACGCGGTGGGCGCTGCGGCGGGATGCCACCGGCGGAGAAGTGTCTGTAGGGACGCGTATGTCCCTGTGAGGGACGATGAGCCAGGGACCAGCCCGTGGGTACCGGGCAATCCCTGCAAACCCAGCCGTGCCCATCTGATCCCCACGCCACGTTCAACGATCCCCTCTCTCTTCCTCCACGGCAGCAAGAGCTTTCCCTCCCACCCTCCTCCTCCTCCAGCCCTTGGCTGGGTGTTTAAGAGCTCTCGCCAGGGAAAATAAAGGGATTCCGGATGCTCCACGGCCAGGACCTGTTCCCATCCAGGACCAAGCATCCTGGATGGAGCAGGGCTGTGATGATTCCCCCCGCATGAAGAGCATCTACCCACCTCCGCACGAACACTCCTGGGGATCACCCACGGTGGCTTTAAGGACATCTACGTAGGGACATTTGGGGATGGCGTGAGCCACGCTGCAAGGTCCTGTGCACGGCTTTAAACGCCGCAGCCTGGAGATGGGACAGGCACCTCGAGTTGGAGGAGCAGGCATTAATTAATCCCAATTAAAGGCAAAAAGGCAAAGGGGGAGAACCAGCTGCATCACCCCAATTACAGCACCGAGGGATGTGGCTCATAACTAACACCCCAAAAATCCAGGGGGTCCTGCCCAGCAACGCAAGCCCCCACAGCCCCAGCACCCCAGCACCGCAGGAGATGCCCCAATGCCACAGGGGACCCCGAGGAGCCAGGCCAGCTTGCTAACCCTCCCTACGGCCCTCTCCCACAGCCTAATTGCAGCTTGCCAGGCAGCTAACGAGCAAGTAGCACCCAAAACAATTATTTACTGATAAACAAGGAGAAACAGCTCCTTTCAGTGCCAGGAGAAAACAAAACCAGCCGATTACAGAGGCCGGGTGCTGTATCCCGGGCGGCTCCGCTCACCTGAGCATCCCAGCCCGGGGCAGCTCCGACACCTCCAGCACCTGCAGGTCCGCAGGGAGCCCGCTGGGCTGACGACGGCCCACGGCCACTAAGCCCAGCACGGGACCCTATTTCATCCCAGCTCACTGCCCTCGAGGCCTCGAGTCCCTGTTTGATGCCCAGCTCCCCATTTAACACCCCGGTTTCCCCATCAGCAAAGACAGGTCGGCGCACTCCCTAATTAACACCAGGCTCATTAACGCCAGGATCCCACCCAGGTTTGCAATCCTCTGACAGAGGCAATGGCAGCAGCACAGCACGGGACGCGAGGCATGCGTGCTGGCGGGGCACTGACTTGCAACCACTGGTGGCTAATTAGGGCTTAATTAGCACTCATTGGTGCCACGGGAGCACGAGGAGTGGGTGCTCCAGGTCGCAGCCCCCTGGCACCCAAGCACACTGCTCGGGCTGGGGTGCACCGAGCTCGTCAGGCCTCAGGCAGAGGGGAGCACCCTGCAAAGCTGATTTATTATATTCTGCATTATCTGTCCCAGAAGAGGAGGTGAGAAGAGGGAGCGGTGACACTGGCCAAGGACCAAAGCACCCCAAAGTCACGGGGACACAGTGGCCAACTCTCCCAGCACCTCCAAAAAACAGAACCTCGCACTCCGAGCAGCCTCCCGGGCGCGGGTTAAAGCATTGCCGGAGCTACATAAAATCATCCCGTTTCATCAACAAATACCTGGCAGCTCTGGGTTTTTCCACTGGGCCGGAGCCAGGGCTTCGGAGCTGTTTAAGTGCCGGTCCCTGCCTCCTCCCCACACTCCCCGCAAGTGCCATCTCCGGTGACACTCAGCTCCGGCTCTTAAAATACCCTCGTCCCGGTGGCAGGAGATTCCCACGACAGCCTCACCTGCACATGCATTGAGCAAACGCGCGTACAGCCTGCGCACGAGGGAGAAGGACAACTGAAGGCTGGATGATGCTACTCGGGAAAAAGCCCCCAAAATGGGGGAAAAAATACATTATTCCAGCTTCCTCCGATTAATCTTTATGGGGTGCGATGGAGACGGTTCCCAGCAGCATCTCGGGGCACAACAGGCATCCCTAGGCCAGGCAGCACCTAGAAAATTTGTTAGGAGCCCGGTGGACCCAAATTTGCCTTAAATGAGCTGGAAATGGTGGACTGACATCTAGTTTGGGGCAGTAAAGCTCTTTGCATGCTCCGTGCTGGCACCACTCGCTGCCTCTGCAGGGAAAACTGCCCTGGGGTAGGAGAGAAACACAGGGGCTTTCTGTTCAGTTACAGCTTTCCTTGCAAAAAATAAGAAATAAATAAGATTTTTTTTTTTAATGCCCATTTTGGACCAAACCTCCCACTCTCTTTCCCCAAAATGCAGCCCTCTGCTATATTTTTGACATTTGCTAACGCGAGCATCACTTATAAACCAAGCCAAACTCGCACTCAGGACTGCCCGCCCTTCTCAGCAGTTATTCAGCCCGACCAACGTGGCCCGTGAAATAGCTTCATTCCCCTCCTCCTCCTCTGGAAAACAGCATTTTTTGGCAAATAAACTGTTTTGCCAACAAGTTGTGCTCTGTGTTGCCTGAGAGACGATGCTTCTCCCCGGCTCCAGCATCCTCCGCCCCGATGGGCCCTGATTTGGGTCCCACATTGGGGCTGCAGCGGTGGGGACGCGTGCCCGGGCTCCCCCACATTGAGGGTTTTTTCCCTCCCCTCTTGCTAAAATAATCCTTGTTTTGCCATCGGCCGGGAAAGAAGCAGCAGCCCTGAGGTTGCTGCTGTTATTTTTATCTTGAAATAAATAGTTTGAGCCACGGCCAAGCTGTTCCGAGGGAGGGAGATGCTTTGCATCGTGGCCGCAGAGATGTAAACACACGCAGCCTCCGTCGCGGCGGGGCCCGTCGCGTGGCTGGGGCAGAGCGAACATCCCCATCGGAGCGGAGAGGGATGAAGTTGCCTGTTCTGGGCTGTTGATGTGGAAAAGGGGGATGCAAGGTTTGGGGAGCATCGCTCCCTGGGTGGGGACCGCAGCAGTACCCATCGCTGTTCACCCCCAAATCGATGCTGTCCCCTCCATCTGCTCAATGCATCGCATGCACCACCGCAGCTGGGTTAAATACTGGTTTAACCAGGGCCAGAACTAACTTTTTGAGCCATTTTCAACAAAAAGCCTTCAAAGAACCAGCTCTAAAAATGCTTTCACCTTCTCGACAGCAAAAAGGAGCATTCCTGTGCCACCCGCACGACCCCAGGCTCAATCTCATTCCTTCCTGACCACAGCAAGACCCCAAAAAACACGGTTTGGGGGGAGCAGATGCTGCAACCAGGCTCAGTTCAGCAGCCCCAGGAGCTGCCCTCTGCCTGGACCCAGCCACATCTTTCCCCCCTGCCTTGACCCCCAGCAGAAAGGCTGCTCCTGCCCTGCCCCGCGGGGCTGGGCACAAAGGGGGGCCTTTGCCCCGCGCTTTGCACACGAAGGTCGCCGAAACGCTCGGGAGCTTCGCACGAGAAGCTCGGCATAAATGTCAAATTAATTAACTGGGAAAGATGTATGCGTTGCCACAAAAAGCCCTCTGTTTCGCCCCGCCGCCCTTCCTCCCACCTCCGCTCTCCCCGGAGCAGGGCACTGGCTGCGGCTTGTGAAAGCCATGGCCGGGGGAGGCGAAGGACCGCTGGACACTCCGGATGGCAACTGTTTTATCCCCCCCCATAAAGCACCTCATCAAGGGAACAGGGAAAAGCACAAAGCGAGGGTGGAAAAGCTGGGAAAACCTCTCCGGCAGCCGCCGCTCCTCCCTCCGCACACGTGTTGTGGCACCGTCTCCGGGGACGCGGCCGGCGACGGACGAGCATCTTCTGCCGGGGCCAGGCTGCCACCGCCGGGGTGAAACACAGAGGCACGTCCCCATTTCTGCCTGCGAGAGGCTCGATGGCATCACCCGTTTTGCAGGATAAATCCTCCTCTGGCAGCTCCCCGGGGTCCCGAGCCAAAGGAGCCTCAGGCGGGCGCTAACCAGAGCGGGGAGGATGGGGAGGGAAGGGGGGTGCTGCGGGATGCTGCGGAGCACAGCTCCGGCGAAGGTACCTGCCCGCTGCGCCCAGGGGATGCCAAACCACGCGCTGAAGCGGGTTTCTCCCCCCAGATAACTGCTTCCCGTCTCCTGAGCGCCGAGGCTGGGTTTGCAGAGATGCCGAGTGCCGGGTTCAGGCACTGAGGAGCAGAACAAAAGCAAAAAACGCACCTAGAGCCAGGCAGGGTGCAAGGATGCGATTGGACCCGGCTTCCCTGCCCCGCTCCGAGCGTGGGGAAAGCTCGGCGGGACGAGGATGTGGGTACAGAATTAACGCCCCAACCTAAAACTATTTTTAAGCCTTTAAAGGTTCAGGGAGGGAAAGGCGGCCGTCCCCCAGGGCCCAGCCCCGGTTTCGGGGCCTTCCCGGCTGACCAGCCCGGCGGGGTTTGGTACCCGGCTCACGTCGCGCTGGGGACCGGCATTCTCCTGGCCTGGCTGCCGTCTCCCAGGGCTGCCACACGCGTCTCCCAGCCGCTCTTCCGAGGGGAAAAGGAGCCTTAGGGACACTTGGGGACTTAACCCCCACTTTGCCCACGCCACAAACAGGCCGGGACAAGAGGTGCCAGTGGCCAGAGGACCCTGTGCCCCTTGAGAAGCTCTGGGACCCTTTTTTTTTTTTTTTATTTTTTTTGTTTGCTCAGTTTCTCCATGAACTTGCTTCACCTCTTTCTCATAAGAGGAAGGGGCTGGGTGCTGAGCATGGCTGCATGGGGAGAGCTGGGGTGTCCCTATGTCCCTACAAACAGCGCTGGGTCAAACCACCACTTTACCCCAGCTGACACCAGGGAGCGCAAATCCGCCCCCCTGGGAGCCAGGCTGAGTCCTAGCAAACCTGTTACATGCCACACAATTTCACAGCAGCCCCCAGAGCACCCACAAGCCTCAGAAGGGAAAGACCTCCCGCGGCCCCAGTGCCAGGCTGGCTACCGGGGAGCTGCTCACCCCGGACCACCGGCTAACATCATGGGAACAGGGTGCCCTGCAAACCCCCAAGCCCCCACGTCGGTAGCGGTGGAACCCAGAGCTGCGGGGGATGCTGAAACCCCCAAATCCTCTGCAGGGGGAGGTGGATGCTCAACCCCAAACCTCTGCGGGGCCGTGGGGCATGTCTGGGTCCCGCGTTCCCCATCAGCCCTCCGGATTGAGCCAAGGGTGGGTTTTAAGGGATTGCAAGGAGCGAGGGATGCCACACCACATCTACCCTCGCTGGAAGAGCCCCATGGAAACAGGCTCCGGGACTCAATCAACATCACCTCCCGGTACCCTACACAGAGGAGCAGGATGAGGCTGGCCCCAAAGCAGCACGGCCCTGGGGCCGTCCCAGGCAAAGCTGCAGCAGGGACAGGGACGTGAGCCGCCGGGACCTGCGGAAAGGTTACGGCTAATCAACGCTCTCGGTAATTAAGGTGACGAGTTGATCCCTAAGCTCGCGGCTCGGCCAGCCAGCCAGGGCCAAGGCAAAGCATCCTTCCCCAGCACGCCGGGGGACTGGGGGTCCCCGGACCGGGGGCGTCACACAGGGCTGGCTGGATGCACCGCTCCCCCCGCATCTCGCCACAGCCCAGCACCCGGGCCACCCTCGCCGATTAAAGCTCATCAGCCCGTGCTTTGCCTGCATCTAATTAACGTACGCAGTGCTGGTGGCGCTGCCCTCTCCCCCTGCCCGCTCTGTCCCCAAACGGTCCCCGATGCCGCTCGGGCTGCCAGCATCCCAGCTCCCCACCGAGCCCCTGTGCGGAGGAGGAGGAAGAGGAGGAGGAAGGAGCAACCCCCCCCCGGTCTGCGTGTGGTCTGCAGGGTGGGGAGCAGCCAGCTCTCCCAGCTGTGCAGAAAACAGGCTGCCCTTGGATTCTCGGGTGTCTTAATAAGGGCTGAGCTCACCACGGGCACGGCTGAGGCGGGGGCTCCTCTCCACCGAGCTGCCTGGATCTCCCAAACAGGTCCAGACCTCGTCCTCTCTCAAAGCGGTCCGTAGACGGCTCCAAAGCGATGAGGCAGGAGATGGGGGTCGGCAGGGACGGACAGGGTGAGCTCGTGAGCTTCACAGCCCTGGGGAACCCCAGCCAAAACCAAACCTGCGTGTCCATGACACTGTTGGGAAAACCTACTGCCAGATCGGGTCTCGCCAGGAGAGGCAGCCCCTGCCCTGCAGCACTCCCACGGCGGCACACGAAGGGTTAAAGGGACCGATCCCAGCTTCCCCAAACCCGGGGCCAAGAGGGATCACAGCCATCACGAGATCAAAGGGAAGTGCTGAGTCCCGGGAGACCCGTTATGGTTCCCAAACGCTCCAGCAACTCCACGTCCCTGTGCCGAGGCCACAGCCCCCGTCCCTCCGCGCTCCCCCGGGCCGGGGACAGGGAGATGCAGCGCTGGGCCCGTCCCGGGGAGCTCGTGGGCTCGGTTCCAACGGGAGCCGGAGTTACTTGTCCCGTCTCCGCAGTGCAAATATTCATTAATTCTCCGGGTGCTGCTCCGGAGAAGGGCTCCCTGGCAGGGACCAGGATCTGGCACAGGGTTTGCCGGCAGCGTTACCCAGTTGCCTGCACAACCTCACCGGGGGGACGGGGACCCCCAAATCCATCCCCCATCCCATTATCACGGCAGCCGGCTGGGATGCACCAGAGCTGTGCCAAGTCATTGCTTCCCATCTCGGTGAGCCCAGGGAGAAGCCGAGACTTTGTCCAACAAGACCGAACAATTGAAAAGCTTCAGCGAACGGAAGGGGGGAGAGGAGAGACCTCGGTCCTCTCCAGGTGAGGATGCCTGATGTCCCCTGGAGCATCCCTCACGGGGGAAAGCAGCCTCCTCCCTCCCCGGGCTGTGTCCCCCCAGCCCCGGACTGCCCCATGGTCCCCAGGAGCATCCCAGCATCCCATCACCTCCCATCCTGGCATTTAACAAGCCTGTAACCTTTCCTGCCTAATTATCCTCAGTAAATGCCAGCAACTGCCCGCATCGTCATCCACCAGCTGGCAACTAAAATTCCCCACATGGGGAAGGGGGGAAAAGCTTTTTTTTTTTTTGGGGGGGGAAGGGGAGCGAGCAGCCAACCCCACATCCGCCACGGGTGTTGGAGACGCCGGTGTGGCCGCACACACCTCTCGCTGCCGTGGGCACCCAGCGACGGAATCGTGGGCACCCAGCGACGGAATCGCGGCAGAGCTCGGGCTTCCCCAGATCAATGGCAAAGCGCAATATTCAGCTTAATAATCTGCCCTTCGATACACTGCGCAAGCGGCCGCACGACATCGCCGGGAGCCACAATATTTATCGCCGCTCGCACGAGTAAATCACGCACCTGATGGTCTTCTCAGTAACGGCTCAGCAGCCTCCTCAGAAACACCGAAGTTGCATCCGGCTCTTTGGGAGGGGGAAGAACCGCTGCCGGGAAAGCCGGGCGAACACCGCGCACGCACCCACTGCCCCGCAGAAATGGGGGTGCCAGCCACGGCACCCACAAACCAGAACCCCAGGAGGATGGGGAAGAGCTCTGGGTTATTTAATGCAGCAGGTCGTGCGCTGGCGAGCAGCCAGGCCCTGGGACTTCTTCCCCTCTTGAAGAGAGGAAGAGGAGGCAGCCTTCCTCCCGTTCCTCCCGGAGCGGCTGCGTCTCCCGACGCCCTGGAGCACAACCGGTTGCGTGGGAAAAGCATCTCCTGGTTGCAGGAGGATCCTTCCCGTGGAGCATCACCCAACAGCCAGCGCCCCGCAAAGCCACCCTGGGTCCCCCAAACGCTCCCATAAGCAGCTCACGGAAGAGCGAGCGCCGGGCAGGGTGCAGGCAGGGCTGGGTGCAGGCAGGGCTGGGTGCAGGCAGGGCTGGGTGGCTCCCGTGGAGGGTTTCCCAGCCGGAGCGTGGCGGCGGTGGGAAGAAGCGGTTTTGGAAGTGCCACGAGAAACCACGGACATAACCCCTTCCTCCTGCCAACGTCGACGTCCTCTCCCGTGAGCTGGGAAACCTCCTGGGAAGAGCCCGGGCAGCGAGGGGCAATGCCGGTGCAGGCGAGGGGCCGGCAGCAGGCAGGGCTTGCCTGCATCTCCCCCGCACAGGGCTGGAGGTGCAAGAGAGGTTCCCGGGGGCAGGCGGGGCTCGGTGCCTGCGGGGACGGGGCAAAACCCCCCAAGTTACTTCTCCCACCAGAAAGCGGGAGTGGGCAGCAGCGGGATTTTCCTCCCTCTCCCCCCCGCGGGGTTATTTTTAAGGCGTGTTTCCCCACGACCTTCAAATGGCATCTGCCTGCGTCCCCCTCCCCACGCACCCGGCAGGGCCCCGGCACCCGCCTGCCCCCTCTCCCCCCTCCTGCCCCCCCTGCCCGCACCCCGGACCGAGCCCCTGCCCCAGCGCTGCCCGGGGGGCACCGGCTGCTGCCTGCGCTGCCCGCGGGGGCCTGCGGCTGGGGGGGGGGGGGGGGGGGGGGGGGGGGGGGGGGTGCAGGCAGGGGGAGGGGGGTCTGGCGCGGAGCAGGGTGCTGGGCGCCGGAGCCCCGCGGGAGCCCCCCCCCAGCAGGGTGCGACCCCAGGGTGGGCAGCGGAGTCCCAGAGCCCCCCAGCAGGGTGGAGAGCTTCCCCCAGCCCGACCCCACCCGAGCAGGCAGCCGGTCCCCACTACCCCCGCAGGGTGCCGGCTCCGGGACCCCCCCCACGCCGGGTGCGGGGGTGCCGCCCCCCCGGCAGGCTGCCGCTGCCAGCCCCCCGCCCTCCCCAGTCGGGTGCCGGTCCCCCCCGCACGGTGCCGGTCCACCCACGATACCGATGCCGGTCCCAGCCCCCCCGCCGGCTGCCGGTGCCCCTGCCCGGACCGGTCCGTGCCCGGGGCTGCTCCCACGTCCCCCCCGCCGCCAGCCTCAGTACCGGTCGCCCTGCCCGGGGCCAGTCCGTGCACGATGCCGGTCCCATCCCCCCCCCGCCCCCCCCCGCCCTGTGCCGGTCCACGCACGATACCGATACCGGTCCCGCGCCCACAGCCCGGTGCCGGTGCCCCCCGCCCTGTACCGGTCCACGCACGATGCCGATGCCGGTCCCACCCCCCCCAGCCCGGTGCTTTTCCCCCGGCCCGGGGCCAGTCCGCGCACGACGCCGATGCCGGTCCCCCCTCGCCCCCCGCCCGGTGCCGGTGCCGGTGCCGCCCGCACTCACCAGCGCGGCGCGGGCGCTCAGCAGCAGCAGCAGCACCGCGAGGCTCCGCAGCCCCCGGGGCGCCGGCGGCGGCACCTCCCCGGGCATCTTCCTGCCGCAAGGACGGCTGGCGGCGGCGGCTGCAGCGGCGGCGGGAGGCGGCGGCGGGGGCGGGGAAGGGCCTTTGTTGCCGCCGCCCGCGGGAGGCGGTGTGGGTGTGGGTGTGGGTGTGGGTGCGGGCGCGGGTGTGGGTGCGGGTGTGGGTGCGGGCCGCCGCCGCGCCGCCCCGCGCCCCCGCCCCGCAGGAAGCGCCGGGCCGCCCCCCCCCCCCCCCCCGCCCCGAGCCCGGTGTCCCCCTCCCGCCCTCCCTCCCGGCCCCCCCCTCCCGCCCTCCCTCCCGGCCCGGCAGCGACCGCCCCGCCCCGCTCCGCCCCGGCACGGCCCGGCCCGGCCCGGCCCCGCCGCCGGGGGAGCCCCCGGACCCGGCCCGGGGGGAGCGGGATGGGGGGGGGGACCCTGGGGTAGATGGGGGGGACCTGGGACAGATGGGGGGAACCCAAGGGCGGATGAGGGAGCCTGGGGCAAATGAGGGGGGGACCGTGGGATATATATGGGGGGGCTCTGGGGCAGACCGGGGGGATCCAGGGGTAGGTGAGGGGGCCTGGGGACAGACTGGGGGGACGCAGGGGTAGCTGGGGGTACCCTGGGACAGATGGGGGATCCAAGGGTAGATGGGGGGACCTGGGACAAGTGGAGGGGATGCAGTGGTAGATGAGGGGGCCTGGGGCAGATAGGGGGGACCCTGAGGTAGATATAGGGGGGGATCTGGGACAGACTGGGGGGATCCAGGGGCCCTGGGGACAGATGTGGGGACCCAGGAGTAGATGGGGGGGGCAAGGGTAGATACAGGGGGGACCAGGGGCAGATGAGGGGTACCCAGGGATAGATGAGAGGAGGACTAGGGCAGATGGGGGGGACCTGGGACAGATTGTGGGCACCCAGGGAATCTGGGGGAGCAGGGGCAGATGGAGCAGGGATCCTGGGGCAGATGGGGGAAGCCAGGGTAGATGGGGTGGTGCTGAGGCAATGGGGCAGTTGGGGGGCCCAGGAGTAGATGGGGGACTCAGGGAAGTATGGGGAGGGATCAACAGGCAGATGGGTGGGGCCCAGGGGCAGATGGGGGGATCCTGGGGCAGATGGGGTCACCTCAGGGTGGATGGGGGACAGGAACCAGGGGCAGATGGGGGCCCTGGGATCTGCCTCCCGGCTGGGCCCCCCACCCTGCCCCGGTCCCTGTGCCTCACCTCTGTGGGACCCTCAGTCACCCCTGCGTGGGGGTACGACCCAGGAGGGGAAAATCCTCCGGGCAGAGCCGGGACTCGCTCCCAGCCGCATGCCCAACAGCTTGACCAGCCCCACAGCACCATGCCTCAGTTTCCCCCTTCCAAAAAAAGAGGGATAACGGAGGGTAAAAAAATGGGACCAGCAGACAGGGCAGTCCCTCGTCATGCCAGTGACTTCCATGTGGCTGATGGGTGACCCTGGGTGACTTTGCTCCGAATTTGGGTGTTCGGTCACCCCGATGGGCCCGGGAGGCGGTAGCTGTGGGTGAGCTGGGAACAGACGGTATGGGATATAAATGAGTTGTTTCTCACACACGTGTAATTCCTCCTAATGGCTTTCACACGCTTTCTGTGAAAAGCCTAAAAATATACTCAGATTCTCATCAAAAACCTCATCTGAATGCAAAATGCACGCCGGGAGGGGGTCAAGGGGGGAGCAGGGGGGATTACCTGGAATGAGGAGCGTTGCCCTCCCAGCACCACCGCGTTAGGAGGGGAAATCGGCCCAATTTCAGCTAAAAATGGAGCTGCGGCCCCCGGATGGGGAGAGCTGGGCCCGTCCGGCAGCGGAGCTCCCTCCCCGGGCCCCGTTCGATGGGGAGCCCAGGGCACCCCTCCTCTTTGGGGGTGTGAAACATCGGGGGGGGGCTGCCTCGGGGTCCTCACCTGAGCCACTTCTCTCTGGTTTAATTGTGCTGTAATTAGCAGGATCCAAACTAATAATTATAAAAAAAACCCCACAAACAAAAGGTGTATTAATTTCATCAGCAAGAAGCTGGCGGGGGGTAAAACCCGGGGCAAGGCTTTGGGTGGTGCAGAAACACCGTGGGGCTGGGTCGGGGTCCTGGGGGGTCCCTGGGGCAGGGGAGGGGGGGACCTGGGGGAGGGGGGTCCCTGGGGCAGGGGAGGGGGGTCCCTGGGGCGGGGGGGGCCGTGGGGCAGGGGAGGTGTCCCTGGGGCAGGGGAGGGGCTCCCTGGGGCAGGGGAGGTCCCTGGGGCAGGGGAGGGGATCTCTGGGGCAGGGGGGGTCCCTGGGGCAGGGGAGGGGGTCCCTGGGGCGGGGGAGGGAGTCCCTGGGGCAGGGGAGGGGTCCCTGGGGCAGGGGGGGTCCCTGGGGCAGGGGAGGGGATCTCTGGGGCAGGGGGGGTCCCTGGGGCAGGGGAGGGGGTCCCTGGGGCGGGGGAGGGAGTCCCTGGGGCAGGGGAGGGGTCCCTGGGGCGGGGGAGGGGGTCCCTGGGGCAGGGGGGGCCCCTGGGGCAGGGGAGGGGTCCCTGGGGCAGGGAGGCTCCCTGGGGCGGGGGGGTCCCTGGGGCGGGGGAGGGGGTCCCTGGGGCAGGGCAGGGCGCGGAGCGGGGCCCGGGGCGCGTTGCCGGGGCTGCACCGCCCCGCCGCGGCCGCGGCCACCCCTGCAGCTCCGCCGCGCTGCCCCCGCGGGACGGAGCAGGAGGCCGAAGGCCCGCGGGGCCCCACCCGGGGGCTGTCGCCCGAGGGGCGGCCCCGAGGCGCGGAGGAGCGACGGCGGTGCCCGCACACGGGAGTCGGGGTCCCACGGGAGGGGGCCGGGGGGGCAGGCGCTGCCCGGCTGCCGCAGGGTCCTTCTCCACCCCGCCGCGGCCCCGCTGGAAGCGGGAGAGCTTGTGCCGTCAGGCCGGGGCGCGCGTGGTGGACCCCGGACGATGTGACGGACCCCGGGTGTCGTGACGGACCCCGGGTGTCGTGACGGTTTATGGCTGATGTGATAGATCCCGGCTGATGCGGTGGACTCCGGGTGTCATGGTGGACCCTGGCTGACATGATGGACCCCGGCTGATGTGTTGGATCCTGGTTGGTGTGATGGATCCTGGCCGATGCGATGGATCCCAGCTGACGTGATGGATCCCTTCACATCCCTTCTCCAGCAGCGACCGGCAGCCAGGCTCAGGAGCAACCAAAGCTGGGCCCGCACGGAGCGACCCCGCCGAGTCCCTCCCGGCAGGGCCCTGCCGTGCCCCCTCCCTCACCCCGGCCGGGCCAACACCGCCGGCCGTGGGGCGGCTGCCCAGGCTGGGCCCCCGCCGTGCCAGCGCTCAGGCGCTGCTGGCCGGATCCTTCCCCCAGGCCAGGCGCGGAGCAGGAGTTTGCAGGTCTGGGCAAGGGCTAAAACCATGGAATTGGTTCCTAAACACCTCTGCTGCCGCTGCCGTGGTGGGAAGGATGCCCAGGGTTAATCCCAGACCTACGGGTGTCCAGAAGAAAGACGGAGCCTGGGCAGACTCTCACCCCACTCTTGAACCCGAGATACATGCTCAATGCTCATTTACATTCAACTTAAAAAAAAAAATCGCTTGCTTTCGCCACGTTCTGCCCCAAATCCACAGCCGCGCTGCTGCTGAGCTGAGCTGCTTAAACACCCTGGGTTACACGAAGTGTTAAAGAGCTACGAGAGCCCCAAAGGCTGCCGGATGTGGGGAACCTCGGGGCTGGTGCGATGGCTGTTGCTTATTGCACCGGCTGGCTTTAAACCCAGGGCAAAAAAGGTGTCAGAAAGCCCAAGCCAGCTCTCTCCACTAAATTTAACAATAGGTGTGAAAACTGATTAAAACCACTGCCAGGCCACAGGGGTATTGGTTTTTGTTGAGGGGTGAGAAGAAGAAAGTGGCAGCGTGGGAAGGATCAGTAATTTGACACGTACTCCAAAATCAAACCTCTTTAATGCCCTGAGCCAAAAAATTAATTTCCTGTAAAATGGGAAGTTTCTTCCCCTCCATCAATTTATCACACATCACCCTATTTGCACAAGTGCTCAAACTTCTCAGGATTTCCCAAATTATTCTCACGATAACCTTCAAAAAAGGTCTTTAAAAGCAGCAGCTGCTGAACTGCACCACAGGGACAGGGAAGGTCCTTCACACTGGTAAATGAAGAAAAATTGGTTTTAAGAGGCCAATTTTCTCCCCAAGCAAGGGTCACACGGGATGAAATGCAGAGCTGGAGCTTCCCCGGGCAGGGAACGGGGGGGATGAAGGACAAAGGCAGGCGGAGAAGTTGCACAAGAACATGGGCTGGGCAGCAGATGATGAACGTGGAGCAGGGGTGGGACGCGACGCAGGTGAGGACAGTCCTAACCTTGCTCGCCCAGGGCCGGGCTGCGAGCTGAGCCTTACCCCTCGGGAGGGAGGGCTGGGCACTGGGGAAAGTCCCCGTGGGAACAGGAGCTGGGTGGTTGCTCCTGCTTTTCTAGCAGCTCTCAACGAGACAGAAAACATCGTGGCACTCAACACTGCTGGGGCATCCCCACCTCGACTGCCGGCTGCGGCTCCCCCATCCCCTCCCAGCACCCTTCCTCCCCCCACCCCAAAAAGTGAAGAAGAGGAGGAGAATACGAACAGCTTCCGTGTAGCCATCAACTCCATGGACCACCAACCCAGCTGCAAAGAGGGCAGGAGGACGAAAGCGGCAGAGGAAAGCACGAGCAGAAGATGAGAGGTACCAGGGAACGTCATCCCCCGCCCCTCTCTGCAAGAGTTGGGGTGCTTAAAATGACCAAGAGACGGAGGGTGGTTGTTCGCCTCCCACTTACTGCCCAGAGATGGAGGCTGTGGGTGCTAGAGTTTGTTTGGGCTCTGAAGAGGTTTAGGTGTGCTCATGGGGGGGGGGGGGGGGGGGCGGAAATCCAAAGAGCCAAAAGCCCAGAGGCCAGGAGGAGGGATGGCAATAGTGGGAAGCAGCGACAGAGCGCGGGTCGCTCTGCTCGTCCTTTTCCTTGTGTATCTGCTGCTCGGAGCGGGCACAGCCGGCCTTTTGAATAAAAAAAGAGGCAAAAAGTTGTGGGGGTGGCAGGCTCTTGCAGGTGTTCAAAGCCAACACAAAGCCAGATTCCAAAGTTCTGTATTTTTCAAAATAAAGATCACACGTTGTTTAGAGACAATCTACACAAGAGTTACAAAAAATAGTCGCCCAGGCATAAGCATACACAGGTTTGTTAATTATACACATATGGTTACAAGTGTGCTTGCAAAAAAGTTCATTGGAAATATACACAAGGCTCTGTAAATGTACACCGTGTAGTGTTACAATTCTATATTCAAACAAGGAAAATTGACAGTATGTTACATTCACTTACAAGTAGACAAAATGCAAAATACAGTTCATCTTCTGTACAAAAGGGGAAGGTGATTCACACTTTACAAGGTGAAAAGGGACTCTGATTGTAAGGAAAACTAGGGGATTCTGTACTTTTGCACTTTTTGTTTCTTACTGTCACAAAATAAGCAAAACATTACTTTTTAAGATTCAAAAAAACACTATTTTGAACTGAATCATTTTTTTATAACATTTAGAAAGGATCGCTACTGTTCAACTAGGTGACAAATAAAACCAAGCATTTATTTTTTTTTTTTTAAACATTAACTAGGCTGTATAAAGAGAACATTTCCTTCAAAAGAAAAAATTTACTTCTGGTTGAAATTACAATTTACAATATACAACACTATATGCTACGACCATAAAAGGTGTGAATATACACTGAAATGCACAGGTTTTGCTAATTCTTTTTTCTTACCAAAAAACGGGTTTATGTCGATTCAAACTTCTCCACATTTACATTACAGAGGTTTACAAATGTACAATTGTACAGTCAGAAGTATGTTCCACTACTAGGGTACATTATAGATACAGATCAGACATCAAAACAAGAAAATACTACAAATTTTTATATATGTAAAGTCTACACCAAGTATACACTATATATTTATAGAAGCAAGACCAAAGCCAAGTTGGATTTTTTTTTTTTTCCTCATGCTAAATAATCAAATTGTGTCTCTCGATGTTAACAGAACAAACTGAGTAGGCAGTAAACAAGTACACCCGCCCCCCACCCCCTCGCTTTAAAAACTTTCTGGGTGTGTACCTTTTCTTCCCAAAAACGACAGCGAAGCTACCTCCTTTAGCATGTTATACTAAAAAAAAAAAAAAAAAAAAAAGCAATTAAAAAGTTTCAAAAACTTAATTCTTTTTTTTTTAAACTGAAGCTTTAGCAAGTTGAATTTTTTTTTTATTTATAAACAGCGTTAAATGTGTCGTTTGTGCCATTTAACTAAAATTCAAACTTCTTGCTGACTTTTGACTAAAAGGAGAAAAAACAGGTATTTGCAAAAAAGTTGCCTGCAAGGCAGATGAATTAAAAACGGGGTTTTTTTGTTTGTCTTCTTCAAACCAACCACCCTGAAAGTTTCCACATTTGGAATATAGATACAACAGTGAACAAAAATGTGGCCTTCCATGTACATTTGATACCTATGTACAAGTATTCTATACACCAGTAAAACAGCAGGGCAATTAGTTAATTAAAAAAAATAATTAGTACATGTTATGCATAATAAAATTAAAGAAATTTACAAAGGCTTTTCTTTTTTTAGCAGTTTAGCAACCATAAAACACGTTCTAACTGTATATTGGAATATTGTCGGTTGCTGGTTGTAGATGCCGGATGGCCAGTGAGCTCCTCCCCAGTTCCCTGCTTCAGATGATACCGTTCGGTGGCCCACAAATGGGCCCTAGGTCCACCCCGTTCTTCATGTAGTACTTCTCCAGCTTGGCCAAAATGTGTTTGCCGTAGGTGTATTTACGCAGGGTAGCGATGTGAGGCCGGATCTAGGAGATAACAGAAAAGTGAGTGAAGCTTAGGAACCCGAATTACGGCCACATCAATCCTGAGCGAGCTCTGGGTACCGTACGGTCGGAGTGCCGGGCCACAGCAGACCACCAGAAGACCACAAAAATGCCTGAAATATTAAAGTGCCATTTGCTGCAATCACCTCAATTACTGTGAACCAAGTTAATGTTCCATAACTCACTGATGTTATTTTTAGGAGGAACTTCTGGTCAAGCAGGTGGCATCGTCTTGAGCCATATTACTGGAATCCAGTTGGATCCGAGTGTGTGGATGAATACAAGGCTTTGTCCCAGGAGAGGAGGCTGGAAAGACACGGCCCCTGGGTGCTCGAGCTTCCCAAGGGTGCCCTGACACTCTGCCCCCAGCCTGGGGGCAAACACACGATGGCAGAAAAGGCATCAGGGGGGTCTAGAGGGGCTGAGCAGCTTTTGCTGAACACGAGCAGGGTCTTCTGCCTCCTTCCAGGCTACGGGCTGAACTTCACAAAGCTGCTAAACGCCTGTCTGCTGGTTTTGGCTGGGATAGAGTTAATTTTCTTCCTAGTAGCTAGTATGGGGCTAACATATGGAAACAAATGAACTGTTTTCATTTGTGCTGAAAACAGTGTTGATAATACAGAGATGGTTTAGTTGTTGCTGAGCAGTGCTGACACTAGCCAAGGGCTTTTCAGCTTCCCCTGCTCTGCCGGGCGCACAAGAAGCTGGGAGGGGGCACAGCCGGGACAGCTGACCCCCACTGCCCAAAGGGATGTTCCATACCATAGGGCGTCATGCTCAGCGTACAAAGCTGGGGAAGAAGAAGGAAGGGGGGACATTTGGAGCGATGGCGTTTGTCTTCCCAAGTCACCGTTACGTGTGATGGAGCCCTGCTGTCCTGGAGATGGCTGAACCCCTGCCTGCCCATGGGAAGGAGTGAAGGAATTCCTGGCTTTGCTTTGCTTGCGTGCGCGGCTTTTGCTTTCCCTATTAAACTGTCTTTATCTCAACCCATGAGTTTTCTCACTCTTACTCTTCCGATTCTCTCCCCCATCCCACTGGGGAGGAGCGAGCGGCTGGGGGGGCTGAGTTGCCGGCTGGGGTTCAACCAGGACAGCCTGAAAGAGCTGCTGGGGAATTTCAGCAGTCTGTTTGAAAGAGCTCCTGGGAGAGGCACGCAGTGTTCTGGGCTGAACAGCAGTTTCATTTCTGAACCTGACAATTACTATATTTATTTTTAGCAGAGAAGAGGTCTGTGGAAGCAAGCTTCGCCCGCTCACACTACTGCGCAGTAAAAGTCACGTTCAGGGCCACTGTAATGACTGTAGCCAGGGTAAAAGCACCTTTACTGCCAGAGCACCCAAACAAGGAAAGCTGGGTTTGTTGTAGTAACACCATTATGCTGCTGAAGTTCTCCTGGACAGTTTCAGAGGAAGGAGACATAAGAGCAATTCATTTTCATTACTAGAGGAGAAATATCCCACACCACTACCACGTTCCCTCAATAACACAATTACAACGGACTTTTCACTCCACGGTGGAAGCTGTAGCCAGGATGAGAAAATAGCCAGAACGTGACGTCGAGCACTGCCTGCTCCTCGGGTCGATACGTCACCGCTACCGCCTGAGCCAGGACTGCCCAAACTCCCATGGGAAATCCATCCCAAACTCACCCTATTTCATCAGCTCAGCCTCTAACCATTTAAATTCCTATTTCAGTTCAAAGACCCACCTTGTAATAATCACAAATTGCTGCCTTGGCCCTCCCCACATCCCATTTCCAAGAAGGTCTGACTGCTGCTCTGAGGAGAAGAAAAGCTCCCCAGGTCCAACAGTTCGTTCTTTGTTCATCTTCATTTCTAAGACTTTTTATTGTTTTTTTACTGACAGAACTGACTGTTAAAATTATTCTTTTTTTCTTTTTTTAAATAAAAGTGCTGCCTTTAACAATAACACAAACTGCTTGTTTGTACTTAGAGCTATTTTCACAATCCAAGAGCAACAGTCGATACACTCAGTTTTCCCAGGCTTTCATTCAGCTTGATAACGTAGCTGAAATCTTCATATTCAGTCAGTCCTATTTAGCTGTCATCCCAGTTCTATTTTTGACAACCACACTGATAACCTAATTAGCATTTTATTCAAAAGACTTTGCTTGACAGGAGAAAAGAACATGTCAGTAAAGATCATTCGTATTTTTATATTTTTTATATATATATATATATATATATATATATATATATATATATATATATATATATATATATATATATATATTAGTAAAGCTATAGGTCATTCTGCTACAGTTGAACTGCGTATATACCTTGCCATACATTTTTATTTAATTACCTTTATAATTTCTTCTGGACTAATACAGATTTTGGTTTAAAATAACTACTCTGAATGATTCCTAAACCTAAGAATTAACCTCCCTGGAGACTGTTTCAGCTGCGTGTATGTTGTTTATATACTGATCAACTACCTTGTGTAGGTAAGAATCAGCTCCCTTACACAGATAATACCCACTTCTTTTTACAAAAAAATCACTGGGTCCATTTTACTCAAGGATTCTTAAATACACTTGATTTCACTGGGCTTTGAATACCTGACGCTCTTCACTGTTCCTCTTAAAAATAAATAAATATGGGCTTTTCCAAGCCAGTGTTAGTATTTTATTTCTAATAAGAGGTCTAGCTGTAGCTGGTATTTTTCACAAAGTTACAGACCCTAAAACACGTGACTGAAGAAAATAATCTCAGTTCCACTACACATTTAAAAGTATATTTTCTCCCATTCATTACAATTATAAAGATCCGCAAATGTGACCTTTAAAAGCAGGAACATGAAGACATCACCTGATTTTTAGAGCTTCCTGCCCTTGGGGCAGCAGGCACATAGCCTTGGGAGGTAGGACTGGCTGCAATGCATAGTTAATTCCAAAATGTCTTCATTTTTGACAACTATTAAGTCCTGAAACTTATGCGTTCAAACACTGCAGCATAATGCTAAACCGTGGAAGTCTCTCATCAAAAACTTATTCAAAACTGAGAAACAGAGAATTTGATTAATGTCTCCAGGCTCAGACGCTACAGCAACGCGCCCCGCTAGCGTGGTGTCACCAGCCAGCCTGTCTGTCCCGATCAGGGCTGTAAGGCAGGGACGGGAAGTGACAAGGCAGCGCTGGCAGCCCTCAAACGCAACCAGCAGGTCCACGCTCGGGCTTCAGGTGTGTCGAGGTCTGGCTCGGCTCCACTGAGCACATAAAATTGCTCTCATCAGCGAACGCTGTTCTCAGTGAGGGCAAGTGTGTCGTCATCGCCAGACCTTCAGAGGGTCCCTCGCAAGGCACCAACCCGATGGCACTGCTGCAGCTAAGTCTTGGCATTTTTTAGCAGCGTTTGCTATGCCATGAGTGCAGAACTAGGTTACTAGGTCAGAAGAGATTGCTAGAAGCAACCAGCTAGTTTTACGTCCAAATGGCATCTCCTTATTTCACATTTTCATATTTCAGCTACTACCGAAATACACAACTTTGAAATACCTCCGTCGTTAGGAAATTCTAATGGCAAAAGCAATCATCTCAGCCTTATTTTCTCTCCGCAACCAGTGTAGCAGTGACAAGCCTTACATCCTTATCAATCGACGGCAGCTGCTTACCTTGTGCATGACAATCTTCCGCTGAGCTGGTTCTGCCACATCGATCATCTTCTGTACCACGTAGTTGGCGTACTGATCTTTCATCATGGTGTATAAGGCACTGTGAGGGCCATCATTCATACTGCACACCTCATCGATCAACATGGCACGCTCCGTACGGGAGGCGTGAGTAACGCATTTCTCCACCACGTTGCTGTAACAATAAAAGAAGGACAATCTGTGAGCACACATCATCTCTACTGGGCTCTTCATTCAACCCCAAGGAGATCTCTTGTGCTTCTACCAAGGGCAGACCATTTGGGAGAGACATAAGTGCTGGCACAGAAGTTCAGCAATGTGAAACAGAAGAGCAGTCCAAGGAACTTGGGATCTGAGTGGGAATTTGGGTAAAGGACCAGTTCAGGTTTTATTTCACCCAAATTTGTGCAACTCCACAATGATGCTGTATTTGAGATCAGCATCTGTTCTCATAGCGTGCCCTTAGAGAAGCAGATGAGTTGTTCTTTGTTTGGTTTTCTCAGTACTGGAGCTCGACAGGAATGGAGGTCCAAGGTTAGAACAACAGGGAAATGCTTATTCAGGAACGAAAGATCTTAGCAAAGGCAGAGAACTTCCAAAATTCCTGAATATATTAGATGACTAGTCTCTGCTCTCCAGAGAGCCAAGTTAAATAGGATAGATGAAAGGGGATGGAGAGTTTTGCTAGTCTTATCTTCTGCATCCCTGACTGAATCATAAAATCACCAAGTGGTTTGCCACAACTAGTGCTCAGCTCAGGGGACATCCTACACTAATTAACGCTCCATCTGGAAAGAAGTTTAGAAAAAGAAAGAGCAAGGTAAGTCAGGGAGGAAGAATCTGAAATAACAACATTAAGACCACGCTCTTCTAATTCTTGTTAATGTTACACTTCCCTTGTGTCTGTAAGTATTAAAGCACTATTTTACTAATCATTAAAATAATATTGAGCCTTTGAAGACCTCAGCCTTCATGTTCAAATGGCTAGAAACACACACAAAAGGAATTTACAAATGTGGAAAGTATTGTTTTGTCTTGACATCCACTAAGGTACCTGGATTTTGCTTCTACCCACGTGTAGCTCTAACATCTGGACTAACAACCTTGGACTGCTGCAGCTTCCCTAAGAGGATATCGTTATGCATGTGTCTCAAAAAGGACTGTGAGACTTGGCATATAAAAAGCACAGATTATTCTGTGAAAAGTGGGATGAAAAAGAATTGTTGCTACATTAATTTCCCAAACTCCCTTGTGGCTTGACACAGCATCCCAGAGGCAGTGAAATGCTCTGATGGCATGTTATTATCCAAGGGATAGCGACCACTTAAACACCAAAACAAAACAAAAAGCCAATACACACAAAAACCCTTGGTCAAGTTCAGGAACTTGGATTAGAGCTACTCTTCTACATCTTCATCCTCCTTCATTGCAAGTAAAACTTACCTTGCCAGTCACTCATCCCAGTCTACAAGCAGTTATAAATAGCACTCTGTTGTTAAGCAAAAAGTTATTTTTGCCTCCTTTCACCTACCTACACCCCACCCCTAACTCTTCTGCAACTCCAGCATGTGTCCATGCTCCCACGGGGCGTGGAGACTTTAAGGAACAAATTCATACCTAGCAAATTTATGTTGACTCAACACGAGCACGTTGCCTCTAATTTCTGCTACAATCTTGCTCTTATCCTCAGGCCGACCATGTTCTAGTACATGCTGGATAACATAGTTCCCATACTGATCCTGTTTGAGAGACAGCAGAAGTGTGTGACAAAACGTGGACAGGAACCATTAATATCAAACTAGTTCCCCATGTGCATTAAGATTTACAAACTTGAACTAAACACTAATCAAAATATCTACTGTATAAATCATGTAAATACTTTCTACTTCTACAAAAACGTGCATTCTAGAGTTTTACCAGGAGGTAAAATACTACATCTTTGTACCAATTATAAAACACAAAACAATTTCCTTGAACATGAAATGTCAATACTCTGCTTATTTCAAGTTTCTTTGCTTTCTCCAGGTTCAAACATACCAAATCACATGTCCTGGAGGGCCGCACCATGGTTCTAGCTATGGGAGACTGTCCTTATGCCTGTTCATATTCTGAATGTGTGTATATTCAGGTCACAAGATACATATTTTCCCCGTTCACAATACCAGAGGCATGACCCAATGCCTCACCTCCATGCCCAACCTCTTCCCATTTTCCATGTGCTAAATACGTGAGCATACAGGACAGGGTTCATTTGCTGTTATATCCATCGTGCCCCAACACCAGAATCCTAGAAAAACAAGTTCTCGGAAGGACTGCAAAGAAAAGGAAAGGCAGCCAGGAAGGGGGTGTGCATAAACCCAGCACATTTTAAGAACCCCAGTTACCTGGCATTTTCTTTTCCTAGAATTAACCAGCTCTTCGCCTCAACTCCCTTAAGATCTTACTTGCACTGTAACTTCTGGTGTGAAGCATTAGGACACGCACCCATGCAATACTTAAGATCCTTTTCAAAAAGGAAAGTAACTACAACTTGGATACCTGCTGGATATTTGCACATAGCCAAAACAATTAGTAGCGATGCATTTCTTGTCTGCCATGTTTCTTCCCATTCCTCCTCAGGAACAGAGTCCCCGTGTTCAGAGGACCCCAGCAGCACTACAGCTGCAGCCCCAAATAGGCTGCCAGGAGCTTTCCTAACACAAAGCAGTAACCGAGAAGCATCTCACAGCACCCACATTCCCCCCTTCCCACACTGACCTGAACAAGCTGCTCGGTGTGTTGGTGAAGTTCCTCCAAGATGGGAAGGGTCTGCTCAGGAAGACAGTGCTCGAGGATCCTCTGGATCACACGACAGCCATATGGATGTGTAGACAACGCAAAAACCTGCGTTCAACAAAGACAGGCAAGCACAGGCAGCAACACATCTGTTAGTCTTTGTCAATCCTAGAAACCTTTTGGAATTAAATGAACACATGGTGGTTTTTCCCAGGCATGGCAGGTAATGCCAGCTTGCAGCACGGCAGCTCCAGATAGCATGAACTGAAACTGGAAACATCTGTTCCCCACTGCCACAGGACTAACTGGGTGATCGCAGGCACATCACATCCCTACCTGTGCTTCAGCTTCCCCATTCGTGAAACAGGAAAACAAAGGCTGAAGCCTCTTGATTAATAAAAAGAACACTGGGACAGCCAGGCATTATTAGAAGCTGTGTTAAAACACTGTTTCAGAAGAATAAATCCAGCATACTGTTTGCCAGCTATGTATTTTAAGCTATGTAAGAAATGGTATGAACCAGAAAGGTTAAAAATGCTCAGCAGAGGATTTTCCTCAACTATTTGGATTTGTTTAAAATCCTTAACTGTGCTTAGGAGGAGTGACAACAAAGAACCTTCTTTCTCATTTCTAACAGATCACCAAATCTGTTGGTAAGAACACAACACATTTTATTATTGCTGTACGGTTTTCTGTCTAAAGCACAAAGTCCTATTCGGTTGCTTAACAAAAGTTCCAAATCCAAGCACTGAAGTTAAATTGTCAGTCTACAAATTTTTAATAACTATTGAGTAAACTGTGCAGGAAAACAGGACTTGAAGTGCAATTAACTGCAGAAAAATACTCTTGAGGTGGTAAGTTTAATCTGTCATACGAAAGTTCAGATGAAACTGTGATGGCTGGTCAAAGAAATGTCGGTGCCATCAACCAAGTTCCCAGAGGTATTTCTGCCTCGCCTAACTCCCTCGTGGAAGGTCCAAAGCTAAACTAACCAGCAAATCTGTTGAGCAAGTTTCCAGCTAGAATCCTGCTTGTTTTGACATAGCCAAGCAAGTCCCCGCTTTCATAGCTGTTCCAGGAGCAGCCAAACTAATAAAGCCTGGTTCTTGCTACAATAGCCCCAGGCTATCCTCACATCCCTGTGGCAAAACCCTCAATACTTCAAAGTCCCTCTCCAAAGCCAATGAAGTTGAAAACACCCAAACCAGCGCTTTTGTAATGGAAGACAAGCTGACTACAGGCAGAATGAAGCCAGCTACACAATTAATATCCAGGACATCAATTCAGGAGAGGATACCAAGAAAAAACTGGGAGAATGAAGCCCAAGTAACTGCCCTTTTCTAGATGAAACTCATGTTTTTCCCCTGGTCCAAGACCCTTGGGAAACAGCAGTCCTCTAAGCCGTCCTCACAGAGAGGATCATAATGAAAGTTTACTATGCCCACCACAAAACTCTGCTCACCACCTTTGCTGTGAAGATGGATTAATGAGAGGCTTCTTTTCCCCTCCATTAGTCAAAAAAATACTTGATGTTGCAGGAAAACAGATTTTTACAAGGATGCTTTACTGTGATACACCTGCACAAAAATGATAACAGGGACATGACCAAAAAGTTTCTAGGCTCCCTAACGTTGCTGCAGAAACCTTTCAACTGATGCTTGCTAAAATTTAAAATATTTGAACAAGTTAGACTATTCACGCTATTCAAAGCAACATATAAGAATACAAAGAATGAGAGTCAGTATCTCGGTTAAGGACTTACCTGTCCCTTAAACGCATCAATGATAAACTGCAGGGACTGAGGCTGCACACACTCAATACACTTCTGCACCACATGATTACCATTCTGGTCTTTCACGCACTTCAGGACATGGCCATCCAGCTCCCGTACCATCTCATTCTATTAGGAGGAGAGAAAGACAAACAGAAAGCACCACCAGGATTCACGGCTGATAAATGCAAAGTTTTCACTGCTAAACGTGGTAAAGAATATGAAAAGGTATGAAGGATGCACTGATGTATTTCAAACTGGGAGTTTTCCAGTGGCCAAGTGCTGAGATGAAGCCTGCTGTGCTACAGAAACCACCAAGAAAAATACTATTACGAAATCACGACGAAGCACTCATTTCATTAAACATGAGAGTCTTCTTACAAGTTAAGTATCCAAATTTAAGAAATTTTACAGATACACCACTTTACTGTGCATCCCCCATTCCCTCCTCTGCTCCCCTGAAAGAGAAAAAAAATCTAAAATGCCCAAACTTCACAAGCTTTTCGGGTATCAGCTTCATAAGTCACTAAAATGGGCTCAGCACTGGGATAAGAACTTGCTAGTATTTTACATAGGCAAGGTAATATTGTACGATAATTAAGGAAACCAAGAAGGTAAGGTTTAGATGTGACTAAAGTAACACACATGCAGGCTAAGAGATTCACAATTGGAAAACAGAGAATGACAGTTCTTGGGAATTTAATGACAATACAAAATTGGATGAGTTCAGTTTTGCAACTGATACAAACCCAGGCATTTCAGGAGTACAGCATACTCAAAAATACCATTCTGAAAGAAGACAATCGGTAAATCCTCAGACCAGAAGTGCCAGAGTTTGGGTCACCACCCTGCCGACACGTGTGTCGGCAGCTTAGCCCAGGCTCGACCTAAAGGGAACGTGCATTCCTAAAGCCCGTTTCAGTTTTTTAATTTAATAACCTACATTGAGATTCTTGTATTACAATTCCTAACACCTTTATTAGCTAGCTTGCCTAGCATATTTTTCATCTTAATTCATTGTTCATAACACCCTAGAGGAATTCCTTTATTAATGAGCTTTGAGTGGGACTCTGGCTATCATCCACATCTCTCCAATGCCAGGCCTGGCTCGACAGGAACTAGGAGCTCCTCGTACATCTCACTGCAGGAAAGCACAATATTGACCCACATATCAAAGCACTGATATCTCAGTGAATATTAAAGGCAAAACTCTGGCACTGCTTCCTTCAAGGGATTTAAAAGTATCTTCCAATTCACTATTATTCTCAGTTTCCCCTACATACATAATCTGATCTCAGGGAATTAACAGAGAACCAACACCATTGCCAGTTAAGTGGAACAAGGAGATAACAATGAGACTCAAGAATGGTGTCACAAACTTATCATGCACATAAAACGTAACAAACATGCCATAAACCAAACCAAAAGAACAACCAGCCACAAGAGGAACAGAAGGTCGCAGTTCAGGTCACCAAACGGCAAGGAACGTTAAACATCAAGAAGAAAGTTAAAATTGAAACTTACAATTACCTGCTGGTCTGGGGGAATAAACTCAAGGGCCTTCTGGATCACCCTACAGCCGTACATCTGCAGAGCCAGGGACAGAACATGCCCACGGATACGTTCTGCCAAAGCTAACTTCTGTTCCAGGCTGCCAAACTGGGGAGATGAAAACCAATCACTACAAGCACAAAACCCTCACATGGCCAAGCGGCACAGCAGCCCTCCCACGCTGTCCAGCTGAAGTGCTAAACAAACACCGTGCCTACTGAAAAGAAAGAAAATACCAACCACACCTCAATGGACGTGAACAGGCACAAGCCAGAGGTCTGTTCTGTGGCAGAGACATGCCCGACACAGGTGAAACAAACTCCAGAGTCAAAGGTGCTGGAGCCGCCAGGGTGACATGTGCCAGTTCACTAACCCTTGACAGGGTTGCTGTAAAATTACTGCATAAAAGAACCACCAAGGCTTGGTGGAGAAGGAACAGACCAGTTTCAAGAAGGAGAGATGAGCGTCTGCCCAACCTCCTGGTATGAAAACACAACACTTTGTTCCAGTGGATGCTGTTCACTGGAAAAGTTTCTTTTGTTCCTAAATACGTGAGTACTGACAGCTCAGCACAGCATCCCGGAAAAGTCTTGTTGGACCTACATCTCCTGGAAACGTTGCTATTTATTCCTACACCTTTTGCATCTCAAAGCAAAGTGTTACTTTTCAGATGAATCTTTACGAGTCCCACACCTCAGTCACCCCAACAGGAATGATGCAGCAGCCTGTGGGGAGCAGATGACATCAGTGCTGACAGATATCCATCGTTTTAGCCAAAAAGCAGGATTTCTATGAGCTCATCCAACACCTCAGGACAGCAGGCATCTGAGTAAGACTTGCAGGGGAATGCAGACTTACTTCAAAGAATTTCTGGATGACATAATTTCCAAATACATCGACCATCAACTGATAAGCTGCCTGGAGGATCTCGTTGAACACAAGCTGACGTTCTGCTGGGGTAGCACGCTCCAGTTTCAGCTGAATAAACCTGAAAAACAGGGCTGGTGTGATGCCACTGGCATATATGCGTGCAACACATTTGTTAATACAAATCCATTCAAAATCTTCATACACTGAGCTCTTACAAAACAAAAATCTTTAAAACACTTTTGCCCTATCCAGCTATCTGAAACCTCAGGTGGTCGCAGCCACGAGGTCCATGGCCACAAGTCATTGTCGGTACCCCAAAAATCTCCTCATTCCAAGCAAAGCACATCTCAAGAGAGTAATACAGCAAGGTCTTGGGTCCAGGCGGCTCTTTAAAATGAGTTAAGCTATGCCAATGGGACTAGCAAGCAAATTACGAAGCAAGCAAGCTCCTCTTTAGAGGAGGGACGCCCACTATCAGCACGTGTACCCAAACAATCTTTAAAAAGAAGAGTGAGAACGTTATGCTACTTGGCTTTTCACACCTCCTTTTCCCTGTTCCGCCTCTCTCTGCTTCAGGACATGACATAAGCCGCAAATGACGCTACCTCAAAGAGCAGCTGCCCCAAAATCTTGCCATAGCACAAGGTTTTTAATCCCACCTGGATCCATGCTGATCTTGGGAGAACTCCATGATGTGACCAGCAATCTCCCTCAGTTGTAAATTAGGGTACCGGTTATTGCGAAAGTCTTCAAGCAGCCTGCTTCGGCCAGAGGGCATAACATCAGACATCCCATAGCGCAAGCGAGATGAAGGGAAGAGCGTACTGCTGGGGCTGAAGAGGCTGGAGGCACTGCTGGCGCTGCGGTACTTGGCTTCAGCTCCAGGAGCAGCAGAGATGTAACGGCCGCTCCCGTTTGTGAGCCCTCCTGCAAGTCATAAAAACAAGGGTATTTCACAAGGTGAACTACAGCGGCCGAGGGATTAATTTACAACCTGTGCATGCCATTTTACTTCTAATTACTCCTCTTCCACCGAGATGGGTTTCTGACATGGTTCAACTAGGAAGTATTCTCAACTATGCTAAGTGAGATGCCCCCAAAATAATTTAGATGGGGACGTGTTCAAGCATAGTTCCTTAGCATGGCACCGTTGTATCATTAGGATCAGCTACAGATTCAGCAAAGAACAGACTGTAACAACTTCTGTTCCTCACTCTGTGTCGAAACTGTCTAAACCAGACAAATTGTCAATTCCACCACTTGCTAACTTGCTGTTTCTAATTACCTTATCCTCCATCCTCAGTTTTTTTTCCACCTATCCTGCTGCCATGCAAAGGACTGACTTAAAAGAAGCATGCTGAGGGTGGGGACAGAACTAAGGCAAAATTAGATAAGAAAAAGGCAGCAAGAAGCAAGTACAAAAATTTTGGATATAAAAAACCAAATCACTATTACATACAGGTAAATAACAATAAATTTAAAAACGATAAATAAACACTTTAAAAAATCCTGTGCTTTCACAAACGCCCTAAAGATTTTCATTTGCGTTAAGACAGCTGCTGAGTTACCCAGTAACACGTATGGGGAACAGGTAACTTCATCATATAGTTAGCAAACCGCAAGCGTTGACAGGAACCAACTTAAACCTTTAAACACTGTTTCCTTGCCTGTAATTTTTCGAAATTTGCTTCAGAGCTATGGCAGAGGACTCTTCCCTTTCTTGCAGGGCTCGGGATCCCTCTGCTGGTCAGAGACCGCAAGACGCCTTGAGCGAGTACAGTTTTTCCTGGGTGGGACAAAGTCCTCCCAAGAAAAATGTTCTTATCGCATGGGAACCTGCCACCTGAAAGGCCAAGGTGAGGCAGCGAGGGCAAGCCACCTGAAAAAAAACCAGCTGCAAGAAGTCTTTGCAAAGGAGGGAAAATCTTCAAGGCAAACATCGGTAGGGCTGTCTGCAAAGAGAACAGACCTTCTGGCAGCCGTGCACTTGTCATAAGTGTCTGAAATAAAAATATTAAATAAAATAAAAAAAGAGCTGAGTGAACTGCACTCCTGTGCCATCAATGCCTGAAGGAAGCTCCTGTGCAGGAAACACTATATGAGAATTAAGTATCTGATAATGGCTTAATTAAGTTCCCCTGTCTCCGAGGTGGGCAAATGTCTTCTGACTTCTCCAGAGCTGGTGCCAAACCTCGAGGAGAAGGAGACGTGAGAGCTTCTTGTTCACATCTTTCTTATGCTGCCTTGCCAATAGCATGGCCATCATCTTCTCTATCTACCTGACTTCTTAATTAAGCAAGAACTCCGAGAAGTGACCAAGTGATATTCCTTACTGCTGGAAGGACCAGGATATTCAAAAGAACAGTAAATCACCTCTCAGATAAAGGAAATCCAACAGCAACAAGCTGAGCAACAGCGTACTGAGCAACAGCGTACAGCGTTTGCCATTCCAAGAGCTCAGAATTACCACTTGTTTTTTGAAAGCCTGGAGCAAGTAAGAGTCATAGCACTAACGCGCTGAAGTGGAAAACCAGTTCCTGATTGTCTGCAAATGGCTGTAAGAGGAAAGGGTTTAGCACTCACACTGTTATCACCTATGCCTTATCTCTTAGTCAAGAGGGAAAGCACAGTTTGTACAGACAAAGTCTTCTTTGTCAGAGGTTTTCTGAGAAAAACCTTCTGGCCTTTTTGGAGATTCAAAATAAACCACGAATTAGTCCAGTTTTCTACCCGTCTCTCTCTCTTCTGATGGAGATGCTGACTGCAGGTCTCCCCATACGGTGTTCAACATATAAGAGACACCATGTGGGGGACGGTTTCCTACATCAAGCAAGCGCTTCTGAAACCCACCCGTCAACACCAAAGGCCAGAAACCTTGGAGCACCTCAAGTTTCTTTATGCCAATGTGTGGCTGGGAATACAGTGACTTTGCCAGATGCCAGACTTCAGTGGGATCTTACCAATAACTGCAATGAAACAGCTCCTTGTTCAAGGGCAGTACACGGAAGCTGGAAGCTCCCAAAGCTCATAGGGCAGAATAAAGGGGCAAAAACCCCAAAGAAGGGACAGAACTCCTGCAAGATGTTGGCGTTGATTGTTTCTCCTGTGTCCTCAGCCACAACAAACTTCAAAAGGGGGTCTGCCAACTGTGTAGAGACATCTTATCGTGCTAACACCACGCTGCCCGTGCAAAGCACTTGGCACCCACATATGACAGCAAACCAGTGCTGTATGCACTCCACAGAGGTTGTATAGAAGGGAGAGATGTGCTGTGGTTCTGTGTCTTGAATATATCGACCATATTTTCTTAGAAGTGTCTGGGATATGTCAGGAAAAATCTGTATCTGGGGAGGACAAAGTGGACAGACTCTATCCTGGGGACTCCAAAGCGGACGCATTACTCAGACTCACGCCGTGGCCGTAAAAACTGAGCGTTTCCTATTTTGAAAGGGTAAGTCATCTTCTCCATGCTGCTGGGACACTTGAGACAGACATTAACATGAAAGAATGACTGATTTCAGGGAAAGAAAAGGACAATGAAAGGATGAGTCAAAAAGAAAACACAGGGGAAGAGATACAAAGGCTGCTGTCTGAAAACAAAGCACTTCTTAAGTAAGCTTCCAGGGGACTTTTACAAGGCTCTCAAATTGCGCTGCAATGCAGGAGTTCCTGGTATGAGAAATGCCGGAACAATGGGGAAAAAAGGAAGATGAAAAGATGGCTCAGAGAACGCAGGCGGAGAAGACGTCCCTGCTGCTCTCCCCGGCGAGGGCTCAGCGCAGAGGCACCAGGCAGCGCCTGCGCAGCCGAGGGGACCCCACTGAGGGGACCCCACTGCCTCCCCGGGGCTGGGAAGGGCGGGAGCCAGCAGCCCCCGAGACAGCCCCCAGCGCCACTGCCCCAACCTGCCACCCCACGCAGCCCAGTGCCGCCGTGTGCCACCAGCCGCCCCGGGAGACGCAGCCCTGCAGCCCTCCCAGTCGGTCCCAGCTAACTGGTTATCCCCTCCCAGCCAGTTTTCCCAAAGACCCTCTAATAAATTACATTCCCACGTGCATGTATCAGCTTCCTCCCACCGATCCTGCCTTTTAAATTACAGGCTGACTACAGTATGGGGCAGCTCTCTCCCAAGCAGCTCCCGCAAGAAAATCATAAAATTAAAATAATTACTTATCCGCTGCAAATCCCGATCCCCATTCCAAACTGGGAAAACCCACGGTTGGACACATTCAGCCCCAGGCTGCAGCGTGGTAAGTGTTTCTATTGGGAGCATGCCAGCTACACACACAAGGGCTGACAAAAACTGCTTGTGGGTCTACACAGACTGTGAAGTGCGACCTGGCTAAAATTAAATTTTATAATTTTAAAAAAATTTATTTAGTAATTTATAATTCTATAATTTTCATCAATGCTGGGGAAGAAAAGGGCCCCTGCTGCTTTAGCACCCAAAAGTGCATATTTATTTACAGTTGCTTTATCCCAGCTATGCACAGTTGCATATGTTGCACACACCTTGGAGTTTAAAGGATGTATTTAGCTCAGCCTTCCTCCTCCAGTAGTTCTTTTTGTAAGAAGTGGCTGCATGGTTATTTCAGGTACTCGTGACTGCCCAGACGTTTCACAAGGTCACTTTACAACACCAGAAAAAAAACCTAGCTTGATAAATACACACCATTTTTCACAGCTATGAGCTTTCAGAAAGCCCGAAGAGCCGGAGCTCCATCTTTACACACAACACCAACCCAACCAATGATTGACTTGCGCATCCATGGGACGTGACAAAGTCAAACCCACAACTTGCACTGCATTTAACCACAGATTTGCTGACTGCAAGTCAGATTTAATGCCAGCTTCTTATGTCATTGTGTAACCCTGAAATCAAAGTTACTTGAAGTGACTCCCCCAGGTTGTCTCCCCCCACGTAACACAGTGGTAGGACATGGTTCTAAACCCAACTGCTCTAATTTTCCCTTTTTGCAAACAACACGTTTGGGTGTTCCCATCTGCCCTTTCATTTTTAGTTATTTAGAAATAATCCTCGCCCTCTTTATCACAAACTACTTCTGATATTGCTCCCAAATAGAAGAGGAGTCAGCCTCAAGCTTCTTATAAGGAAAAACAATGCATGTCTTATGTCTTCCACTGCAGGTGAAAGAGAACCTAAATTAAAATGACCTTTTACGGATTTCGAGGTGAAAAACACACAAATGCAGAGCTATTCTACACGAGATTTTTCTTGCAGCATTACCAAGCACGAAGTCAGCCACGGAGGAAACCTGGCTACAAGGAGAGGAGTATTTTGTCAAGATGGGAAGACCCACGCTAACTGCTCTGGGGCACAACCCGTTTATGTAAATGGTAACTCCGCTTTCTTTCCAGAGTTTGTTCTCAAACAGATTAACCTTTCTCTGATCCAGTTTTTAAGATTCATTCTTTTGTTTGCCTGCAGGGGCAACCGACTTTTTCTAGTGCCAGATTTGGAATCTGGTTAGTCCTCAGCATTAATTTATTGTAGCTATTTAACTGTCAGCTTAAGGACTGTACAGCTGCATAAATAAAGCTAAAAACCCTTCCAATTCTATTAAAGCTCTGAACAAGGAAAGATGGTAAATCTGAACTTGATCTCAAAAAATCGTATTTATTACTAGTCCATGCTAACCTTTAGCCAGCATCAAATTTAACACATGTGCATGTAATACACATGATAAATACAGTATTTGATGAGTGTGTATATGCATGGAAAACTGTTCTGATAACCAAAAGTTTTGTTAAATCCAGACAGATACAGGACAGCACCAAAATAAAGTGATTTTTTGAGCAAGTACTAAATTATCTGGTGCAGATGCAACAAATATCCTATCTTGTTTGTTTGAGGCCTGGAAATGAACACTTCAGGAAGTTCAGATGAGCATTACTTTATTATTTAATATTTGCTTTATTTTAAAGGTTTACTTTATTATATGTAAGAGCTCTGGGCCAACTAGAAGCTCTTCCAGAAGATGTAGCTTGCCGAAAGTAACGTATCTTACCAAAATTAAGAAACCTCTCCCATGCACTAAGGCGCTTTTGACAAGGCCACATTGATGGCAAATTTTCAAAAGCAAACTCACAAAATCCTCAGCTAAAAGCTAAGTACTGCTCCAGATAACATCGCATATTTTGGTTAAAAGAAGAAACTGTATTCTAAGCTCATTAATTTATTATTGAAAACTTAACGGGTATTTTAAAACATTTGACAAGTTTAAGGATGAGCCCTATGTATCCATTTTATTCAAGGATAACAAACAATTGGTGCTGCTACCGAGATCTGCGTGAGAAAAACAGTTTGTTTTTCAAACACTGGGAAATGTTATCCATAATTTAGAGATTATGGATCATGGATACAAGATTATGGAAACAAGGAGGCAATGCAGAAAACTTCCTGTTCAAGAGCTGAATTACTGCGAGAGACAAACACGTAACATAGATGCTACAACTCCTAGTTCAGTGTTTTGCCAACTTCTTCTGCAAAAGCAGGGACCCTGCCACCAGAACAAGAGCAGCAACTCGGCAGCAGGTATCTCACCAAGGGAGAGCAGAGCAGTAACCTGCAGTGCTGGGACAGTGGCACTGTGGCTCTTACCCAGGTTTAAACTTGAAGATGATCCATGTGAAGATAAGGAAGGTGGTGGAGTCTGAGAGTGGCCAGGTCCTTGGCTGGGCAGAGGCATTCCCACAGGTCCAGGAGAGGAGGAAAACCCAAGGCCATTATAAAAACTGTGTCCTATAGGTGTCAAACTGCTGGATGTCCTCTTGTACAGGTCACTGCTCCCTGTAAGGGAGTCTCGGCGGGAGCCACTGCCCGTGTTGGAGTTAGCGACTGAAAAGAGGAAGAGAGTAAAATTGTGTGACGTCAACAAGCTGCCCGAGACAACTGGATCGCTGGAGAGCCAGTACAGCGGCACCTACTACAACTGCATTGCACCAGGCTGGTGTTTTCCTAAGGGTGTTGCATGTGCCCAAATGAAATGCACTAATTAAAACCACGTTGTTAATGATCAAGCAGAAATCCTCAGTTTAAAAAATTAGCTTGAATCCCGTCTTTGCATTTATAGTTTTGTAGGTTTTATACCAATAGAACACATGAGTAATACAGCTCCAAAAATCTACAAGCAGAAAGATCAAGAAGCTAAAAGTCTACCTGAAGGAAGTGTCAGAATGAAACGACAGCGAACACGCTGGCTGGTGGGCACAAACACTTAACGCTTTGCTTCTGAACCTTCAGAAGGTTCGTATACTTCAAAGCTCTTTCCCCTAAGCATATCACTTAGTTTAACAGAAGATATTAGATCACCCTACAAGCATTGCCTCGTATTTATTCTTTGGCTATTAGAGCTAAAACAAATCCAACATGAGATTTTATCTATTCATGTTTACTTAAGAGCATGTACAGCTTCATGTACATTTGCTTGAAATCTTTGTGCTCACCTTTCATTATATCAGAAAACAGCTCCTGTTTGCACCAAGCTTTATTGAGATGGAAATCAGAATTCAATTTAACACATAAACTCAACATTTTTTTGAGGAGTTGTCTTGATAGTCGAATACAAACTCTTCAAATGCACTGTCAGCTTGAGGGGGGGGATCAATTTTGCATTAAAATCTTGTTTAATAAACAGTGAAATTGTTAACTGTAATGAACTAATCATTCTTCATGACTGCACACAAGTTCTAGAAGCAACAGCCTCACATTTTTATTCATCGATTGAGGGAAAACAAGTTTGTGCATCTTGGCATTGAGCAAACTAGTAATTGAATTCAATTAGTTAAATAAACTGAAGTGAAGAAGCGAATGCTGTGTTTACCTGAATCCAAGATGGTTCAAATTCTCAGGCTGGGTTTAAGAAAAATATTTAGAATAACTTTTATTTAAAACTGTGATTTGACACAGTATGTCCCTCAGTCTTTTCTGACAGAGCAGGTTCAAAAGGCAAGTTTTAACTTGCCCTTCACACTGATGAAAGCAGGAAAGTTCAGGACATAATTACTACCTCTGAGACTAAGCAGTAATTAAAACCATTGTTCTACTTCAAAAAAAAACAAATCTAAGGAAAAAAACCCAACCCACAGACATCTTTCTGGTTTGGTTTTATTCTGAAAAAAAATCTTTGTCTCCAACTGCCTAACAAACAAATCAAAACAAACCATGTATGTAGCATTTCTTGCAACCACAGTAAGTGACTTTTTTTGGTGTATGATAGAAACAATTCCCAGAATAAAGCGTGGAAACCACCTCAGATCAGCTTTTTTAAAATCGTGAAAAGTTACTTAGTCATTATTCTGAGGTAAGAGTTAGCACACGGATGAATACCACTCTGGAGCCAATTCCTGTTTGTCCGGTATCTCCATCAAGCACATGCAGGTTAAAGGCAAGGAAATTCAAAGCTGTTTAAAAACTTAATCTGTAGCGACAAGGGGACAACCGATAATGTGTGCAACAAAACAAATTTGGTACTTCTAATATATCATCTAGTAAAAGAAGTTTCACCAGAAAGCACTGCAGATTTTGAAAGCCAAAGTAGTCCCCAAAGGAAAATTTTCATTTAACCTCAGACGGATGAAGAGGAGGGCTCAGCAGCTCGGTGCACCAGTGCCAGCTCCAGCGGCTCACAAGCCCGCTAGCTACATGTGGAGCTATCTGCTTCTCTCCTTTTTCCCTGCGAAGAAGCTCCTGTTCTTACCTGCTGTCCCAAAGCCTCCCAGCGCAGACCCCAGCGTGGCACCAAGAGAGCTGCTGCTTCCGAATCCCAGGGAAGTGTTGGCAGGCTGGGCAGAGCCCTGAGAAAAGAGTGAGCTGCTCTGGGAATTGCTGCTGAGAGAGTTGTTGCCGTAAAACGAGCTGGATGCCAGGTTGTTGGTGGGCTGCTGCTGGGGCTGGGGTTGGGGCTGCTGAGTTCCTAGAGGGCGAAATGGTCCGTTTGTCGTTCCTGCCAGGCCACCCGCTGCACCGTTGGCCGAAGCTGCGGCCGCTGCAACTGCTAGAGAGAAAGTAATTGGAAGCATAGACTGAAAAATCCATTTTTGTAGCAGTTTTGGAAGTTAAAACTTAGCAGGTTCCTTTTATTTACTATAGATTTTTTTCTTTCCTCTCAAGATGAAAATCCCTCTTTCGCATCAAACTCTGCATAAAGTCTCTTTACTTTATATCTGAGCTCCACAAGTCTTGCACAGAGCCACTGAATACCAGCAAAGCCGTTATTATTACTGCTGTTTGTATTATTAGAGCTACATAGATCAAACACACAAAAATGTTCCCTTTCTCCTAAGATCTGAGATTCAAATCAATACAGACACACACTTGCAATATCCAATTAAGAAACACAAGTTTTGAAATAAGCAAAATTGTCCTTTAGCACACGAAATGCAATCCTGTGGTGCTAAGAACATCAAAACCAAATACTTTTGTTTTTCAGCCAGTTCCAAAGTAAAAGAAAAAGCAAAATAAACAACAGCTACAAGGAAACAATTAAAAGGCCCATTGCACAATCTGTTACTAACGCTGGCAAAGACTGCTTACACGCACAAATTCTGGCTGAAAAATTCCTTTTAAAGCCTTGAACTCCCGAAGAACCCTAATAAAACCCAAAAAAACCTCATGGCAAAGGCCAGGCGTGTAACATTTTACGCAAGGTGATCATTTGGGAGTTCTACACAGGCTAAAACCTTTTATTATGTGGGAAACTAGATGCCAGCAGACAAATTTAAATAACTGTCACGAAACCCTGCAAAATAATAGAGTTTATGCGACGCTACCTCTCTGAGGCTGTTCTGGAGGCTCAGCCCACAGTGAGCGCAGAGGATGTTCTCAACAACAATCCCCGCAATGGATCTCAGTGAGGGCAAGTGTGTCATCATTGCCAGCAGAGCCCAGAGGATTTCAGGTCCACCCTCCGCCGGGGACGGAGCAGATTTCCACTTGGCGGGACTGGGACTCACCTGCTTGTGCCGCGGAGGAGCTGATGATGACTGGAGCGGGGGCTACCAGACGGACGGGGGCCCCCAGGCCGTTCCGGGCCCCTGCATTCACCACGAGAGCACCCGTTTGGTCGTAGTAAGCAGCAGGAGCCAGCACTGGGTAACCTGAAGAGGCAAATTACAGGTGCACAGGTAAGGTAACAAGCAGCACAACACATGGCAGATCAATCGTCTTCAGACGAGTACAGCGCAACGTGATTTTTAAAGGAAAATCTGAATGGAAAAAGAAAAAGCAACAACAGCTCTGCTTCCCCTGAAGCAAAAAAAAAAATTAAAAAAAAACCCCAAACATATTAACAGTCTATGACTTTATGCCTGTAAGAATTTCAGGTAGAGAAGACTTTTTTTTTCCCCCCAAACCTACTATACTAGCATTGCCCTCTGTGTAAATTCAGTTATACATACTAAAAAAAGTCTTAAAATACAAAGCACTATTTCTTTTCCCTTATAAATATGACATGTGCTGGATCTTTTCATATATGTGAACACAGTGCACTTCCAACTCTCCCACTGTATGCTGAAGTTGTTCAGTGTGCACATACATGCAAACAAGGCATGGGCCTTAATTATGTATTTTCGAAGGTATGTATCATTAAACATTCTTTAATATATATAAATAAAACCTCTTAAATCACATAAGCTGGTGATAGACAAAACAACAGATTTTCAGTAGTATATAGCTATTTAGGTACCTCACTATATAATATTACAGTTAAATAAAACTTTCAGGAAAAGAGTGAAGTGATTCTCCATGGTGGGGTCACAAAGAGAACGTTCTCTGTGAATATTTGCTTTGCAAATATAACCCCCAAAACCCCAATATTGCAGATTTAACTAAATCTGCAGATTACCTGCAAACACGCATGTTACGTTTCACACTCTAACTTAATACAGCAACATTCTTCTTAAGCTATAAAAACAACCCGTGTAACAACCATGTGACACTTCCAGTGAGGAGACCTGAGGCCGAAATAATCCTGTTCTCTTATATTTCATCAGCAGGACATACTTCCACATTATTCAAAAAAATACTTAGTTTGCCCTTTGCCATTACAGTAATATTCTGTATAACTGGGTGTCAAAAGCATTTGTACCACGCAGCCTCATGAATCAGAGCTAAAATTCATACAGTAGCTCCTCTCTTCCAGAATTATAAGTTACAATAAAACCCTGCTTCTTTTTATCTGTTTTCTTCTCTTGTTTTTAAGCCACTAGTATTTGCCTGGAAGAAATTATGAAGGGGAAGTCCTTATGCTGGTAAAGGCAAGCACCTGGCAGGGATGGAAAGACAAGGCTAATGAATGGGACTAAGATATCTCTGGGGTTTTAAAATAAAGATCACATAAGCTAGCATGATCCCCAGAAAAATCTGAAAGCAACTTCCAATAGGAGCCATCAAGTCTTTTGAGTACGCGAACAACTAATGCACCCATACAGCAATACAGTTGGGAACATTTGTTTTCATCTGTGGCACAGGGACCTAAACCCTGATGTGACTGAAATGCTGCATAGGTAGTTAGGTTCACATCTAACAGCCTCTCAAAAATGCCGTCTATACCCACAGATTAAAACTGAAAAACAATAAAACCAAAACACTGCTGAATGCCAGGCAAACGTGACACCACACAGAGACACAAAATATAATTTTCTTAGATCTCCCTGGGCACTGGAGAAGTTGCAGCTCCCACGGAGCCCCTACCTGGCATCCCCGCTGCCAGCCCTTGTCCAAAGGCAAGGGCAGAATTGACGGCTGCAGCAGCCACCAGCGGATCAGTCTGCTGTCCCTGCTGGTTCTGATTTGGGGTCAAAGGACGCTGACTGGCTCCTCCGCGTAGAACCTGGAGAAGACAGAGGAACATCGATCTGTTTATTTTGGGACCCAGGAGTAAGCCGCAATCGCCAGACGCTTGCAGGAGCATCAGCAGCAGTCTAGTTGAAGTTCGCGCACACAACGGCAGCTTTGTCACAACTAGTGTGTGGCAACACAACTAGCGTGTGGCAACCCCCCCCTTGACTCAGGGCAGAGCTGCCTTCGCCACCACAAGCCTTCACACTACTACCATGGGTAAATGCAGAAGACCCAATTTAAATAATACATCCCCTCTCAGGCTTACTGAGCATAATCTGGAAGCACTTCATCGGCTGTTCTCTTTCATTTCTTGATAGACCTTCAATACTCATCCTTTGTTAGAAGTGTTTGCAAGCCATCTGCGCCATCCCAGGTAACATTTTCTCTCTGCTACAAAAGCACCGCTGAAAGCCCACTTGAGCAGAAACCTTAAAAAGCCCGACTTAGGAGCTGGGGGCTGATGACACGAGGTGACATGGGTTTTTCCAAGCTTGCAGCCCCCGTAGAAAACAGCGACCCAGTGACACGGCACTTACTCATCGGAAATAATGACCAAAGATCACACACCATCTTTTATATGTAGCTCTTGTGGTTTAAGCACATGCTGCTCTCAAAAGGGAAGATGGCAAACCGACCTTTCCTGTAATTACCTGTGACAGGCTTTGTTTGCAACAGCCTTTTACTCAAAGTGGTGATGCAAGAGTCGGCACCCACTAGCGAGGTCAGCTTATTAAAAAAGCCATCCTTTGGTACTCTGCATGTCTTCTCGCAAAAAGTAACATCGCCTGTGTCACCCGATGAAGTTATTAAAAGGAAAAAATGACTTTGCGCACTGAGAGACTGGGAGAGGATCCTGAAGTTAACCGATTTAGACGTGCATCCCAGAGTTCGCTAGCGCTGTCAAAGCCTGAGCGTGAACTCTTCAGCCTAGGGAGTCTCACCAGTTGCAGCTGCTTGGTAAGCACGCGCTGTGCGAGGGCACCGTACAGAATATACGCGATGGATGGCAGGCTGCAGGAAGCGAAATGCTGGCGTTTTTTAAAATACGCTATTAAGATGTTGTAAACATCACAAATCAACTGTCCATAATCATCGCTCTAGGTTTCCAAAACATTTGCCTCAGCACTTCTTAGAAAAATTTCATCCAAAAAATATACACTGTATCCTCTTATGGAGGAAGGTTGGCATTAAAAACAATACCCACGATCCCCACTCATGCCTGCTTCACAGCTATAAAAGTAATGAAAAATATTATAAAGCCTACTGATGATTGATATTTTTTATTTTAATAGCCTAAGCCTTTGCAGAAGCTCTCTTAGCACACGCGTCCCTTACAGGGAAAGGCTCGCAGTTTGAATGCCAACGCATAAATGGCTTTAACACGCTCTTAATGCCGTTCTACCTGTGCGCACGGGTACGTGCGGGAGGTCTGTTCAGCACGCTCCTGTCTGTGACCTGCCACGCAGGGAGGTTTGATGATTAACTTTGTCAGGAGCAAAGTGTTCTCCTCCTGATCACTGGTCCAGAATCGTTGGTGTGAAACCTCTCTGCTTTTATTATCTGAAAAGACCTTATAATACTACCAAACACTGCTTTTTGCTTTTGTTTTCAAAGCAGAAGCTAGTAAATTCAGCCGCCAATCGCTATCTTCTATAATTGCTATCTCAAATGCACGAGGATCTTTGTGCTACACAGGCTTTGTGCTACTACGGGAAAGGAGCTGCCTCACTTTTCGGTAGGATAACGAAACCCATTTTGTTTCCAAGCAGGAAGTACTGTGGGATGGAGACCGATGAAGCCAACGCCAGGCGAGGACCAGCACTTAACCAAATACCAGACAAACTAGCTGGGGTTGTGCCGGAGAGCCAGCCAGGAAACAGAAGCCCAAGTCCTCTTGACACCCGTCCTACGGGCCCTGCCACGGTCTGAAAGGAGTAAAGTGGAGCATATCCAACCGCGTGTCCGAGGGGAACAAGAACCAGGACAAGGATGGTGGGATGCCTCTCATCCTTCTAGCATTTAACTTAATTACGCAGGTTTAGCCTGAAAGTTTGGATTATTTTTTTTTTTTAAATGCTGATTTAGATAGCAAGCTAACAATTTGGACTCCCATACAACTTTATAAAATGTTTAGGATGGCTTTTCGTCATAGTAAAGGAGGCAAATCATTGTTCCCTATTTAATTCTTGTACCAGTCTCTCAGTTTCCACTTTCTGCTCCAGTAGCTGCTAGATTCACATTTGTGTCATCTGCATCAGAGGTACAACTATGATTAAATACCAGACTTTTAAAATGTTTATTTTACTTATCTGAAGTTAGGAAAGTTAACCTAGTTAAATTCCAACTACAGAGAAAAAAAAAAAAAAAAAGGAAAAAAGAAAAAAGAAAACCCACAAAAACCCAAAAAACACAACAACCCCAAAACTGAACAAGAAATTACACAGTGATTCATCAGCAAGATGCATAACAATTTTCACCACAAGAAAAAGTGCAGGCTATATAATCCAATATGCTGTCACTGCCAAGGGATTAAGACAGAAGAGGTGGATGGTGCAAACCCCATCAAGCACACATCATTTACAAAGTATGTAAGGAAAAACTTCCCCTTATCAGCCCCCAGTGTGATCTCTTCATCGTTTTTTTTTAAAAAAGCAAATATCATTTAAACAACAGGTAATTCCTGTTGTTTATGTCTCAATAAATGTCTCAATATTCATCTCTAACACTGTCTCAATATTAATCTCTAACAGTCTCAATATTAATCTCAACACACTTAAAGGGGTAACAGCAAATCATATGAAAAACCTTCACTAACTTCATTAATTTTGTCCTTTTAGGTGTCAAATTCTCCAAATTTTTGTGCAGACTAAAGCAAAACAGCTGCACAGTTCGCCTTATAAAAATAGCAAATTCAGTGTTTTCTTTCTGCACTCATCTTTTGTCTTCAAGTCCTCATGCGGATACCAAACTAATTCATTTTGCTGTTACTTTGGCCCTTTCAAAGCTAGTCTTCACTAAAAAAAGCATCCTATACTGGATGGCACCCTGAAGATAAGAGCACACTTACTGACATATAGTATTTGACACACATTATCATCATCTCCGTGGCCTTCAAGTTGTAGCAATGGGCACAAAAACAGATAGCAAGACGATGATTTCTGCTCGCACGCCAACGGCACGTCTTTGCTCCTGCATCGCTCAGCGGTGTTCAAACTGATGAGATTATTTGTTTTCCAAAGCATTAACACACAATAATTCACCACCACAAATGGACGTGTGCTATGCTCCACGTGCGTGATGCGTAAATGACGTAACGCAATGTATAGGTGTTTCTTCTCCTTTTTTTAAGGGAGGTCAAAGGCTCTTCTCCTCACTCACAACTGAGTGTCAGGAACGGTCATTGGAAAAAAATAGGGATTCTTCAGAGCTGCTGTGTTCCCTGTACATGACTCGACGTGCAACGCATCCTACCCCTTACCTGTTGTTGGCCCTGCTGGGTTTGCTGAGTGGTCTGCTGATTTGCCGAATTAGTTGCAGCGGCAGCCGCGGCAGCTTGCTGCTGGAAGAGGCTGGCTGGATAAACTCCCCAGGGCGTAACTCCATAGTACTGGTGAGGAACAACCGCCGGACCTAAAATGTGAAGGGAATCAGTGAGCTTCTGTAGCGTGACAAGCGTTACACAGCAAACGGTCACCAAAAAATACCTGCTTGTCATATTTGGTTTAACAAATCCTATTTCAAGGTGATCTGCTTTAAATCCTTTGCAAATAAGGAGGGATTCTGGCATTTGTATTATTCATTTTTAAAAAGCTTAAAAGCCAGGCCTGAAGTTTCATCTTTACTTGCTTTTACCTTATTGCATGAGGTCAAATTCCGCTACCAGTGATCCTGTTGAAATTCCATGTTTTTATTGTTGTGCCCTAATTTTATAGTGAAGGACCAAAACTTTATCTCTAACCAAAAGAGAAGGAAACTTGTTTAAGCACAGAGGTATACAAGTCTCTTCTACTCTCAGCTGACATTCACAGCTCAATAACATCTATCATTTAGCTCCCCAATAAATTGAAAAAACCTCTTTGCATCTGGATAGCATAAATTCTCACCTGTTTTAAATATTTTTCTAGCCACTCAGTCCTACTTTGCATTTACAAACCACCACAAAAGAGACTATATCTTTTCACATTCCTTCCTCCCCCAATTTAAGAGGCTTAAAAAAAAAAAAAAAAATATCTTGGAGAGCACCAGAAAAAGCGTAACTTGTGAAGATTCACTGTGTTTTAGGACACCACACACTTAATTGGGTGATAGCAGAATGGCAGCCTATATCCTTAAATAATTCTAGCTGGCATAACGCCGAGGAAGCAGCGAGTACTCTGTGCTGAACGGTGGAGTCCCTCCCACCAAATAACACATATATGAATTCAATAATAATTTTTAATATGTCTGCTCTACATCTTTTGGAAAGGTCAGCAGAAAAGCAGAAGTATTTCCTTTGCTTTTCAAATACATCACCTATCCCACAGGTTCCTTCCCCGCAGTAGGAGTAACTTATGGCACGCTAGCCTTTTTAAGGTAGTGTGCCGCAGTCGTATGTGACACTGTAGAATGAACAAGTCTTTAGTGAATTTGAACCACACACTTGTTCTTACATGCAGTAAAAATAGCTTCTATTTTAAGAGAGACGGTTAGCATTTGAATTCTAACCAAGTCATTTTAGCATTGCTGTTAGTTACGTCTTACAGTAAGACACTGCAAGGAGCACAAGTGTAACGCACATAAAGACTATGAGTGTTTGCTCCAAGAGGCTTAAAAACTATTTCCCCCAAAATGAGGGATGACAGTAAAAAGGGAGATGATAAAGACGCTGCTGAGTTTAAGCTTGGATATGACAAAGGGGGGAAAATCCAGGAAGTACTTTTTTCTTTCTTTTTTTGTTTTTAAATACAGTAACATGCGTTTGTCTCAAATGAGCTACTACATAATGCAAAAGCAATCCACTGTGCAACAGTCGATCTCAGCCTGGACGAACTACTGCTCCCGCAATCAGTACTGCAGCCTGGCAAGATTCAGCAACACTTTGAGATACTAATTTCAGATGTAATGTCAAATATTAAATTCATATTTCAAAAGTGTAATAGTTACTCTCCTTTATTATTTTGTTTTTAACCACTGTACCTTCCCCAAATTTAGGATTTTGTAGCGTCATTAACACACATGCCCAGCCCTACAGCAGGGAGATGTTACAAGCAGCCTGTTGTCTAACGCCAGGCACTTCAGCAATACATGCTGAACAGTCGGATTTGTATCTCACACTAAAGCTCTGCCACGAAATCCATCCTTGATGGATTTACTGTGTACTGTCAGTCAGAGAAGGTGACTTGTCCGTCTTACTCAGATTTGTCTTGGAGCAGCAACCACTTGTTTCTTACCTTCCAACCTGGAAATTCATGAGCACTGGTAGCCAAAATGAAAAAGCCTGCAGAAAATGAATCAGTCCCACAACGGTACTGCCTATCTTGACCTAAGCAGTTACAGACACATAGCTAATCGGTGGATTATAACCTGTTTATATTCAGTCAATGCAGATCAGACGGCAACTGCTAGGGTGCTTCTGCACTCAACAGGAAAATAGTTGCAACTGCTCCATTTTATTCAAGTAATTAGTCTGCGTTTGCCCTTAGGCTACTGGGAAGTTGCTGCAATACCCTTTTATCTGGGCAAAATGTGGGCATCTTCTCTGGGTTATTTTAATCTCAGTTCTAATTATCAAACAAGCATATTCTAGATGGGGTTTTTTGCCTAGTTAGAGGTTGCTCATCAGATCTGCAAAAGCCTTAGGTGTTTAAAAGAAGAAGAGACACAAAGTCTTTGAAGTTTGCAGGCAGCTGGGCTTAAAAGAGCTGCAAGTCTGGCTCAGCTCATTTGAGCACATGGTGAGGCTCATTATTGAACAGTGTTCTCAGTGAGGGCAAGTGTGTCATCATTGCCAGACTTATAAAAACAGGCAGAGTGTTTCTTTACTTCAGGAGATATTGCACCTGCTTTTACACTTATTAAAGATACACATACACGAGAAAATAAAAGCCATTCTAGTGCCTTTGAAATAAAATATTCCCACTACGACGTCTCACACATCGGCTACAGACACCCAGAAATATTCCTTTCAAGAAACATTAGCAAAACCATCTGTAAGTGTGTTCATAACAAAATTTTTGCTTTTAATCTCAGCCTTCACACTCAAATCTCTGTAAGCAGAAGCCATACCTGCTCTCTGCAGGAACAGCCAGTCCCCTCTTGCCAAGGATGAGGACTTAGTGACCACCAGGTTAAACGGCCTCAAGAACCTCACATCTGAAAATGCAAGGCTGCAAATAGCAACTTTATCAAATACTATCGACTTGTGAGCCGATCACTTCACAATTACCAGTACAGCACCACAGATATCCATGAAGCGGTGTCTTTTTTAGGGATGGGAGTGAGAAACAGCTGAACTCAAACGGCTCTGGTGGAGCCCCATGCAAACCCTGCGGTACAGCGCCTGGGGCCAGCACAGATCCAGAAGAGGAGAGGCACCCTTGCATGACACCGTGCCCGAGGCAGCTGGGGAAGAGCCAGCTGCATGTGCTCCCCCGAGCCCCGGTCCTAGGCGGTATGTGCATGCATCCATACCTGTCTTCAGCTCTGAGCTGGCTCTGCATGGGATGCAGCTCAGCACCAAGTGAATGAAGCTTCTAAGAAACCCACGCTTGAGAAGCACAGTGCAGACACATCCACACCGACTCTACCTTCAGTCTAGGAGCACTGTGTTTTCCTGTATGCAGATTATTCCAGCATCCACTTCTCTACAAAGAACAGAAACTTTTCTACCTGTAACACACCCCCTCAGAGGGAATCAACATTTCCCAACTTGTCTTACAAAAGGCAAGATTTCTTTTTGAGTGACATCGTTCTCAAATGATAGAAGGCAATTTCACAACACTTTTTAAAGACAGCAGTATCTTCCACATGGCTTAAACTCACAAGTGATTTTTTTTTTCTTGAGTCTAGGAAGCCCTTCCCTCCGCATTCAAATTTGTTCTTTAAAATGCTACTATTGTTGGGAAGAAAAGAGTATTATCACAGGGCTGACAATCTTACAATCATGAAAAAGCTGCCATAATGGCAGAATCTTAATTGACGGAATTATCTCCGCCATAAAACACACAAAAGTTTCCCCTCCACTCTAACAGCAACTGTGAGCAATAAACTACCAACAACTCTAAACTCATTTCTTCCATCTCATAAACTTCTCCAAGTCCTCCCAATTTAATGCTCCCATACATGTCAGGGAGGCCTTCTGACTTTATACACAACTCTAAACGTCTAAATTGCCCCACACCCCTTCAGTGCTGCACTCGGTCGTGACAGAGAAAAGGCTTTCAAAACTGCTCGAGTCTAGACAGAAAAGGTGCTTCTCCTAAAACAAACAACCAGGAGTGAAGTTTGTTATATTGCCACTTCCAGCTGTTAGGGTCCAAAGCCCAGTGAGATGGATGAAGTGACTCGTATTTCTCAGTGGTGTAACACTATAAGTACATTGCAGCGCATTACACATTCTTTTGGTTTGCTTTCAAGAGTCATAAAGTTTAAAAATTATTCAAGTAGAGATCCTGATGCCAAGTTCTGGGATGCTTTAGGTATCCCGGGGTATGTTATTTCCTAGTTCGAATTTATAAGGCCCCAATCAGATATTCAGGCAGCTGCAGCTTCAATACTGCTGAGAAAAAGGAAAAAAAAAAAAAAAGTTGTCACAAACACGCTTGCTGTTTCCTAGAAATCTGGCAGCAGTTACATGTGGTCTTTCTATGAAATCAAGATGTTGACCTCCTGCTCCACTAAACTTCAGTGTGTTACTGAAGAATGAGCACTAGCTTTAGAAGCACTGAGGTGATGCAAAAGGCCAACCAGAATCCTCTTTTTAAAGTATTCCTTTACAAAGCACCTCTTCTGACTGTAACTGGAATTGCTAGTGTTCTAGCACTTCTTCCCCGCTAAGTCCTGACTGAAGCTTCCTACTTATATTTGCCACCAAGAGTTCAGGTCATTCATTCACTGCCACACATTCATCATCACATGATAGTTTATTGACTCCTGGACTATTAGAAATATCCTTGTACTCTAACTCTTGGCTTTCTTCCATTTAATCACAGCATCATTTGTTTGCCAACAACATGTTGTTACCTAAACTTAATCTTGCATTGTTATTATGCAATCAGCATACAAAACTCACTGCAGCCAAAGAGTCCAAAGCCCACATCTTCAAATTGTAGTCTTGATTCTTTACATACTTCCATATGATCCATTAAAAATGCCATCCAACCGGGTAACAGTTGCTGAAATCCCATTTCAGAGCTTGACCTGGTACTGGCCTCAAAGCTTAAAAGCTAAGCAGGGGTTATGTAAGAGCTGTTAAACACACCGAAAAGTCACGTACCAAACCACAACGCTGTTTGGCAGAGCGCTATTATTATTCACGTACAACCAACGCTTTACGGTTTTGATTTGGTACAAGCCATCCCATAGCGGAAGAGATTTGCAGTGAGTATACAAGTTGGAAATGGAGTGTGGCAACAGCGTGCAGGCTCCACTAAAAATCACCACTACTCTGAACTAAGTCGTTTTTATTTAAAAGGTAGAAGGCTTCCTCTCCCAGCGGCTCACGGAAAGAAAAGCACGGTTATAAAAATGTTTTTCTGAAAGTACATTCTTCCTTTGTCCTCAATGCTTAGGCAAGAACTTTACGGCATACGCAGCAAAAGTTCAACGTACAATGTGTTCTTCACACTGCCTGATAAGCTGTTTTACCGAGCTGTCATCTCAAGATACAACAATTTTGGCTATGACAGTTGGCAAGAATTTGGAAACTGATACGTGAACGTTTGGGAGAAAGATCTTGCACAAAGGCAAAAGCCACCATCTTTCCTTGCCATCTGGAAAACTGCATATTCATGGTATAAGCCTCACAGCAGATACGAGATGTTTTTACCTAGCAAACCTAAAAAGCATAAATTCTTAACAGACGCTAGCAAAAGGGAAAGATATAATTTGCAGGACTCACTACAGTAAATCAAGCTAAACAGTGACGAGATACAACTTTCCTGGCAGGAAAACATATCCTCCATCTTTCCAGCATTTAATGAGTATATTTTCAAAGGTATCTCTCACTACTGTCAGTTACCCAAAAACCCCCAAACATGTAGCAACATTCATGTCTGCAAGTGTTTCATTTCAGATTTGCTCTGGTTGTTTATCCTCAACAGCAAGAGAGCTCATAGCAAGTGTTATACAAGAATTATCACATTTAATCTACAGAAAGTAGGGTTTCCAAGACAAATTCTGTTTCAACTCACTGACGTACAATTATCTCTCCACAGAAATTACAATGTACTAATATTTACTTTCCACGGTCACAGATTCAAGAGCAGTTTTGGTACAGAAAATGGTCACGAATACACGGACAACTGGAAGCATCTCACCTAATGTCGCAGCTGCTGCAAGTCCGGCTGAGTACGGATCTGTTCCCGGTGGAGCAGCGCTGATGATGTACGGATTGGGGACAAAGGCAGCAGGAGCTAAACCTGCTGAAAACATACCTGTCAGTAAAAACAAACTTAACTAGAACTGAAGCCCTATCAAAATACCTCTGGCTACCCGGCTGGCGAACACAAAAGCTCAGGTTGCTTTAGTATTTTCAAGCTTTTTACAAGCTGTTTTCTATAGGGACAGAGCAACCGCTGCATTTCCCAGAGTCTTAATAAGAACAATCTACAGAGGATATATTTTACATAAAAGAAACCCAATTCCAAGGATGCAACACCCCATAAGGAAAGCTGAAGTGGTAAAATACTCTATATACAATACCCATACTTGCTCAGGTATCTCTGCAGCGCAGATACACCGTTACTGTTTAAGTGACTATTAACACCAGCTAGACATTAACATTATCTAATTGCTTGTTACTATTCTGTATTTTCTATAGCAAGTTGATCAAGAACCAATTTACCCTACTTTCTGAGTTCCATGCCCACTACACAATACCAGTACTTCAATTAATCAGTTTGGAAGGAGCTCAGGAGTGTACAGGTAACATGGCAGGGCATTATCACTGCCGTGTAGGCATTACCTTCCTCTGCAAGGAAACAGTTTAATCATTAGAGAAATTACCGGTGGGCGGGAGGGGGGCGTGGAGGGGAGGTGAAGGTGAAGGGGAGTAAGTTAAAAAGCTAAGTAATTTTAATTCAGGTCTAGCCCGGAACTCCAATACGCACACGAGCGCACTGCACAGAGCTGGGAGAGTCCCAACACATTTGTATTGGGCTTTAGGGTAGGAAGAACTACAACTTAAATTGCTTATTGTGCTAAAAACATTTAACCCTAAGATAGTTTAACTCCAATCATCCATGAGTAAGCCCTTCTACAGTTCTTCTGGTTTTCTACGCACAGGATTAAGTGCTTTCTTCAGAGTTAATCTATACTGTTTTAATAATATGAATCATGTGTTTGCATAAATTACATCTTTAAGTTAAAGTCAGACCCCAGGCAGCTGAACCACAGGAAGCACATTCAGGTGTATATTGAACTGTGCATTTTTCCCTCACTTCACTGTGCCATTTACTTCAATTCATGCCTCACTCAGAGCAAGGAAGTACTTCAAAACGCTCTCATGACTGAGCAGCACTCTCAGCAAGGGTAAGAGTGTCATTCCTGCCAGACGTGAATGCTCTAGAGCTTTTCAAGTACACAAGAGATACCTCCAGAATCTTTCAAGTAAATCTTCAAACAATATACTTCTGCTTGCGTGTCGATTACCAGTTGCAAAAACATATTTAGAATTCTCTAAAACCTACCAATCCTTTTTTCCCCTGCTATTTTCCCCAACGTATTCTGACGACTAACAGAAGTCCAGTAAAATGTAATGTATTAAATGCAAGACTTACCTATGTGAGGCTGATGGGCAGCTGCCAACGCGTACTGCTGCTGCTGCGCTGCTGTTAGCTGTTGAACAGCAAGTGCATTCGGTCTTTGGAACAACTGAAGGGACAAAAGCACAAATATGGTCTTTTACTCATGCACAAAAAGCGTTCTCTTGCTTCCTTTTAAAGCAATTCCTTTACACTAGATTTAGTTTCATGACTACAGATACTCCTCTTTAAAGGGAAACATTTCAAAAGGAACTGAAAAAGCCAAACCCCTTTGAAATCAATTGCCCATGATAATCCACCTGAAAAAAAAAAAAGGAAGTATTTCTGAAGTTAAACCACAGCCAGGGTTTTCTCTGCACAGTGCCCGAAAGCCGTTTTTTTCCCCCTCCTCCTCAAACACAGAGCCCCTAACTGCAGCCTGTGGATCACAAGTAGCTGCCACGAGCACTTCCAGATCTTGAACACCACAGAGTACAGTGAAATCGCAGTTACGCCAGCGGACAACCTGTGCGACTCTCCCAGATGGTCTGAAGCGGCAAGCGGGACGGCAGGAGGACTGCAGAGCGAGGCCTGGGAGAGATGATACACCTGAGATGGCTTCAGAGCCAGCTGAAGAGCCATCAGATGGGATGCCAGCCTCGGGAGCTCACGAACCCCGGGGCAAAACACTTCCTTTACCTGCCAGCCTTCCATCTCCAGCATCTCCTACGTGAATCCAGGCAAGGAGTGTAAATTCTTTGACCACAGACAGAAACCAGACCCGGGCACTTTTTGGTTAAGTCATCCAAAGTATACACAAGTTTGCCAGCTTACAGCTTACTACAATCTTAGGGAGCAATGGGCAGTGTTCTTGAGAACAGTCGTTCTCAGTAAGAAAAAAAGAGAGTTACATTAGTCTTTAAAGAAAAAGTATTTTTGCTTAGGTTTGTTTCATTGTCATTCATCCAAGTCCTTACTAAGCTTGCTTCCCCAGCTTCCTATGCCAGAGCAGATGCCTCTACCTCAGTGAAACACTCCCTGAATCAATCCATTAGCAGACCATCGCTCAGCAATAATTAAAACATTTAAGAATACGCAAGCTGAATAGCCACTCTGAAACTATCCAGAAGCAATGTCTATCCCCACTTACTTCCAGAAGTGATCATTTCTGAGGTGTGAACAACTTCGCAAACCTCTGTGATAAACGTTTTCTCTCTCCACTCACTTGGAAAAAAACAGGCCTAAATGCTATACAATTTTCACACCTATTATCTCTGCCCTCCTTTCAGGCAAGACAAGCGAGCTACTTCAGCTGTCAGAAGCAGCAATAATAATTCTGTCCAAATTTTTGGCAGAAACTCACAACCATCAAGAAGCACGGAAGCATTTAGAAAATTAGGGGGTTTTTTAATAGACAAAAATTGGAGTTGGTTCTCCTCAGAGCAGGATGAGGAACTGCGCTGTTTAGGCAGAAAATCTGACAGAAGGATAGGTGATAGTCTCCCTCTATTTCCTTCTCTTTTTACAAGTTCGGGGCGGGGGGGGGAGGGGATGGAAGGGATCAGTATCAGATTTAAGATGTGGAAACTCAGTACTTAGGGGATCCAAAATTGACCTTCTATGTGCCAGAAACCTAGCCACAACTGTTTTCCCCAAAGACTGCTCACCACTTAAGACGCTGGGGTCCCTCCATCCATCCAAGGAGTATCGTCACGCTGCTTATGGAGAAACATATCAAGTCGACAGTTATTTTATGACCTCCCTGGGCCTAATATCAGGAAGGCCATAAAACATTCCTAGCAGTCTTCATGCAAAACACAAATTTCTTTTTGCTTTTCTTTTTTCTTTTATTAAACATGTCATTCAACAATATTTGACGTTTACACAAAGTCGAGTGCTTATAAGGGGTGTAATCTTCGTGAATATACCATCTGTCATTAGCAGCTGGATCGACTGCTCTACTGACAGCTTTTAGTATAAAAAAAACCAAGGACATCATGGACAACGTGACCTACACAAAATGGAATGAGGGATACTGGCTCTGTAGGAGTCTCCAGCAACATCTCGTTCACTGATCAGCACCAGCAGATATGGGGGGAAAAAAAAAAAAATATATATATGTATATATATATCTCCCCTAAACTGCTTCACTGCTGCGTAGAGATACATCTAGAACAGACATCCTTGGTTTTGTGGTCTACTTTTGTACCGAGTTCAGCAGACCAATATTTTATCTTTCTTCAGCTGCAAACACTTCACCAAAACATTTAATTTTCATATTGTTTTGCATCTCTGGGATCTGTTTACCCAGTCTGTTGACATGTATTCCGCCAAGGTGAACAGAAGAGGAAAAGGCTAGGTTATTAGTTGCCTGTCTTCAAGGCAAAAAAGCACTTATCTTCTCTGAAAATACTTTTACTTTTGCTCAGTTTACATGCGTGATGACTTCCACGCCTCCCAAATGCATCTCAAGGATCCATTTTTAAATTAGAAGTACTAGCAAAAAAAGAATGCACAGCTACTCAAAGCATGAATATTTCACCTGCTGCTGTTGTATTTTTTTTTGTTGTCTGCTTGCTCTCTCCTCCTCGTGAGCACAACAGATGACTGCGAAATTTGACTTCAAGACATACAAGTACCCACACCAGCTTTGTGCATTTTTCTTTTGCTGAAATCAAGCCACAGCATCCAAAACACTCTGCAAATGGCTGTTGTCAGCAGCTGTTAGAGTTTACCTAAAGACTCAAAGAGGGAGATTGAAAAGATGCTCCTCTACTTGAAGTTACTGGTATTACAGAAGGGAGGAATAAGGAACAGAGTGGCTGGGCAGAGTCCTTTCATCTGCTCAAGAAAATCACCGAGAGTATGTCTGCATCTTCAGGTCAAAGAAACCTAAAGACTTAGCTCCAACTTAGTGACACTAACTTCCTCAGACAATATTCTTGAGCTTCTTTAAAACCACGTGCAGACGTTCTGCATTCACACCGCGTTGCAAGCATGAGGAAGGGCTGGATTCTTTCCGCCTACAGCAGACCTCCTCTCAAATCTTTATGGAGTTTCCCTTCCAAAGAAAGGTCAGATAAACGTTGGTACCTAAGCCACGCACCCGGGCAGGGACTCTCCCTCCACCGCTCTAAATCGCAGTTTCTGCAAGCCTGCAAACCCAGGCTCTAGGCTCCGCTTACATGGAAGAAACTCGGTGTGAACAGCTAAAACTTTCTGCAGCTGCAGATTTCACACTGCCTGTAGCACATACAAGAAAGCGGAGCCAACAAAAACAATCACAATTTCAGGCTTTACTTAGCCAGATAAGCCCCTACACCACATGAGCTCTGGGAATCATCAACTCTACGTATTTAGGAAGAGTTATTAAAGCCTCAATGCACTGTCTCCATCTGCTGACAGCAAAGACCTATGTTCCAAAAAACTACGTAGCAGTATTAAATTGTGGTGTCCAGTAAGTGGAAAAAGGAAAAGAACCTTCTTTAACAGGAATATTAACTAGAATTTACAAAGCAAGGCTGAAGTTATAAAAAAGTACGTGTGGAGCATTTTAGCCTATTAGAAGTCACAATCAGAGTGAAAACCTACAAACTACTGACACAGTTTCAGAGGAGGTCAGTAGGATCACCCGACATTTCAAGAAGCGAGACTATTTTCCTCTCTCACACGTGTACACAAATGAAGTATCATTTACAAAACGTGGGGGAGTTCATCGAGGGAATTCCAAGAAACCAGAACATCGCAGTCTGTGTTATACAGTTATGGGAACACTGTAAGATTAGATTTCTGTAAGCCAGTTTCTTCTGCAATATAAACATCTGACATGTCTAATCAGATTACACGTGGTTAAGACCTTCCTTTCTTAATATTGCTTTTAGCTCTACTTGCTTGTAATCCCTTCAAAGTATATGATGCTTCCCAAAGGGCCGAGAAAGACACTTTTACAGACAAGATCCTTTTGTTCAGGACATATTTCCTTCTGACAACTGAATGGAAAAGACTACACTGCCAAAAGACAGATTTCTTTCACACAGGCCATAACTGGCAGACAGCGAATACCAAGAAACATTGGCTGCTGGATATCATATATTAAGAAAATGGGTACAACTCTGAGCCAAGATGCGTTGCATTTACACAAATGTGCACTGAAAGGTCACATTTGGCAGAAGAGTGAATCCTTATCTTTACCACAGCACTTAGGCTTACAAAAGCCTGTCGTTTGCATTTACTGTAGGTGTAAGTAGCTATTGCAACAAAGCTGAAACTAAAATAACAGTCCTTATTAAACAGCCCGGCCTGCTTATTCTCAGCATGACCTGGGTGGGAGCTAAGCATGCCAGAGCGACTGGGTGGGCAGGCAGCTGTGCTCACAGCGCCAGGACCTCCTGCTCCCCACCAAAATTCACAGGTCAAAGAGATGACAGAGAACTGCAGCTTCACAGGCAACCCAGCAGAAAGTTTTAAGCGTGATTACATGGAGATGACACGAGCTCTACGTGGATATTACCCATCCACTTTGTATAAAGAAAAAAAAAAACAGGCCCATCTACAGGGCCAGCCAGAGCCAGAAAGCCGTACTGCAATCACTTCTGAAATCAGCACACATTCCAGGTCTTACTTCAAGAGTTTCTATTTCCACTAGCTAGGTGCAAGACATGCCAGATTTTATATCCTATTTTTAAAGGCTGGAAGAAACAAATAAAAACTACTTGAACTTGTAAATGAGCCTTAATTTAAATAAAATACACTAACAGACAGTTACTTTCCCATATCTAACAGTTCTTTAAAAAGCAGTTCAATTATTTAGCTCTAACGTACTGTTTTAAAAAAATACACATGTGTCATTGTTTGAAAGTAATTCTAGCATTCAAGGCCCTACACAAGAGTAAGACAAAGACTTGAAACTAGCTTCTTTTTTTTTCCTTTTTGAACTATACAACAGCTATTTAGTCTAATCATTAAAAATTTTTCCATCATTAACCTCCCGAACATGCTGTATAATAAAACAACCGATAAAGTTGTAACACAGATATTTACATTGCTTTTAAGACTATGATAACTCTCTGAAGGTGGGCCTTTAGCACAAACTTGGCAACAGCCTTTCCTCAACACAGGGTGCCAACAGGCTATTTTGCTAAAAAAGATCAGATATTTCAGGAAACCCAGGGCTAGTTATATACTCTTGCTATCAGCTACAACAAAGGATTTTATTCTTCTTTGAGGGATATCATAGTTACAAAAGGAAGGCAATAAGAGTTTACAATCGTTACCCAAACTAGCAGGAACAGGAGTGGATTACGAGTCAATTGTTGGATCTAGGCCCAGCATTCAAGAGAAGCCAACAGCAAAGCAAGGACTTGCGTTGCTTGTCCGAGATGAGAAGCTTGAGCTGCTTGCGTGGGAGAAAAGGTCAAACAAACCCACTGGGCCGAGATAAAGTTTTGTAGTATTGGACTCTGACCTCAGGTTTTAAACCATGCTCAAGTACGAGCAAGCCAGTTTAAACTCATTATTCCTTCAGTCTGCTCCAGTTCAGTACTGCAGAGATCCCAAAGCAGGGCTGCAACACCGAGGCTGAACAGTCGTTTGACCTTTAAATCGCTTCAAGGGCTCGAGGGTGGGTTGTTTTTTGTTTTGTTTAGCAGTTTTTAGTAATTTAAAGCTCTTCTCTGATGCAAACTTACTCAAGCTAAAAATGATGAATACACAGAAACGTGCTGTTGGTAACTGCTGTTTATTACAGGTCCTCAAGACTGCTGTTCAGATGGCCATGTTAAGTAGATCTCCCGCACTGAGCTCCCTAGGAGGACACATGCAGCACTCTATAGATGACAGAGATGACGAAACCACTCCAAGTCTTCCTCCGTCCCTCTCCCCAAGACAAGAGCCTGAGCTCATGGTAACCCCATGACTCTGGAACTGGAGCGGTAGGGTAGGACCAACGGCTGACACTTACCTGCTGTTGGGAATTGTAATCAAAGAGCCCCACGGTGGCTGCGGCCGAGTCCACAGGTACTTGAGTGCCAGAATAATCGAACTGAAGAGGCTCCATGCCAACATGCTCCATGGGATCCAGAGGGACACTCTGGGACTCGATGTTGGAGAAATCCTCCACCGGCTTGGCACCGTTAGTACTCGCCAGCTGGGCTAAGCCCTCTGATCCATTCTGGTTTGGACCCAGAAGATCTACTTCACTAGCAGAGTTCTGGCAATTACCAGGTGTACGGCTACGCAGAAAGAAAAGATACTCGTCACTAAGCACGTCCATTTAATGCTATGTCACACAGCATCGATTAACAGCAACAGACACTAGCACTCACCAGAACTGCTTGCAGATGTTGCGATAAAGGGGAAAAAAAATAAAAGGATGCCCTGAAATAGTTCCCTAAATGAATTCCACAGAACAATTTAGGTATTCTAAAAAAACAAACAAAAAAAGCCACCATAAAACCCCTAGTATCCCTGCCTCAAAGACCTGTTACAGTACAAGCGTAAAAAAATTCAGTTTCATTTTTCTCCTCAATTGAGAGAGTCAGTCATAACAAGACAGAATTTCAGAAATGCCAAAGTTATTTTTTCACAAAGCTATTTGGTAACTATTAACCATGTGACGCTCTGGCACTGTATCTCACTTGAAACCTTTCTAAAGTAGCTGCCGTGGTTTCCTAATTACCTAACATAAGCGTTGGACTCAAGTGGGAAATGGTTCATCTCAATGCAAGGGCCAGCAGCACGCGCCTCACAGCACATTTATTTTGCTTTTAGTTTTCCTACACATCAACACACAGCACAGCAAACAGGTAAGTTACCAAGAAATACAAATGCATTGATTACACCAATAGCCACAATTTTAGAAGGCTTTAATCTTTTGAGAGCTACAAGGAACAAGACCAAAACCCCAAGTATAATTTAGACTAGTATATAAGCAGAGTCAACATCTTCAGTAGGTATTTCCATAGGAATCCCACACAGAGTAAGTAAAAACAGGCATGAAAATAAAACAAGATTACAAGATACAGAACTAGGTCTGCACAGACTAGAGCTATCAGAAGTTATCCTCCACCTTCTCACAGTGCTTCCCTGTGCACATCATAACGTCCTTATGACACTGTTTCAATAAGCCAAAGGCTTTTTTACTACAGCGTGGAAAATCTTTCAAAAAAATGTTCTGTGTGATGCTGACTAATTATTAACTAATAGTGCACGTACCTGAAGTCTTTGACATCTGCGTCGATTCCATTCTGCACAGGCAAACCATTTGTTTTATCCATCACATCCCCCTCCTCCTTCAGATCTCCTAATTTATCGCCATCAAATGTCCCCTTATTTTTCTTATCCCCTTTGTCATTCTCATCATTCTCTGCATCCCTTGGCCCCTAGGCAAAAGAGACATTATTTTAATAAGCTTGGTTTTCAGATCAATTTTACTCTTATTCCAAGATGGTAACAAATCAAAGAAACATGTCACAATAAAGTAAGTCACTTGCAAACATTAGTTCTTACAAATAAAAATGTAGAGGCAAAATAGTCAATCATAATCGAAGAAATAAGGGAATTAGTTCTCACTCTTCCAAGAGAGGTTTTATGTATCTATTCAGTTTCTTCCGTTCAGTAATTCAGGCTCTAAAAATCCCACCCCAAAATAATTTTAAAGAATACTTATCCAAATCCTCTTTCTAGAAGGGACTTAGGCACTTCAGGATTAACTCAGGAACTTTTAAATACAACTGCATGTACTGAAGGGGTATAAACTCAATTAGCACCTCTCCAAAAGTCACTGTCTCAGTGTCAAAGATGCAGTAATTGCCTGGACAAGTGCATGTACTTGAGCAGAACAGGATCACCTCATTTTTGGGGGGCATTACTGTGATTTGCACAGTGAATTCCAAGGTACAGCTCATTTAAGAGCACTCAAGTCAATCACTAGCTCGATCAGTGGTTCATATAACCCTAAAGCACATTTTGGGGTGGGGGAGGGAAAAAGGACGGGGAAAAAAAAAAGATAAAAAAAAGGATTTCTGTTCTGTTGAGCATTTTATGAGTGGTATTACATCTGCAGCATTTCTGCCCTTAACGTCTGCATTTTATTTCACTTGGGAGAAGAATAAAGGGTGATTATGCCAGGGGCAGAGTTTTGAACAACAAAAGGGAGAGGGAAAACAACATAATTTATGATAAAAAACAGCAAGGGGCATATAAACATATTTATCAGAGACAGCTTTGGTGCTGTCACAAAGACAGGCATCCAAACCCTGTCTTCCACTTCATTTGAGGGAAAAGTACTCCATACATAACAGGGCATTTGAACCCTGTATCAACTAAATCATTTTTCCATTCTCTCTAATTGGAGGGGGGGGATTTGTTCCCTCCATATTTAGAAAAAAAGATTTTTTTTTTTTAAAGCAATCATCTTCTGATGCTTCTTCTTAAAGAAAATAAAATCGTGCTTCCTTAATATTAAAGAGCAGACTTGGAAATGCCAATTGTAAATACAAATTTGGAGCCGAATTCTCACCCACGCAATGTGATATTCACCAGTGAGGCCCTTTGTTTCAGAACTGGCATCCTGACTATCAACGCTGCAGAGCAGACACCTCTCTAACCCCCAATTCCGATGATAAATTGGCTCCTTCCACTGATTGTTCATTTCTCAAAAATCATCTTTCTTAGGCGCAGGGTTCAACAAGGTTATCAGGTGCCCACTAATGAGGGACAAAAATAAGAGGATGGATGAAGGAAACCACAAATCAGCTCCCTGAGGAGATGAGCACAGCAGTCTAACAGTAACAAACCTACTCCACTTTTATGTTTTTCAACAATTCCTGATCTAGCACTTGGCTGATGAGGTAGAGCCGAGATGCAGCCCCTTTTTCCCCACTACAGGGATGGGGTTTGATTGTGCCTCTCTCACCACATCTTTAGATTCGAGGCAGCAGCAACTGTGCTCCCTTCCCCACCCCACGAAGCACAGTGACTAATGCCAGTTCTCCATAGGGAACGATATGACCTTGAAAGCATTCCCCAGCTGGAGTGGCTTTTGTAGCTACATTATGTTTCTAGCATCATTACATGGAGCTTTTTGTTCTTAGCCAGCAACAAAGCAGCCACACGCTCATTCAAAAACCACAGGTATATTTGCATACTTTTCCAACGACAAGCTTAGATGGGGTGTTACTGCCGGTGTGCTTATCTGAAGAACCAGGGAATGTCAGCAACCTTCACATCCTGTACACCCATCTCCCACACTGCATCCCCTAAGTCAAGAACAACGGTTAAACTGCTAGCCAACCCGTTTTAAGAAAGATAGCTGAACTAAGAGCAAATATAAAAGAAAGAAGAAACATCTGCCTTTAGGAATGGATTAACAAACAAACAAACCAAGCAGCAAATGGAGAAAATAACATAATGGGAACTCAAATGTCAGAATCAGGCACACTTACAAATCCTCCTTTCCTTAGGCAGGAATCTCCAGGAGATGAGCTCAACACATACTCCACCATGCTAACTCCAAGTCCTCCACTCTCTGACCGTGGTGAAAGCACTGAGTTGACTTCACTATTCACATGAAAGCCCTGACCAGGTCTTCTCTGAACCATAATTGGTTGGGAAACAGAGTGATCTGGAACAAAAACATGTGCAATTCTTATAAGCAGATCCAACTATTAAAAGGAGGCAAGTCATTAAATACGTACTCTCTAGTGTCTTAATTGTACTAAGAAGTGCCAAATTTTGACTCTGATGATGTCCATTAGAAAAAGCAGGATGGCTTTCTCATTTTTTAAATACTAGAACCTGTAAACCTACAAGCAATAACTACATTTAAAGTCTAAAATCATAAAATTTCAGAAATTTAAGTCTCTAAGTAAAGGCTGCAGTTAAAAAAACAAAGTTCTAGTTTTTTGTTTTAGTAAAACTCTTGCATTAGTACAGTGAAAAAACAATCAGTCTTGGTTTGTCATTTAAAACATCATCCTACCATTACACCAGCCTACATTTTTTTTCTTGGTCATATGAATTGCCATATTCATGTCATGATCAGACTTTCTCTTAGCTGCTATTTCCTCAAGAAAAAGTTTACGAGAACTTCATTTCTTCTTCCTCTTCCCCTGTCCTCCTGCATCTGCTCCATCCCTTTATCCCCTATGCAGCATGAGGGTTTGAGATCCAACCAGAACAAAGGAGAGATGTCTCCAAGGCCTTACAAGCTCTGCAAAAATTGCTGGCTGGGCAGCAGAAAGTGACCTTACATCCCCAACGAGGGAAGGGAAGAAGTACTCCGCTCCTGCCTGCTCAGACTGGCAATAGTCAGCCAGTCGATAACAACGGGCAGCAGATAGAGTAGTTGCCAGGGGATGGTGGAAGGGACATGCAATGATATCGATACTGTAGTTTCCTTATAAAACAGGCATAAGCTGTCAAGAGAAGTAATTCTATTCTATCACTGCTCCCAGCTATGCTTTCCTGCCTTCTCCCTCAAGCCAGCACAAGAATCTATGGGGCCACAAAGTCAAGTGGACTAGGAAGACTTTTCTGGGATAAAGTTAACAAAGAAAAGATAAAAGCTAGTTTTAACCCAGATCAACTCCCCAGCAGGTTTCATTGCACTGCTTGTACCACCAGGAGGGGAAGAAAGGAGTGGCCTGCATCAGACAGGACTGCTTCTTTTAGCGGTACTGGCTTCAAATGCTTTAAAACTACAACTTCAAGGCAGAGTAGTGAAGAACCAAAGCCATATGGGAGGACTGCAGTGCATACTGTGGACACAGACAGAAAGGAAAATGGATGGAGCGAAGGGCATCTTACAGAAAACCAGGCTTCATTAGTTCTACTGTTCATGGAACAAACTAGTCTTCTGGCCAAGGACACTTCCACACCCCACCTCCAAGTTGTGCTCCTTGCTCTGGGGCAGTGACCTTGAGCAACTGCTCAGATCGTGGCCGCTCTCTTCATTTTAGATGAGCAAAAGGGGAAACTACGACTTCCCTGACTCACAGACAGCAGCGCAGGCCATGGCTCAGGAATAAAGGCTGTAAGGTGCACAGGATTAATTGAGAATACACAAAGGAAGAGATGAGACGAAGGGCTTTGACTCATGGAGATTTGTGATCAACCAGCGTAGGAGGTTACCTCCCCCAGATGTCTACCCTGCCTGTCTGGTGGATGTAACCAGCCCAACAACACAGGCAGCAAAGGAGAAAGTCTCCTTCTCAGCTGTTGCTGTTCGGAGTCTGGCTCAGCCCTTTAATCCACCCTCAACTTCAGTTTATATTAACAAAACCAGGCACAAACTGTTGCGGAGGCCTGGATGCAGGCGCTGCTGTGGAGATCCACTGCGGACAGGCAAGACAGACAGCTGGAGGCAGCAGCTCCCCAAAATCTCCCCAGTACCCAGCCAGACTGCAATATTCATCCGATCAGATTTTGAGAAGCTTTATCCCCTTTTCACAGGCATTTTGAAATTTAAATAATAAAAAAATGCCCTTATCACTATCCCAATACCTTCACTCTAATAATGGATATTTTCAGCAGGAAAAAAATCCCCACACAACAGTGACGTTCCTCTAAATCACATCTCCCCTGGAGCTGTAGTTCTGCGCAGTTGTTTAGAAACTGCACAAGATACTCAGCAGTGTTTAAGGAGCATATTCATTACATATAGAAAGCACAGAAAATAAAAAGTAAAAGGTTAGCATTTCAAATTCAGCACATGCATGTGTTTTTTTGCCATTTAACTAAAACCAACCTGAACACTCTCCCCTTTACTTCAAAATAAGGGACAGTCTCTGATCCAAGAACAAAATTCTTGGCAGATAAACTTCAACACTACTAATTCAAAGCATCGCTTCTTTTTCTTTTTTAAACTGAACATTGTTGGGTTTTGGTTGGTTGGTTTAGTGTTTAAAAAATTGTGGGGTTGTTTTTTTATTTATTTATTTATTTACTACTCTTGTTCTCTAATATCTTTGTTCAAACTTCAAGTAATCCATCCCAAGGCAGAAAATACATCAGAAAGTTTAAACTGAAATTTTAATGGCAGTCTAAAATTTTTAAGCAGATAAACATGAGAGTACACACGTTCACATTAGACAATCTTTTTATAACTATGGACATCGTTTAACTATCACAAAGCAATGTGGGTTTTCCTATTAGTTTTCTATTATGTAAAACAGATGTTTTTAAAAATCTTTTAAAAGCTGTGTCATCCAGACTGGCCAGCAATTTTGAGTAGATGAGTTGCACATTTCTGTATTCAACTCCAACTAAATTAAGTAAATAATTGAGCTACCTGATGTTCCCCAAGCACTGTCTCTCCACTGATCTCCCAGAAATATCCCTTTTGGTCCATCTTTGCTGGAATCATCAGATTCCCAAAACTTTTTACCCGGCAACAGCTGCTGCAATTAAAAAAAAAAAAAAAAACAACAAAAAAACAAAAAACAAAGCATGATTAAAATAAGTATAAAATGCAAACATAAACCGTAAGCGTCTCCTTTCCAAACATGAATCAATCATTAAACACAAACTGATACATGCTTTATAATCAAAATATTTATATACTCCTAGGGTGAAAGCCATACAGCAACTGAGATAACGGTTCAATCTCAGCAATCCTCTTACATTCTTAAATGCTTTATGAACCCCACACACGTAAGCACACACATACAATTTACATTCTCCAGCCTCTCAGCGTGAGAGCTACTCGCAAGAAAAATATTAGCAGAAAAAACTGTTCTGATCAGAACATTATTGTGACTTCCACGCGAGCTGTGAGGATACCTCTAAAACTACCCAGCATTTCCAGCACAAACTCTTGCCTTCAAATACCGAGGTTCTGATGCTGGCAGGGACAGAATAGCTCAAGAGGTGCCAAGAGCTCTCACTTCTCGCTTGTTTAATGACTGCTGAGGACTCTCCATGCTATGAAGGTTATTTGTAAACACTAATAAGAGTGAACAGTTCTGGGCCACCGCACCTGCCGTGCATGTATTGTTCCTACTGGATGAAAAGAAAAAGGTTATGCACTTACTGAGAATGAGACAGAAAGTCAGCCTTGGCTTGAATGAATCCAAGGAAGATTGTTCTGAAGTTCATAAGATGGCAGAAAGAACAGCATGCCCTATTTAGCAGATGTATTTTGAAAATACCAGCTTCACCGAGGAAACACCTGCCGCGTGGCATCTACATATGGCAAGGGGAATTTCGAGCCTTGCTTAAGTGCCTCAGATGTCAAGCCTACAATCTCCAAATTAAATCTTCAGGCTGAATGAGATGTATGCAATTCAGACCGGAAACAACAGTACATTCATAGCAAATTAACAAAATAAATGAGCCTTGCCTGCTGAAGTTGGAATAAAACTAAAGGAACTGGAAGGTTAAGCAGTACTTGCATCTGTTTGAAATTACCGTAGTCAAACAAGAATCATCAGATTAGTCGATGTCTCCTATGTATTGGAAGTATTGATAACTCTATACTCCATCGCAGACGTGCAAACTTAAGGCTACGGCATAACAGAGTAAATAGGCTGCTGGATGAAGGTGAAGCAAGCATAAATGATTTAAGAGGTCCCAGCTTGCAGCGTACTCTGGCTTAAGACAGACAATCAGACAAGTTGTGCTCACCATTTATTTTTAACTTAAGGAAGATCTATTTACTTAGAAACGTAAAGCAGGTCTGTACGTATGAGATTAAACCTGAGGTTCAGATTTGGATGATTGGACAGATTACACAGAAGACAGGTATTACAATGAAAGCAACATCAATGTTACTCCACACTTGAAAAGCAGAATTCCTTCCAAATTCCTTCTTTAAAACAAACAAAAAAAACCCAAACAAAAACCAAACACCCACCCCACCCCCCCAACCACCACAGATAAGAGAGCAATTGCATTCAGCTATGTAGCTAACACTGAAAGTTGCTGTTCACTAAAAGCAATCCTTCTTTTGCGCCAAGATCAGTAGAGAATAAGATCAATCCACAACTTAAACAGGGCAGTCGCCTACAAGGGAAAATAAATAAATAAGTGCAATCCCTTTGGGAAAAAAGCTTGTACAGGCACAAGATGGAGGGCAGGCAGGGAGTCTGAGCAGACCTCGGAGCAGAAGCACTGCTTCTGCAGGGGCTCTCACTCAAGCCTCACGCTGTACACAGACGTGCGAGTTTTACAGCAGCAGAAACACGCTCCCAGCTCCTCGGCTCGCTGCTGCTGCTGCCCGTGAGCCCTGAGCAAGAGCTGGCACGGAGGCATTTTCCAGCTGAACTGAAATATTTATGCATACACCTGCATATTGTCTATACAAGCACACGGGAATGTAAAACAAAGCAATCCTCACGTACAGAGGTTGAATCAACATCTCCAACTAATACATAACAGGTCAAATTTTAGGATGACATGTGCAAGTAACACTCCTCTTGTGCCCGGCACACCAGGAGCTCCAGCACAGAGGTTGCCATTTCTGAACCAGCCGAGATCTTCCTACAAGGCTGAAGACACCGTGCATTGTGTGTGTGCTGTTTCCTGCCACAGCACTAAACAAAAATTATTTACGGATGAATGTTGCTCAATTAAATTGCAGTTTTTCTTTTAGTGAAAGTATACACTTGTATAACTTCCCCACCCTAACCTCCTCTTCCAATTCGCAATAGCCTTCCTCCTACTAATTCAAAAGGAAAAATCTTCAGATTAGTTTTCAAACGAGTGAGCTGAGCTCATTCACCTTCTGTGCCCGAGCGCAACGCAGCATACTCCAAAGTCCTTCACAGGTATGTGCACTTCAGCCCTACCTGGGCGTACGGACTCCGGTACCTGGGCCGTCCCTAGGGCAGGTGAAATAGCTGTACAGAACGTGTCAGGGACACGCAGAACTTGTACCTAGGCTGCTTCACAGGATTCATTACAGATGCAGAGTCTAGAATCACAGAATGGTTTGGATTGGAAGGGACCTCCGAAGATCATCTAATCCACACCCCCTGCGATGAGCACGGACATCTTTTGAGCATCTTTCAGGTTGCTCAAAGCCCCGTCCAACCCGACCTTGAACACCTCCAACAATGAGGCATCCACAACTTCTCCGGGCAACCTCTTCCAGTGTCTCACCACTCTCATTGTACAGAATTTCTTCCTTGTGTCCAAGATGTCTCCCTTTAGCACAAGGAAGGAAAAAACTTCCTTTCCCTACAGCCAAATATTTGTTCAAAACACTGGCTTTGAGTATCAGAACTTTTCAGTACGGCAACACCAAACTTTTGTTTTCCCCTGTTCTTCGATATTTGGCACATCATCCATGCCTACGAACTCCATATCCTGCACACGAGTCTGTCCAAGCAAGACCATTTAATAGCCTATTTTCTCTACAAGGTATCCCATTCTAGTTTCAATCTTTTTCCACAGCAAGTCATTTCTACCCAAACCTCTCAAAAAGGTTAAATTTTGAAGAAAACATTTTAATCCGAGTGCTAAGCTACCTTTGGGGTTTTATTGTCTTCTTCCTACTGAGAGAACAAGACTCAACTTGTTCTTTTAACTCTCAAACCACTGAGTAGAAAGCATGGTGTTTTCCCCAGCTGCTCCTTCTCCGCAACCAGCAGAAGAAACATCATGAGATATCAGCATGTCACTCACTTTTTAGAAACACATCGGTGGCTTTAGGATTTATCACTGCATCGTAAACACAGCACAAGACTGCTCATGATTCTCTCAACTGAACGATAAAAGCAGGAAAACTTGCGCCGCACTCCCCTTTTATGTAATCCAAAAATAACTCAAGAGAACTGTAAGGACAAGTGACTCCCATCAGCAAAACTCATTTCAAAACACACAGACTAACCTGTTCCTCCATCTGCACCATGGGGTGACGTTAAGGAGGTGAAAGCCGAGGCAGCGCTCTCTAGTACTTATAAACATACATCAGGTGTGTTACAATTTTTTTTAAGCTTCTGTCATTCCCACATTTCTTAAAATGCAGCTTTTTCACTCCTGCTGCTGCCACCCCAGCAAAAATAACTACTCTCCTCCTCATTCCATGTCAAGGAATTTTGAAGAAGAAAGCAATACAGACCAATTAAAATTTTAGCTGCACCTAAACACTTCTCATTTCCTTTGACAATGCCTTACAGTGTAGAATCTACAGTGTGGGCCACAATCTGTTCTGCAGTCACACCTCAAATAAAGGATGAGAAGGTGCATGGGCTTGCAGAAAGGAGACAGGAGAAAAGTGAGCAGAATAGAGTGTTTTCTTTTCAAGGAAAGAGCAATGTCTAGTTTACAAGAAAATTAAACTCCTTTCATAAGCTCCTGAGTTTCCAAAATGTTAATAAGTTTTCCCAATAGACACAAGAAAGCAATAGTGAACTCTAAACTTATGAAATTTATTTATACTTTAAGGTAAATGACAAAATGGAACCTAAGCAAAAAATCAAGTATAATGCAAACCTAAGAGGAAATCTGCATTGTAATCTGGCACAGAAAAGGGCAACAGGGAGCCCAGCAGCTGCTGGTAAGTACAGCCACAGCAACAGGTAATCTCAACATTTGTAAAGCAACCCTAAAATCTGAAGCAAACACGTGTAAAGTGTTTGGTAGCTACTTCTCCTGAGGAAGTCTGATAGAAGTAACTAAGTTCAACCTCCCTTCTTGGTTTTAATACTTTGAGGTACTCACTTTCTCATGAAATATGAACAGTGGCAACAAAATGAGATTTTTCATTTCTATCATTTTAAAATTTACAACACATTTCCAAACCAGCAGCTCCAGCAGAATTCATCGGAGTAAGGCCATGCCTCAACAATACTTTGTCTTCAGCAGCAACACCAGGCAAAGGTACTTCCCCCTGCGTGTCCCAGGTGCCAGGGCAGATGCCCCCTCAAAGCCCCTCTTTAGAAAGAGGAATCTTTGGCAGGTCCATGTTGCAAATTGGTCAGAGCCCTTGCAAAGAGCAGCCTGCAAATTTGGCTGCTGAGTGGGCTCAAGGAGGTAAGGGGAGAAGTTTGCAACACACCTGCAAGCACCCTCTGGCCACTGTAAGAACAAGAATACTTTCAACCAGTATTGCCAACGCAGGCATGCTGTGTCTCACGAAACACTTTCACATCTCAATTATAACAAAATTACACACTAAAGATGTGGAAAGGGACATCCACAGACATGAGGCACCCGGTTCAGACGCATTTTGTATCTAGCTACATAAACCAGGCGTACACTCCTAACTGAAAGATAAGGAAAACAAACACACCATATGAACATGTGTTTACAAACCACAGCAACAAGCTGTGTTATGAAGTGGAATATACAGAGAAAGCTTTTATTTGTATTCTGGTTGCTCATTTAAATAAGTATTTCAATTTTCCTGACCATACAAACTGGGTCACTACCACAAAAGGTAGCAAGACCCTTTCCTCTGGCTGGAGGGTGACTTGAGACTAATTTAGCCCTTTATTCTTTCACCTACCCTTTACCCCTTTCTTAAGGGTGAAAACACATCCACTTACCAATGAGATCCTGAAGAACTGCACCCAAACACCTTCTTACGGTTTTGCAGTGAATCACAGACAAGGATTAGGAAAAATTCTAATACTCACTACCTCGTGCACACACACCCCCTTACTGCACAAACAATTACAACTCTGACTCCTACAGTTTAATCTTTTCCCCCCAGAAGCATAAGGTTTCCGACTGGAAGCTCCGCACCATAAGCAGAAAGAAACAGAATATAAATGTTTATTTTACATACAGGTTCGGGATGTATTTACAGATATTGGGGAGGGGAAAAACCGGAAGACAGTATTAACAGATGGCAATAGGGGTCCTTGTTCTGTCAAGTACTGCTCCAACCAAAACTAGAGGTTTAGCAAGCAGTAATCATCTGTCCTGAATTATGCAACGGGCTGCCAAGACGACAAATTTTTCCTCAGGGAAAGTTACCAGTTGCAATGGAAAAAACACCACCCCAAATTATTTTAAGTGAATATCATCCAGTTCTTCAGGTTGGAAATTAAAAAAGAACATGCAGCAGTTTAGAACTAGACTAGTTTATTTGTTCCCCAGTTTTTGTTAAAATTGACCCTATCTAGTATGAAAATAATCCCTCTAAGCCCTCTTACAGAAGACTTACAGAGTTAGGCCAATATTCAATTTAGCAGAGCAGGGAGGCGGGGGGGGGGGACGACTTACACATCAACAAAAGCAATTCTACAACCAACAAGTACAGAGCCTGTGCATATAGATCCCACTGAGGTGGGATTACGAATTAGACAAATTAAGTAAACTGATCCCCTTCAGACAAGCCAAATATTAAGATAAAAGAAGCCATCTGTGCAGTTGGAGAACTCAGTTTATCTGCAGCAACAGGTAGGAGAAGGCAGAGCATGTATTTACAAGTCACATTTGGGCAGCACTGCAGGTTTACAAACACTAAGATGTTATCTACCCTAAAAAATGTTGCCATCTAAAAACCAAACAAGATAGGGAGGCTGAGCACACAACGAGCTGGAGTGCCACGGGCAGCTGTACAGCTGCTGCAAGGACAGCTTTTGCTCTCCCGTCCCAAAGAACAGGCAGCTTTCTGCCAGCTCAGGGAGTTAAACTGGCTCGCAGGAGGGTCTGATAGCACAAAAAAAGGGGCAGGATCACATGATTGGGAATATAGTGGGGACGGTTAAAATAAATCAAGAAATAAATCAATCGATCTCCATCTTGCCAGGCTGGCAAGCTGTTAAGCAGTCTAACTGCATTTCACTGACCCCGCAGCCGTAAGCTGCCCCTCCGCAGCTGCCAGCGGCCGCCTGACCGTCCCCCGGTGCGCTCCCGCTTGCCCCGGTTCCGGTGCTCTCAGACCCTGCGCTGAGCTGTCCGGACGTGCCAGCGTAGCTGCTGGCACCATCATGCTTCACAAACGCAGCTTCAGCCCTCCCATTTCTAATGCTGCTAGCACGAGATAAATTGAAGTGGGAAAAAAAACCAAACCACTGAACAGAAACATTATTCAAAACTGTCAATACTCCCCAGCCCAGCTGCCAATGAATCATAAATTTATGAGAACACAGTAAAGGCATCATTAGCAGGGAAAGCAGAGTCATGTGGGGGTTTTCGGGGGGGGGGGGTTGCCTTTTTGTTGTTGTTTGTTTGATTGATTTTTTTCTTTTCTTTTTTTTTTTTTTTTAAACCAGATACAAGAATGTCTACACCCAGTGTCACAACCACTCTGCTTAAAAAAAAGCGCTGGTCGCTGGAAAGGCAGGGGCTTATCTAGGATGGAACCAATTGCATCAAGGGGACATAAACACGGACATGGTGAGCCACCTATCACTTCAGCCTTTGATTTTAAGAGCTCTGCTACAACGAACCATGGGGGTTGTAGCGATTTCACTGTTTGGCCAGTCAGACCTACACTAGACTCCAGCACTAAAACCTGCAGGGGACAGCAACAGAGAGCAACAATTACATGCTCGTCAGATGAAGTGGAAAATATTTCTTAACAGCATTTCTTTTCAAGTGTAGGATGAGATTCACTGTTACCCCTGATATTCATACTTCAAAATTTTTGGTCCAATTCCTTCCATTTTTTGAAGTTAAGTACCTACCAGTTGCCTAACATCTTTCTGTTCCCATCCTCCTCCCACCCGCCTGGATTAAGTTACAGCTAGCTACTCACCCAGCTGCTCTTTTATTCTAGACGCAGGCTTATCTCACAGCATAACCTACCACCAAATCAAGAATGTCACCACAGTTCAAATCGCACGTAATGCACTGATGACAACGACAAACACCACCGCGCAGTCTCTCCGCACCGTCCGCTATCCAAAAAAGACATTGCATGAATATTCAGTATCGCAAAGCTACAGATAAAAGGGATCTAAGCAAAGAAAAGCAGATATCCAGCTCCCCTGTCTTGAAGGCTGGAAAAGAAAGAGAACTTGCATAGCTCATGTTAAGCCTCAGAAGTATCACTGCGTGTGATCAAAGACCTCACAAGGCAGCACAAGCAGCGTGGACACATGTTCTGGTCTATGTGCTAAAGCAGCAAAACCAACTGGCCCCGACGTGCGACTTCTGAAGCGCCGTTCTCTTTCTTCACCAATTGCTATACACCATTGCTTTTTATTACTTTCCAGTTCCACATCTGCTGGGAAGGGGAGTTTGATACAAAACTAGCGAAGATTTCATTGCGCTTACGTGGCTTGTAGTAAGGCTCCAAGATGACTTCCTTCGTTACAGCTAACAACCTGGACAAAGCGCTAAAAAAAGGGGGAGAACAGATACCCCTTTTAGAAAGCTACTTTCAACATTATCGACCGTGTTCACTATCAATGGCCCAAATCTTTTCCATTTTGGAGCAGAGCAAAAGGGTTTCTGTGACTCTTCTTTTCAATGTCACACTTGAGAAAGTATTGCACTTCCACTCGCACAGAAATTTAGGGGGGTACAAGGCGGGGGGGGGAGGGGGGGGGGAGGGGAGAGGATTTTGAAGATGGAAACAGCCACAAGGTAGATGAAAGTTGTGGGGGTTTTTAAAACTATTACTAATTTTCCCAGATTAGGATATCTGTTCACCACCAAATATTATCTATCCTGCTGTCAAAATGCAGATTTAATTGTTTGACAGCGCCCTTTAAAAAAAAACAGCTCTGATGTCTTCAGAGGTACAAACTCCTTAAATCACTAAAAGTATGATGATGTTGCCTACTAAGAAGCAAGAAAACAGGAAGATAAAAAGATACACTAAACGTGTAAACACTCTTTTCCTCATCTTTCTCCTCCAGGTTTTTCACTATCAACTCAAAGTATAAGGTTATTGACACTTTCTGCAGGTAAGGCTCAGAAGACACAAGATCAAGAAATACAAGTCAAATCTGCTCTTTTCCTCATTTATTTCAGACTTAAATTTTTGTCTTAGTACACTGACTTTCTCCATAAGTTTCCTTCACATTCCAGGAGCGGGAGGAGGGGAGGAAACCATCCGTGCCTTGCTAAGGCATCTAAACAACAGATAGGGCATGCTGCACAAAATCAAAGCCCGTACTTGAAGAACACAGTCTTGAAAACCAATACGCATATCCTGCGGGGATCTCAGTTTACATAGTTCCTTAAATTGGCCAGCTGGATGTATGCTGAAATACCTCAGGAAATACAGAGAAAATTCAACAGATAAAGAAAAGGAACTGTGGGACTAAGGGAGAAAAACCCCAAGAGGAACAAGAAACAGTGTCTTAAAGAGAAGGGTGAAATGTCACCTTTCCTGGAAAAACATGCATGCTCCAGTGTGTGGAAAAGCCCAGTGACAAAAAGATGCCACCTCCAAAACTTTCTGCATCACCATTACAAGAAGAAGGAGGGGAAGAAAAAGGTGACTCATCATTGGAAGGCAAACCTCACATCCTCCAAAAAAACAAACCCAAATTCACTTCTTTCAAGAAATGGCTAAATAAGCTAAGAGTTGGTAAAAATCAGCATATTTAGGAATGCCTTCAGGCATTTAAGCTAACATGACCTAATGCCACAGTAAGTACAAAACAAGTGCCGTACTTACTCTTACTGGGCTTTCAAAGAGCCTCTACACTCTATATCTGAAAATGAACGTCTTGCTCAAGTGATGTGTTAAAAAAATAATATTCACAGAACATTCACACCCCCGTCATTCCACTGGCATGCTTCATATGGAGGCACATCAGCTGTTTTTCAGCAGCTTTAGACGGAATTTTAATGTCATGTTTTCTCCTTTGTAAATCATTTTCACCTACTCTTAGTCAATAGTCTCAATGTAGGTTAATATAACCTAGAGAAACAGAGATTTTCCTATCAGGTACTGTCAAATTAAAATGCAACTCAGTATAACGATCTTCCAGAGAAGGAAGGAAGGAAGGAGAGGAGAGAAGCTAAGCTGCAAGCACCATGAATTCCCTGAGGTCTTTCACCTGAAAGAGGGCACCTTCCTACGAATCCCACCACGCAATAGTCCTGGTTTGCTGGTTTCCCCAAAACAATAATTTTTGGGTTCTAAGGACTTTTTTTTTTTTTTTTTTAACCTGGCTTATAAACTAGGTAACAGAGATAGGATGGACTAAACATGGAGAAAATAAACTAGTCTGAACTTGACAGACAGGAACACAAAAAGGAAGGCTCTCCAAAACAACAGACCTGTATCAAGCTGACCTGCCACACATTAATATCCTCCTACAAGACATGATTTTTCTCTTCTCTGTTCTTCCACAAGCCTCTAAAGGGACTGACTATAAAGGAAAAGGGAACAAGGCAAGGAAAAGAAGCATTTACACCCAACTTTCAGGAACCTAACACAGCCAACTACAGTAACTTGCCATTCTTTCAAGTCACCCTAGAAATAGGTAAATTTTCTCTTTTCAAAGAAAACCAATGGCCATCCCCCCCCAATCTGCCACCTCCTTACTGCGCGTTGACATTAAAATAACCCTCACTGGGTTTCTATAAAGTTAGAACTGAAAGGCCCATTATCTGACAACTCCTTGCTCAGTCCTTTGACCTGTCCGAAGCACTTATCACTTCTGCAGCCCTTGATTACGTTGCCCAGCTACTTTAAACGTTAAACACAGTCCTGTGCTCTATGACAAGAGCCTAAAGGTGGCCAGGAGTGGAAACAGGGCAGCAGACAATGACAGACAACTAAACCCACAATATTATGGGGTCTGAGATCACTGGATCCCAAAATAAACATGCTACAAGTATTGTAACACTTGTCACAAGACATATTTCTAACTGTTCTTTTACAACCACCATTTTACTGTTTGATGATACAACAGGTGGAGGGCTTAGCTGTTCCTCCTACTAAGATGTATTCCAGCCTGACAGGTTTTTATTTTGTTAAAGCGCACTCACGCACACACACACACACAAGCTTCACAGTCATAATGGAGAACTCTCAAGTTCAGAATCATACCAGCAGCCTCAAAAAACTGTTATTTATTTTATTCCTCCCCCCAAAAGACACAGATTTTTTTCCTATAGGCCTTTCACTTACCTCTCCCATAGCCCGTCCTTCCAGAGCAAGCGCTTGAAAATCATGATTCAGTTCATCCATGGAACGCACCTATTTATAGATGGGTAAGAAAAATACATGAGGAAATGCTTGTATTTGTTTTTCTTAATAATAATCATAGTTTATAGCAATTTTTCTGATACAGCCTGAGAGCTACATTCCATATTACAGCATATAACAAGGTTATTGAGCTCCAAAAGATGACTTACCTTTAAGACTCCCAGAAGCTACAATGTTTATAGCATTAGATTTATACATGCACAAAAAAGGAAAAAATAGCAATTACTTTTAAGACACACAAAGTCTAACGCAACTGCCTTTGCTAAGTGTATTGCAGAGAGTAATATTTCACAGCGAGCTGCACGATTCCAAGTGAGGGAGTCAATGCCTAAGCAAGCGAGTCAGCATCATTTCCTTTCAGGTGAAAATCAAGTAAAGACTCTCATATAAAACAGGCAGATTTATATTCAAGTTACGTTGATATGAAAAACACAATGGTAGAAACAAAAAGCAAATTCAATTAAATAACACCATTTGAAATGAGGGGCAGGGGACAAAGAAAGGAGAGCAAGCCATGCCTTAAGATCAGTTCCAATTTAGCTACTGCACCCACAACAATGTCTCAAAGTGGAAATCCAGAAGCACAAACTGGGCTGCAAAACACCTTAAGAAAACCCCTGATGGGGTAACGGCCTCTTCCTCATTCCCCATAGCAGCTCCATGGCTATGCTGCGGTCCCAAGACTTGCCAGCTAAGGCAAGGCACGCAAGGGAAAGGCAACAGGGAAGCAGTCCTTCCAGATCCACGCAGGGCAGAGCTCTTGCGTGGCCTTGCTCACCTGGAGGACCTGTAGCTATACATTTACTTGGGGAGTTGTGCCATTTTCTGCTTCTGCTTTGGATCATGATTTGATGAAAACTGATTCAATTAGAACATTTAAAAAAGCAACAATTTAAAACTGTTAGCTAAGTCAGTCAGGTATGTTCAAAATGCAAGAAAACACTTCCGATTTTCATTCCCAAATCTCATCGAGGCAAGTCCCTACACATGCGGCCATTGAGCACACGTGCAGAAGCAAAGAAAAAACACCCAACTATGGACTTGAGGACAACACACAGAAGTTCAACCACGTGCTAGGATTCAGACAAAATGATTGCCCTTCTCAGATAACACACCTGTATCAAAGCAGCGCTTATTACAACAGCCACAAACACTTATGATGGCACATAAGCAATACTACACGCCTCCTACTCAGTGTTTACATAATCCCTGCAACCAACAGATCTGATACACCTTTCTGCTAGAGCAGAGGTAATAGTTTGTAAAACATTTATGAGTAATCCACACACTCTGTTCACTGCAATCCTTTATGGGCTCTTCATAATACGCAGTGTTTAGTCATGTCACCACTGAAGACAGAGCCTCCCCTGGGCCAAGGGAAGGAACCCAGTAATACTTGGTGGGTGATTTATAGGACAAAAAGCCAAAAACTGGCTTAGATGCTAATGCACCGCCCTGCCTGAGACCAGTGCTGTAAGCAGTTACACCACGTTCACCGACCTTAACCCTGACTTCTGATACTCATGCCACTATTTCCAGCAGAACCAAGTCAAGACTTTGTTGTGATTACGCTTTATTTCTATTTTAAGACAAGAATCAATAGACCTCATCCAAGAGTATCAGATGTAGGGAAAGCACCACAGATAACCTCCAGAAGTCCCCTCCAGTCTGAATTCTTCTACAGTTCTGTGACAATACTACTTTGCAAAAGATTACTAACATTTTGTTATCTAATACATATTTATGCAATTTGCAAATCCTCAATGGCCAGTCATTTGGAACCGCAGTTTAAAAATAAGGTGTGCTCTTATTACTATATCTCAGTTAAGTTACTTTCAGTTATGCCTCAGTCTTGCCACCTTCTGTGGTGACGCTTATCACATCAACCACAAACACAAAGAGTGAAAACAGGACTCCACCTTCCAGAAACTACAGCACCGGGCAACACCAAAGACTTTCCTTTACTGTCAACTCCATCACTGATCTGCCAGCGAAGATATCTCATTTGCCTCATATGAGACAGAAGTTAGTAAGATCAAGTTCTTCCATGAAGCATTTCAAGCTGAACTCATGGAAAGTGCTGCAACCCCCAGACATGCTAAGCCACAAAAGCTGAACAGTAGCAAATTATTATTGAAATAAGACATCTAAGGAATAGAGAAGTTATACAAAGAGATTCAGTAGGTGATGTTCATTACTCTCACTGCTAAAGCAACGTCCCAGCAAACCACAGATGCAGCTGCTACACTGATCCAGGACTTGCAGTGCTGTGGAAAGTGCCAGTGGAGAAACAGAGGCTGCTTAGTGCATGTCCCCCAACTTCGCCAAAACAAATAAACTCCCAGAGGTGGATGCTGTACTATGGGAACCTCAAAACAAAGCTGCTAGAAAGATACAATCATTACATTCCTAGCATAAATCAAAAGGATATTAAGAGATGTTTGTATTTTGTTTTGGTCACGTTCCAGCCCTATCGAGTCCCCGCTGCCAAGCTGAGCTCCCCTTGCAGCTTCAGTTGCACTAATGTCCCTGGTGAAAGCCCCGCGCAGAACACGCAGACACTTTCTAAATAAGAATTAACTCAACTTCTCGGCCCCTTCTCTCACCCTTCATTATGGTACTTCGGCATGCTATATGGCCATGCTTACTCCACCAAACATTTTTAAAAATGCTAGAATCGTGTATTTTATTTGTTCACATTAGATGCAGGAACATTTTCACAGATGTCTTGTTCAAGCCTTTGTCTTGAGTAGAAAAATGTGTCATCACCTTGTTAAACCAATTACAGCAGCGCAAATAGGTGATTTACATCCATGTGTGAAGCCGTGCTCCCATGCTGGCCTGAATTCTGGGTGGAGAAGCTAGACCTGGTGTAACTATTAACGACAACATCATCTCCAACACGGTCAAAGCCTTCAATGCAAGTTCATGATCCTCCACCAGAAACCACAACAATTTAGCAATTCCTCTTTCTCCAAGAGCTACAGTCCAGTAAGCATACATAGCTCTCCTCAGCGTTGACCATTTGTCCATTTGCAATGTGGAAAAGCACGTCTGTCTTCAAACGATGCCATGATAATTGATTACTACAGAGGTGATACAGAGATCAAGATAAGAAGAGTGGTAAAGGGCAAAAAGCAGGATAAACATGAAAGCAAAGCGCACTGCAGCTTTTTCATACCTGGTTGGTTTAATTGCACACCTAACGGAGCGCTGTTATTTTCACTCCTCTCTTAAGGGTCTGAAGGAAGCTGTCCTTCAAACACGTCTTGGTTTGCAAATCGCCATCCTAGCCTCCCCTGCTAAATGACACACAGTGGAAATGGGCTGCCTCCACCTCCTTCCCAAATATACTTCGCCCCAGTGACTATCAAAAGCAAATAAAATAATATTGGCTTCTCTATCTGCTATCAGAGGTCAGGTAATGGAAGAAATTATTCATTACAGATATTTAAGTCATACCCCTACTCATCTCTCTTTCATCAGTCCTAACAATTATGGATAAAAACATTCTCTAAATCAGGTCTTCAAGCCTGACTTTCGGGCACTGTATGCTCAAACTGTACATAATCACGAATTTTGAAGCCCTTTCTCTCAGTCACGTAGTTCCTTTATCTCCATTGATCATTGTATCTATTTGTTTGTAATACAGGCTAGTTTATTATTCAATTGTCAAAGACTTTACCCAGAAGGTCCTCTTCTCATTTCCCCACTTCTATAATATTAAATAGCAACACCTCTTCACCTCATTTTCTTACACAGTATGCACAAATATCACAGGGCTCCTTCTTTTCCCTTCAAAAGAAGAACAAATAGCTTCTGAAACAGCAGAATATGAAGCCAATTCCTATACCTTAGTATTCCCAAAGGCAGGCAATACTCCGAAATGGTAATTAAACGATATAGATGATCTACCACCTCATCAGGATCTATTCCTGTTAGCTATCCTGACCTATATCAAACACAGACATGCAGAGCAGAGTCACGATGGTGTAAACACTAGAAACAAGGAGGTCCACAGAGAAAGAACTTCTTCACAGATGAGCGCTAACGTCAATGAGATTTGATTATTATAAAACCTGGTTCACCACTGAACCAGAGTTTTGAAAGAAATTCAGATGACAACGCCAAGACAAACTGGCTGCACAAGGAAGCAATGCCCTGACATCTGGATACGACACGACAACCTGGGTCCTTGGCGGAAGAGGTGATCTCAAGAAACATCAGGAATCACATGAAGAGAGGTCAGCTGTAGTCCCAATTGCTTCCTAACTGATCCAACAAAACCTGACTCCTGCTCTCAGCCAGCAGCACGCCCCAGTCGCACCCCCATTTCAGCCTCTTCCAGGCTCGCCGCCTCTGCAAAGCAAAATGCAAAGTGCACATCCTCGCCAACTACCACGAACAGACCTCCCTACCTTGTCAAGAGCACTCGTTCTCTCTGATAACGCAGAAAACCAGCAAGCTTGCTTTTGAAGCCTGCTTAACAAAATTAAGGCTCTCTCCATCAGCAGCACTGCTACTGAACGAGAGTTACAAAGCAATTTCATTGCACAAGAACATTCCTCCCCTTCACATTAAATGCTGTGTATGCACTCAGGAATTATGTAAATCTCACTGAAATTAATGAGAATCTCATTCAAGAAGAGCAATTTCCACGCACGCTAATATATGAATGTATGTCACTATAACACACTCCAGCTTATAGCCACTTCACTGACTCATAAATAATTTCCTGCCTGCATGGTGGAAGTGCATACCCCAAAGCGGATTCGCCCAGCACGCAAGCTACAAGCCACTCCAAGAAACTGGAGTAAACCCACCGGATTGCTTTGCTTCGCCGAGGCTGAAGTCAATTCAGTCTCTCAAAAGCCCTCTTAACCAATTTTCACCTTTGCTCTGAAAAACATGCAATAAAGCGAGAGACAGATGTATTACTCATTACACTGACACTCTAGGTCAGACCTCCAAATCTTATTTTCAGTCTCCTGAATAAAAAGTCTTGGCCTCAGACACGCTGAGGCCACAGAGGCCTTTCCAAGTTTCAATAGCAGATACCCGCTGCCTATTTTAGAGAGGACAAGACAAAACACCGAATGCTTTCTGCTCTCACCTACTGCAGGCTGCAAAACGCAAACCAATTTCTCTCTAGGTCAATGGCCACTTTCAAAACTCAACCTCCCACGCAGCAGAAGAGCTTCTCGGCAACTCTGCATCGAACGTATTCACTGTGGATTTTCCAACCCCTCAAGCAGCATGCAGCTAATTTATGTCAGGTAGCCATCTTACACAGGACAATTACACTTTTTTTTTTTTTTTAAATAAGATTAGAGGGCCTCACCATTGCAAACTCAGAATGAAATGCTTTCCTGGTCCCAAAGCTACATAGACACTAGTCCCTGTCCGTATCTGGAACACTTTTGAATTTATATAGCTATACCAGAAATAGAGAAAGCAATATTCCAGCAGCTAAAGATGTTCTATGTGCTGGTACCATTTGGTACTGGACCTGCTGCTCACCTACCACACCTCAAACCCAGCCAAGACAATTTCGTCTGCCTCTGAGCCCCCCCCCCCCCCCAAAAACACACTCTGTCACAGATACAGCCACTATTTAAAAGTTTTGGAAGTTTTTTCTCATGGAAGAGCAAAGCAGACTCAGGTGATCACCAGAGATCCCAGGGTCTGAATCACCCACGAGAGAGGGTGAGAGTGGAGGGAACAACTTACAGGCAGAGACCAGGACCAAATCTCTCCCGTTTACGCCTCTAACAAGCCATCCCAAAACAGGGTCTGACGTCCCCAGTGCTACAAAGCTGCAACGCAGCGGAGGATGAGCAGGGAAACCCGCAAAAGCACCAGCTTGACCACAGAAAGAAGCAATAAACCCAAGCACCTGACAGGACACACTGCATTGCTGGTACTGAAAACTCCAGTTAATTTTGACCTAGCACACAACAAGGCCCACAGGGCTAAATGGCACTTGTCAAAAGGAATTCTGCAGTCCGTTAAATTAACAGGAACAGGGGCCGTGAACTGTCCTTACGATTACTAAACAGGGATCTGAAGGACCTAACAAATTAACATGAGAGCAACAGTATATTTACCTTTTGGATTTCCGGTACTATATTTTTTATTCTAGAATAATCCAAGGGGTTTTTCCCAAATTGATAGCTACAAGCAAAGTAGTTGAATTGTAATTTTAAGTAAATATTAATGTCAATAATCGGTGTTAATACTGCACCTTATATTAAGCAAATATGATTGCTAATATGACCTTTACATATAAATTCAAAGTGTAATACTGTATCACATTTCACAGTCTGCAGGTATCTCAGGGGATTGTACACTAACCATATATATTAAGGAATCCTCATTTATGTAGAATTTATATTCACCTAGACAGACACAGCAAAACTATCAAAGGCTAAATTTCATTCTTAATCACAAAGGATTTTCTTCTTCCTCCTTATGCAAGTGATGTTTCCCAGTAAGAGAAAGGAGAGTTGGAATTAAACCAAGGAAAAAAAAAAAAAAAAAAAAAAAAAGGCAAACATACAGGAGAAAACACAAGCACATAAACAAACTAGAAAGTCCTTTGGAGAAAAAGCTGAGAAACATTCTAGCTGGTGATCTAAAAAAAAAAAATTGTCCCTAAAAGTGCACCACAAAGCCTGTGGGTTTATGATTTTTATTTTATTTTTTTATGTTGGACAATGTTAAACAGATCAAATATCTGCATTTATTAGTGGTAACAGCGATTGAAGACCGTTTAAACTATCTATTTCTACTAAGCCAATTATGTTAAATAGGGCAACCAAAGCAAACTAGAAGGCTGCTTCTGTACGCCTCAGCTCTCCAGTTTCTCCATTTCCCCTCTCCCTAACGCCGCTCCCCATGTGGCCCCATTTCAAAGGCTGCCTTTCTCCTCCCCCAGCACGTTCTTACGCAAGGATCTATCTAGCCCCCAGCTGTCCCTCCCTTAGATTACAGCGCTTATTCTCCCACTGCCCCTTCTCCCCCAATTCTACTTCTGACCAGGAGGCAAAACCCCCAGGACAGCATCTGCTAAAACCGAGGTAGGATGGGCACTGCAAAGACAGGATTTCATTAAGTTGGAACATGTAAATGGCTGCTTTCAAAAGTTCTTTGATCTACAGTAAATTACAGGGCCGACTGCAGCCTTCAGTCCTGCCAGCCAAGCAAATGAACTCCAGGGTATCCCACAGATACTACCATAAGGAATTCCGGGCAAAGCACCCTAAACTTATCTCCCATCCTGGCAAACAAAAGCACGGGCAAGGGCCGGGTGCTGGGACCACAAATCCATGGGAAGGGCTCATTCCTCAGCCGTGGGTGCTGGTCGTGCTCCCAGCAAGCCTGGAGTGAGACCTCCGACAATTTAAGCTCTGCACAAGCTTGATGAGACCACCTTGTTATGAAACCACTTGTTTGGCTTTTCTACTCCTGCAGAGTAATGTGGGAAATCATGTTGCTGGTATACTTGTCAGGATAGATCAAAATGGTATGATTTCTCAGCTCCTAAGATGAATAGCATTTGTTTCTGTGAGAAGACAAGAGATGAGAGATTCCAAGTTCTCCCTGTTTGCACAGGTACATTATGGGAGCTTACCTAGAGCACCTCAAAAGTGTGATTATTACTCGGGAATTTATTTTTAACTCGTGCACTCTGCAAGTGTGAAAAGGCAAGTGTCATGTAAAGTTTCCACCCATTAGGCCTCCACATTTCAAGTCTTGTTCAATTCGTAACAGAAAAAACCAAAAGCTTTTTATTTTCTAGCAAAACATTCTTCAAAAAAAGGTCAACATTACTACAAGAACACCAGGATTGAGGCAGTAAGAACAAGAAATATCAAAAACATTCAGGCTGCTGCCTGAATAAAAACATCCTTAGAATGGAGAGGAGAAAAAAAAAAAAAAAGGCTGGTTGAGCAGCCTAAATACTGTGTAGCACTTGATTTATATACTCACAAGTTGTTAAAGCTTTTTAAATTAACCAAAGGTTTACAAATTTCAGATGGAAACAAATGCCTCCTACTCAGCCGTGGGAGACTGCCTGCGTTTGTCTTGTTTGAACAGCTCACATAGCACATTATTTAAAAAGTATCTACTCTGAGTGCATACATACATACATATATAGTATCTAGGAGAGGAAAAAAAAAAAGTATTTACCAGCTGACAAGAAGAAAAGCACCGCACACTGTCAACAACAGGCTTGCCACTAACAACTAGATCCAGGGTTAAAATATGTTGTTCCATCAACTGATTACAGCACTATTTTTAGTCCCCTCCTATAACAATAGTTGGTAAAGAAAGAATGCGAAGTCACAAGTATTAGACAGGATTAGGTGGTTTAACTACTATTTTTGTAGTAAAGGATTCATCGTTAGAATTGCTACTACCATTAGCATTCGAAGCGAAACACTATTGAAATTGCAGATTGGCTAATGCTTTACATGGCGTTTAGCCAAGATGATTAATGATTCAGGGTACAGAAATAAATGCAAGAAAGGCAGCCTTTCAGAATGGCTCAGCTTAGTTAGCTAATTATGTTTTTCCTCAGATTTTATTCACTGAGGGAAGTTCTTCATTAATGTGGAATTTAGGTTACTCTGCAATGTCTTGGGCACATATTGTTGGGGTGCAAACTTCCAAAATACTGGATTACAGAAGCAGCAACCTTAATTTTGCCCTGCTGGAGCTGGCAATACATTGGGAAACCGTCTTCTGCTTCCCAGGTGCATATGTGGATCCATGTTTTTGTGCAAGCACTCAGGGCTACGCTAAGGTCTGGCTCGTTTGACCCCCGAGAATGCTCTTCCTTTCACTCCCACCCCTACTCTGACCTTTCAAGGTTTAAATTCAGAGGGAAAAAGGTGTAAAGAAGGGACGCAGCAACGTCTCATTCCAGTGCCAAGCTCAGTACTTCAGTCAGAAACAGATGTGAGTGGCCCCATGCCACAACAACTGTTGGCAGCAGGATTAAGGGCTAATTTGAGGGTTTAATAACAGTCTAGTTTCACCCCAGTGCAGAATCAAGGTACCAGAATTCAGCACCAGGCAAGTAACACGGCCAGATGCTCCCAATAAAAACAACTGCCCTAGAACAAAAGTTACCCTTAACAAAGGAAGAGGAGTAACACGATATCTGAGAGCAGATCGCTTGACGGGAGGGAGCGCAGCATCACATGGTATCGACACACAAAGGCAAGTTTGTTCATCACAGACCCGCAAGAGCATCATTCAGAGGCGACAGCTTTAAAATTGCACAGCATACACCTATAAGCAAGTTTTCAGACACAGGCAACACTAGATTCAATGCTCTGGAACAGCTCTTTGTTAAGGAGATTTCCGATCAGCAGTCAAAATTAATTGTGCCAGTTTGCAAGGAAGAGACTACTGTGGATGGATTATACGGCTTGTATCTTATGTAAAGTTTCACCCATTTACAAAAATGCTACGAGTATCACAACCTGTTCTGCAGAAGCACAGATAGGTCACACCAACTCAGCAAACCACAAAAGAGCTGATAAGGGGAAAGCAAAGTTGGAGAGAGCGGAGGAAGAAAACAAGCAGAGGCTATGCTCTTATAAAGCTCTATTCAAAACACACCCAGGCCCAATATATTAGCTGAATACTGAAGTCTTCTTGAAGCATTGAAATTTGCAAATTCAATAGTGTGAAAATATCTTTGCTCTTCCTGAGCAAGCACCACAGCAAGGAAGCAGACTACAAAGATGATATACCACAGAGAAATCCAAAAGCCAGCACATCAGGTCACTTGTGCAATCCCAACTAGAGCCAGATATCTTGCAACTGCCTGTCAGGAACAGTAAAACCTACAGATTCAGAGGAAGCAGACTCTTAAACTGACTTTCTGAAGATTTCAAGGTGGTTTTTGTCCCCTATACAAGAGAAGGATTTTCCAATACCCAACCTTAAATATCCAACTTCGAAGGAGCATGAGTAGATTGGCTATCTCAGGAGGAATTTTCAAAGGACAATGTAAAGCAGAAAACTAAATCAAATGTTCCGATTCCCCTCCCCCAGGACACCCCTTTACTATAAGGAAATCTCTGCAAAACAAATCAGCCAAACTAGACATTTCATTTCAGCAAGGTATTATGTTCTAAATTATCTGGGTATCAAGTTAGCACAACCATTTCAGTGTCAACGTAAGAAAAGCCCTAACCAGTTCACTGTGATACAAGGAAGTACCCATGAAAATTCAACAGATTTAATGAAACATACCTCAGAAAACGATCTTCAAGAACAAAGCCACGCGTTCCATCTTGTGGTGTACGCGATTAAGGACTCGCTCCATGCCTTCAACTCTAGCCCAGACAACAAACCAGATTATTTGGACTACACCAGCCCTCATACACTAGGTGCTTTCCACAGGCAGATCAGGAAATCTCTGTCCTGAAGAGTTAACTGTCATTTAAATGGGATTTCGCTTTGGAAGAACAAACACTGGAGCTTCCTTAACTTCCAGGACCTTTTTAGAGGACCTTGCCACAACTTTAAGGCAAACTCTGGTCATGGTGCCTGCCAAAAGGCACCAAACGTTGTCAAACAACATCAAATCCAGACACTTTCACAGCACCAAGCAGAATAGTTTGAGTAGCTGTGCTCTAGAAGGGCAGCTGCCAGGAGAATTACCTTCTATCTCCACTTGAATTCAAGTTCCCACTTAAGAAGTTGCATGGTCACATTGCCAAAAGGCAAAACTGAGCATAAAATCCAGTCCCAGCCATGTTGCTCTCACTATTCTTCACCAACTATATGTGAAAAATTCCCCACATTCAACAAGACGATCCCTGCAGAGTTCTATTGTCTCAAATTATTAATTAAACATGCTCTCAAAGAAAGCAAATGCCTAAAACCATTTGCTTCTACTAAGCAACTCCATATTACCCTAACTGCAATTCAGACAGTCTAAGTATACCCATTCACTGTAATTCAGAAGGGACCACCACCAAAGAAACGCTCTCTTCGCTCCAGTTCAAGAACATACATGCATGCATGCCACAAGCCACAAGAGACCCCATCCAATTTTCCTAAAAACCTGCTCAGTGTTGATAACTTGTCCCAGCTGAATATCTCGACCATCTTTTCATACCCCTCAGGAGTAGCAAATGGCTGTTTGGATTTGTAATGAGATATGCAACCTTTCATGACCAAGACAAATCCAACCTAAGCCATTATTCATCAGCACTCATCTTGTACCTCTTCACTCACCTACGTGAAGTTCTGATCTCCACCCATTTTTTTTTTGCGGGACAAACAGCATACAAACATCCCAATGCAGCTAGCATAACTGTCTGCCCAAACAGCCTGAAGAGTAATCAGGCATCATAGATTAACAACAGCCTACACCTCTTCAGTTTGAATCTCAGAATTAGTGGTGGACATTGACACTCAACCTCATCTTGCTGCTTTTTGTGGATAAAAAGAGAAGACCACGTTTTGCAGTCAAGACCTGGCTGATGGAAGTGTCTTCCATGTAAAGTTTGGTGATTAAGTATTTGTAGCTACAAACAGCTGGAAGTTTGCTTAGGAGTTCAGAGATTCCAATCTAGAAAAAAAAAGTCCAATTTCACCATTACTTCAGTGTCTGGGAAAAAAGAAAAAAAAAAAAAAAAAGAGGAATTTATCATATGTGCTATTTGTGTGGATGGCGTATCTTTGATACCTAAACATGCAATATTACAGTAGCATCTTTAATTGCTTAATTTTATATAAAAACTTGCCCCCCCAGCCTCCTGGAGAAGAAGAGAAAAATGCAAAGGGAGAAAAGTTTCTCGGTAAAATACAAAAAGAACCAGCATTTTCCTGCTGTTTGCAACAAGAGGACACTATCTACTTCCTTGGGAGCAGAGAAACTTTTTCTTAAGTCATCCCTACTGAAGCCATTCACAGCTCAATTCTCAGAGCTGCTAGTCAAAGGACAAACAAGTGACAAGGAGGAACAGCCAGCACAATTAAAAAAAACCAAAAAGCAAGGATACTGTAAGTTCTGACTCACAACACTCATAGCTGTTTAATAACACATGATGAAATGCTATCATTTGGTAAAAATCACTGGAGTATTATCACCAACAGACAGAGATAGATGTCTGTCTACATACGTAACAAAGAAGAAACTGGAATTCAACAATTAAAAGAAATCCTTTAATTACGACCTTCCAAGCTCTAGGCAGACATTAACCTATATTACCCTATAATTATTTTTTCTGACTTTCCATTATCTTTTAGCTACTGAGTTTCCTAACCAGTCTTCAAGGCAACAAGGCAAGGGTCCTCACTGCATTATCTCCCAAAGTCTAAAATCAAAAGTACATATAACATAAGTGTATCCATCAGAAACTGAGACTTAGCAGACATCCATAATGATTCCCCACCTTTCTGCATGTCCCAGCACTTCCTTCCACTGCTATTCTTGCAGGACAAATTCAATTCTACCCCGGCTAAGCCCAAAGTGAATTAAATCATTTTGCATGCATAAGACTAGTTCTTCCTCCGAGGAATTTATAATTTAAAAAGCAGATGCAGAGGTGGCCCAAAAGTCAAAAGGAATGGCAGTATTAGTATTACATATATCCTGCATTCTGCTTCCTGTGAGTAAAACCCCAAGGCAAAAAGAGAACCATAGAAAAAAAGAGGCACTCAAGAAAGGCTGAAGCAATAACATAGATAAAACCGCCCAGTCATCACTGGAGTATACGGTATCAAGTAAGACACACGAGAAAGTGGTTACTGCCTCATCTCTGACTTTGAAGAAATTAAACACAACAATTGGTTTAAAGATGCATACTGAATGCACAACATCAGGACTATGTGGCAAATACATTACAGACAATGTAAAAACCACCAGCAAGTAGAACAGATAAGGTCCCAATGTCAATTATATTATAGTGGGTATTTCTTGAGCTTCAGATCACAGAACACATGGGGGAAAACCAGAGAAAGCATCACACAGAACCTCGTGAGCTTAATCCTGCAGGTATATTTTGTCCATACGACCTTCTCAGAAGCGTTCTGCCTCCAAAGCATACACACGTTGTTTTTTAAAACTTCATTTAAACTACTATAAGTCAAGGGGTTTTTCTTTCATTAAGTGGTATATTTATTAGTATCATTTCATTCAAGAAGTTACAGAAGAAAATCAGGCTGAGGAAGAGCAACACACCTCCTGACATCAGGACAAGTCTCCATAATGTGTAGGATTCTTTTGCTCGAGTGAAAGTTTAAGTCTTCTGGTTATTAAAGAATGCAGTAAAAAAAGTTCAAATACCAGTGCAATTTTTAATGACTGTAAGGTTTGGGTGTCCTGTCCCGCCACCCCCATCTCCAGTGAGTTTTGTTGTCTTTGCTTTTAGGGATTTTTCAGAGAAAGGAAGATGAAAGTGTGAGTTGGAAGAAAAGAAGACTGAGAATTTTATGACGTTCATTTTAACTCACGAAGTCATCTTTCCACAAAATGTCCAAACAAAAGCAGGCCCTGCCCAGACATCTCCACACCAGACTGCATGACAGTTTTTGTTTGAAAAATCTAAAAGTTGCAGCCTTTCAGTAAGAAATTGTTGCTTACTGTTTCTTACACAGCTTAAAGCGCATGAAGATCTCTTCCATCGATGTCTCTTGAAACAAGTTGTACATTTAGTGACTGAAAACGTGGACAGTTAACAGAAAAATTACATCTCATTTCAATGCAGTTATTTCCTTTAAAGTGATAACTAAATACTATGTTTCCACATAAGGGAATAACTACAATATTCTTCTAGTTGCTTAGTTTATACTGCAGTATTTTATGTGATTTTTCTTCCAGAACAAATTAACAGCACACTTGGGTTTACTTCTCTGTTGATGTACACACTGACATCAGCAAGGTTGCAAAATTCACAGCAATGTTTGCTTTTAAACAGTCCGGATGGCAACACATCCCCTGGGGAGGCACAGCAGAGGAGCAAGGGCTTCTTCGCTTTTATTTGAAAAACTAGAGGGAGGAGATATTCACAAAGGTTGCAAAAGCTTTGTGTCTGCTGCTGTGACAATATTTGTGGGAACCATTTATTTTTAAAATGTGCTTACACTGAAGTTCTGCTCCCGTAGAAGAGGAAGCACTTCTCGTTCTTTGACAAGTTACTTACAGGTCACAGACAGAAAGCTAGAGTGAGTCATGCACTCATTTAAGTCACAGCACACCTAACAATGCAACTACTGAAAAGACTTCTAGTAAATACTACTACTGAGACACGTTTTGGCCCACTACCCTTTTAGAAACATCAAGTCACTGTAAGAAGTTAGCTGTATTTCTAAAAGCACTGTTTCATGACATTCCTAAGGCTATTCTCTTCTCAGTTCAGCTAAGCACATTAAAAGCTCCTTCCCCTCCCAGTTATAACCAAAAAAACCCAAACCCAAAACAAACAAGCAAAGAAACCCAGGAAAACACATTACCAGCAACTTCGAGAACTGTGTTTTTCAATATTGGGAATGGTAAAAGCTCAACCTACATGCATTGGCAGTTTTGTAATACCATTACATAAGAATTATTTAACTACAGCAACAGATTTGAAAAGCAGCAGCAGTCACTGCTACGCTGGTTCACACATCCAAAAAGAAAAAAAAAAAAAAAATCAATAAAGGGAATGATAAATTTTGCAAACATGCATTTGACTGTCACAGAGAGTGGACTGGGATTTCAACACCCTCAAGAGCAGAAACATTTCAGCTTATAGCTACCAAGGCACCACAATCCTGAAAAGAGAAAACAAAAAGTACGACTGTTGCCATTCCAACCGCACAATAACGAGCTTAAGCTTTAAAAAGTGTCATTAAAAGCATCTATCACAAGCCCGATGCGTTCACGTGTTGAGTTTGGAAACATTGAACTTTTTTTTTACCTGATGTTCTGCATGAATGTTATCCCCAGTAGGCCAGCGATGTTTGCTGTTATTATAGCCGCCTCCACCACTTCCTCCTCCCCCAAGCTGCTCACCATGCTGCCTCTGGAAGAAGTAATCCACCATAGCGTCGTCCTGGGAGCGGCCTGCAACTCCTATGGATCCAGGAACAGGACTGGAGTGTGTCCCTGCTGCAAGCGCCTGATTTGCAGCTGGCTGTTGCTGAGCCTGGGACCCTGTTCCAGATGTCAATACAACAGGCATGTTGGGATTAGCTGTATCTTGAGTGTGCTGTTTCAGGTGGGGGCTGAACGAGTCCTGCCAGAGTATTGCTTTTCTCTTCAAAACACACGCAACGCTCATTCCACCAACACCTACGGGGGGTGAGGGGAAGGGGGAGAGACGGCGAGAAAGAGAGAAGGAAAAGAAAACATGAAATCCTTACAGCTTCAGCTTTACATATTAAATAACACACCCGCCTTGTGACTGGCAGGGAAACATCACGATGCCAAATCTGACGCCTTTTAACATAGTTATTTGCTCCATTAACCTACCAACTAAAATATCACATAAAAATGCACGCTAGCCAAAAATCCCACATTTTGTGCCGCAAAGTGTTATCAGCATATGCAAGATTCATGTAAGGTGCCCATTAGACTGAAATCAGAATGCCAATTTATGCAATGGACAAAACACTGACTGGAGCACTGCCACAGAAAATTGCTAGAAAAAAGCCCTCGAAAAACCCGGTGGAACGCAAATTACACCATCAGTGCCTGCCGTGCTTGCTTACACCCAACAAATTACAAGGCAGACCTTCAATCAATACATAAGTCCCACTGCATCACGACGTGTTCACTCAGTCACGCAAAATATCAAGGCAACAGGTTTGGGGGTTTTTTCATATGTAAACTTAAAATACTGGATTTCTGCTTATACAGTTAATTAAGTCCCAAACACAACGTGCACCCTTCCTGCAAACTCAGAAGCTGGCTTCGGTCATGAGATGGTAAAACACACCGGCATGTTTTGTACGAGATTCCCTGGAGAAAGCGCAGCTAACCTCTCAGTGCCCGGGATCTCGGCAGAACCTTCCAGAGCCAGAGCAGCCAGCAGTGCTGGTCCCACAGCCGACAGCACCAGGGGAAAGCTGGACAAGTCACAGAAACCATCCAACACTGAAAATACCCCCATTGCTTTGCATACACCCAAAGCCACCTGCGTGCAGGAGGACACCAGGCAGACTAGGCTGACAGCAACTCACGAATTTACTATCCCCTCAAATATCTTGATAGCACCCCAGCATCACAAAACCACACAAGTTTGTTATTTTAAGACAACATTATTGGCTGATCCTGAGAGCAATAAAGACATTACATGTGTGAACAGAGAAGTGTTTTCCCCCCGTTATGTAATGCTCAGCCAAGGCAGAGCACACACACAAATCAAATTTGTTTTTAAAGGCATGGTATAGTCAGAATTATTATTTTTTTAAAACAGATTGCTAGTTTATGACTTCAGTTACCTAAATGCAACCCCACAAATACCACAGAGAGTTATAAGGATGAAACTGGGGCGGGGGGGGATGTTCAGCCCTTACGGACTCCCACCACAGCTGCATACCAGCACCAGAATGCTTTTACTATTGTACCTTGGTGGCTGTAAGCCTTGGCCCTGATCCTGACAGCAGCTCCAACGGCCTGAAAGGCGGCTCTGTTTTCTCTCTGCTCATCATAGTAGTTTTGAACAACGGTCAACTACTACAAGCAACTTCCAAGAACAATTTTCTAACAGTGGAGAGAGAAAGTTGACACCAAAAAAAAAAATGTCCAAGTCCTGTCTTTGATCAGACTTACTCAGGTTTGTCCCACTAATTAAGAACAGTGTTAATATTCAGAAGAAAGTGACTGTAAGAACTGGAGTGATAAGATTTTTTTATTGCACCTACAACATGCATTTGTCAACACACACACACAGAGCCTCCACAGCCACACAAACAAGCAACTCTGCAAGGCATTTTACATGTTCAAAGACCTTCACAACTTAAACACCAGTAACATTTAACAGAACTAACTCCTCCGTCTTTCAAAAAGTCTGGAAATCACTACTACCTTCCTCAAATACTCCATAAAGCACTGTGACAATGCCTGGTATTACTAAACCTTCACTGATTGTTAAGAATACAATGCTACGATTTAATGGCATTTTTCCTTTAGCTTTCCTTTAATAAACGTTGTAAACAAAATCCTTCAGTAACATGCAATGAAGCAACAAAGCACCTCTACACAATAAGAAGAAAATAATTAAGTAATTACTGGTAAGAAATTCAGGTATCACCAAGTCGGGGTGTGTATTAATTGCAGACAATGAAATGTCAGCAGCCCCTATGAAGAGAGGTTACAAGTTATCTCAGGGCAGTCTTTAAAAAAAAAAAATAGAAAGATACTATGAATCCACAAAAACTTTCAAGTATCGATATATTGTGACGAGCCCCAGTTTCCAGTGGGAAATACCACAAGGTACAAAGTTGGGAGTGGAAGTCAGCACAGCCGCAACGTTACCTTCCTCCCTCAAAAGGCAGCAGGCTGCAAGGTCCACTGTTCACCAGCACAAATTCATTTCTGGCTTAATTTGCACGCAGATCGTTAATAACTGCGTTACTATAAAAACAGCGGTTTTTTGAGACTCTAGAAAATCTCAGTCAAGGCACTATGAATATCCGCACAAGTGCCTCCTGCTCCCAGACGCTTCCTCTTTCGTCTAACACAGACGAGGCAGCTCCAAACACAAGAGAAAAACTTGGCAAAGGCGACATTTTGAAAGGGAGCAAAGGGGAAAGGAGCATTCTGGGTAGTTCAAGTTTAGTTCCAAGACGTGTTTTTATAGAAATGCCGTGTTAAATGTAGCGGACAGCTGAATCCTGTCATTCAAAGCACACAGAGCATCAGAAATATGTTAAGTCACCTACACAACGCACATTCATTAGCTAACCAGCAGCTGCACGACTCGCCGCTGCTAATGGCTACCAGGCCCCTTTTCATTCCCAACCTCTTAGGAAAAATATATAATCAACTTTTCCTAGGTAAACTGTTTGCTGGGAAGAGTTACCTACTTACAAACAAAGGCTTCTACACTGCTACAATGTGCTCAAAGAGGACAATTTTCCTTTTCCCTTGATAAAAACATAGCATGTAAATAAACTCCTCTGTGTTATCATTACAAGCAAAATCCTTTCGATTATGGGGCACTCCACGAGCAACAAAAACTTCGGAGACATCTCCAAGCAAGTTTTAAGCTTAAGTGATGACGCTGAATAAGGCAGCTTTAATCCGCATCGAGCGCAGCTACGCATTCAGAGCTTCCTCGCTCTTATTCAATATTCCTCTAAAAATAACAGACAATATTAAAAAATTTAAGTTGGCACAAGATTTGCGTTTCAAAAAGTTCAATCGGGAACTAGAAGAGAGTTGGGTTGGGTGGTGGTTTTGGTTCTTGGTTTTTTTTTTTTTTTGAAGTTAGACTGGAAATTAAAGCACAGCCATTGTTCAAGAGCTGTGTGGCCTACAAGAACTTTTAACGTTGAGCCTTGTGTTTTCCTGAAAACCTGGGGAGCGGCAGCAGGAAGCGGGTAAATCGATCACCCACCGAATTGCTCAAACCAGCATTAAAACATGTTCAGATAAATGCTGCCCCTTACCCCACCTCCCTCGCTCTTAATAAAGGAAATTCCTTACTCATGATCTGTCGAATAAAATCTCCGCTCAGAACAAAGTTATTAAATACTGACCAAAAAAAAAACCACAACCAAAAAACCCTCGAGTATTTCTCAGGTTGGGGCAAGAGATAGACTCTTAAGATTACAAGTATGCAATTAAAAAGGGCCAAACGCTGTTGTTACGCGAAAACGAGATAAAAACACGGGGAAAAAAAAAAAACCACAAACACAAAAACCCCAGGGTCACCCAGCACATCAAAAAGTATTGTCTGCATTCTCCTTCCCTCCCGTTTGCGAGGCACCGTCCCTCTCCTCTGCCAGGGACACCGAGGCCCCCCCGAAGACCCCCCCCAGGGCGGGGGGGGGGGGGGGGGAACCCACCACCCCCACGCACCAACGCGGGCCAGCGCCGGGCCGGGCCCCCCGGGGCAACAAAGCGGGGCCTGGGCCCTCCCCGGCGGGTCGGGCTGGGGCCCCCCCGGGAGAAGGGGGCGCCCCGGCGGGGGCCCCCGCTGCGGGCCGGGCCCAGGGGGACGCAGGCGGGGGGCGCCGCCGCCGCCCGGCCGGGATGGGCCCGCGGCCCCCCAACAATAACACCCCCTCCCTGCGGCCGGGGCGCGGCGGCGAGCGGCCGGGGAGCCGCTCACGGGAGACGGGGGCCCGCCGCGCCCCCCCCTCCCCGGTAACAATAGGGGCCAGGCCCCGGCCCCCGAGCACCGACAAGGAGCCGGGCGGGAGAGCCGGGCGCAGCGCCCCGCCGCCGCTCGCCTTCGGGGCGGCCTGGCGCCGCTCCGCCCGCCCCCCCCACCAATATGGCCCCACCGGCGGCTCCGCTGAGGTGCGCGGCGCGCCGAGGGCCCGGTCCGGTGCCGATACTCACGGGCGGAGCGGTAGGATGAAGACGGATCTCGGCCCCCCCCAGGCCGCTCGCCGCCTGCCTCTCCCCCTGCCTTTCACTCCGACAACATGGCGGCCCGGCGGGGACGGGCGCCGCGCTGCACGCCGGGAAGGCGAGGCCGCTCCAAGCGGCGCCGGGCCGCCGCTCCCCCGGCCGGGCCGGGCAGGGCCCTGCCCGCGCCCCCGTCCGCCCCCAAACCCGCACCGCGCCGGGCCGGGAGCACCGCGGGGAGGGACGGGCCGTGCCCCGGCACCCTCCGGCGCGTCCCCTCGCGGGTGTCGCCGCTCCCCGGCCAGGCCCGGGCTGGGTTGGGGCCAGGCCAGGCCCGGGTTGGGGCCAGGTCCGGGCCGGGGGCCTCAGGCTTTAACCGCGGCCCCTTCCCCAGCCGGCGTTGGGGGCCACAGGCCGTGCTCGGCCCCACGCCACCGCCACGGCCAACGGGGCTGTGGTTGAGCCCCCCCACCCCCCGGCGCCGGCACCGGCACCGCTCCCGGCCTTGGGCAGCCCCAGCCCCCCGGGCCCGCAGTGGGCAGCGGTGAGGCCACGAGGCAGCTGCCGGCCCCGCTGCCCGGACGCCAGCCCTCCCCGGGGCTGCCCGCACAAAGGCAACGGAGAACCGCACCGGAGGCACGAAGCGCAGCCGAGCGCAGGCAGGGAGCGCGGCCCTTCCTCGCCCCGCACCGCTACAAGCCCGGCGCCAGCAGCCAAGCACGATTTTGGGGTGTCTTCCCTCCACGTCCCCCGCCCCGACGCCCCTTCCCCACAAAGCCAGGGCTGCGGGGAAAACTACACACCCCAGCGTGCGCCGCTCCGGCGCCGGCCAGGCTCGCAGCCTGGACATTAAAACAAAGCGCTGTACTCTGGGAGCGGTAGTTTCTGCAATAACACCTCCATGTTAAAGGGACAGCTCGTTCGGGAGCGGCCGCTGTCGGTTTTGTGTCCCCTCCTGCATTGGGGTGTTGGGCTCCTGTGTTTTGGGGGGGATTTAGCACCTGCACTTGACGCTTAGATGTAATATTTTCTCTCTTCCTAGCCAGGCAAGCGAACCACGCGTGGAAAACGGGAGGAAACTGCTGGCGCAGGGAAGCGGCTGGGGGCATGCCCTCGCACGCTCGCAGAGAGCGAACAAGCAGCGGCCCAGCGCAGCAGCTGTCGCATTTCAAAGGGCTTCGTCAGCCGGCGGGGTCCCGCAGACTGCGCGGGGTTCGGCAAGAAACTGCCCCGACGTCTGAGCTTTTGTGGGCGAAGCCAGCGGGTTGTGGTTGCGGGTACAAGAAGTTAGTTCAAGCCCGGGTTATCACAGTCATTAAAGCATGAGCGGGGCCGGATCCAGCGGAGATCTGGCTGCATAGCTTGCACCCATTTTCTCCCCGAAGGGCTGCCGGTGTGCTGGGTGTCTCCGCTGCCACGCTGCCTCTTCCAGGGGCCCGCACTGCGACGGAGTGTGCAGCCCAGCCAGCCAGGGCTTGCGGGGAAGCAGGGCCTCACCCGGCCACCCTCCAAAACCCTGGGGCAATACAGCTCATGGCTGCAGCCTGGGCGGTGCTGAGTACCCCAGGCTGGGCGTGACGGGACCTTCAGGATAACAGTTAGCAAAGGCTTTCGCTGTCGATGCTGTTTTTTAAGCCAAGCCTCGTAGAGCCACCAAAGCTTTCTTCGCCCAGCACCAGCGTGGCTTATTTGACCTGGTGCCAGGTAAAACCCTGCCGTGATAAACTGAGCTCTGCTGGGTTCAGCTGCCTACGCCGCAGCAGCGTGTTGCCCAGAAGGGTGTGTGGCACTTGGCATGGACCACCCTGCCCTGCTGCCATGCAGCCCTGCTGGGCCCCGAGCACCCCGCGATCAGCTGCGGCGTGGATCCTGTGCAACGAGTAGCTCCTGTTAGCAAGGCCTGGCCGCCCCCAGGCTCTTCACTGGAATAGGAACATCAGCAGGTTCTTCTGGCGAGCGTCCCTAACGAAGATGCAGCTCATTCTGCCGAGCTGCACTGCCCTGTTACAAGGAAACCGCCTCGGTGACGCAGTCAGCCCGTCAGAAGCACGCTTGTGCGGTGAGGCTGGATCAGTTCTTCACCTGGTAGAGCTCTAAATTCTTCACCTGGTAGAGCTCTAAATCTGTCTCTGCCATGCCATGGTGGACATGCAACGTCCCCAAAACACTGCTGGTGTGAGCAAGGCCAACCTCATGGCGTAGCGGAGATGTGAATAGTGAAACTGTGTCATCTTGGCACTGCAGCAAATCAACCTGTCCAGACGCCCTTCTCCTTTGGTTGCATTCTGCAACATCTCCTGAACATCCCGGGCTGATACAAGGCATCAGCGTTGACTCTTGGGTGATGACTCTTGGGCTGCAAAGCATAAGAGGTCGGGAGCTCTTTCCCACACCGTGTCTTTGCTGTGAAGCCCAGGGGAAGGAGGGCTGGCAGGCCCCTATCTGCTTTTGGGTTTTGGGGTGCTGTGCTTGCAAACTGGCAACCTCAGCACCCCACCTTGCTGGTGGGGTTGCCTGTCCCCGAGCTATCACGCGGGCGGTAGCACAGAGGTCCCGAGCAGCGCTGACCCTCCGCTGTGAGCCAGAGATAACAGCTGTGCCGCGGCGGGTTGCAGCACACACCCAGGCTGCTTGCTGACACTAGAAACATGGTTTCTGTTAATTATACCTGGGATAATTACATTTATACCAGTATAATGAGAGGGGGAGGGAAGGAGTCCTCCTGTGGATGAAGTGTTAGTGGTTAAAACCCACTTACACCAGTAAGTAGTTTATTTGGTTTAGGAAGAAAGGCGCAGAGAAATGGCACGTGGGGACACGCAGCCCTGTGGCTATGGGACTGAGTCGGAGTTTGGGTCTCACCTCCAGCACCTCCGTCCCTCCCGCAGCCTCTTCTGCCTCCCACCGCTGCCGTCCTCTCTCCTGCCCCTCAGACCCTGCTCAAGCTCCCGGCTTGTTGCAATCCAGGAGTCTCCCACTGGGAGAACATGCTGCTCCCGAGACTTCGGAGCCACAGAGGGCAGGCAGAGCGGGAGGAAGAGGCAGTGCGGACAGTGAAATAACTTCCACCTCCGTGAGGAAAACCTTCTGGAGGCAGAAATGTCCTTCTGATCTTTGTCGCACCGTTGGCCATCAAGGGCAGCCCCAGCTCCCTGGCCCCGGTTCACCCCTGCCAGTCCTGGCATAAGTTATCCTGGGCTTCATCTTCAGTCTACAAAGAGAAAAAGGTGCCTCCAGAAGGTGGTTGATGTCCTCCTAACCTCCAAATGACTCGCTAGAAGCACCTTTCTCCCTCCGTTGACTACAGAAGGGGTTTCAGTCAAGTGCACTCTTCATTAAACATCAAAGTTACACATCCAAAGCCAAATGCCCAAATCCAGACCCTCCATCCATGCTCTGCCCAGACTCTGTTCCTGGTGGCATGATGCCCAACACAACAGTATCTTCTCTTTGAAGGAGCCTTCTAGTCTAAGAGCAAATAAACCCAGCGCTACTGTGATTCATACTCCTCGGAGCAGAGCTTCCCACAGCTTGACGGAGGAGACGTGCACAGGACAGGGGATTCAGCTGGAAAAGAAAATAGATTGAGGGACTCCATAAATCACAGATGAGTGGCTTCAGTACTGCCCCCAGACAGACCTGGCCGTCCCCTGCCTCGGGGAAGTGTAGGGAGGTCCAGCACTTTTATTTCAATGACAACTTTGTCTCTGAAATGAAAAGTCAGATGGGAGGAAAGAGCATCTCCTCCCCAGTGCCAAATTCTTCAGTGGGGCAGCAAAATTTTGTTGGCCACCAGAAAAAAAAAAAATCCACTGAATTACTTGATTTTTTCTAAACCAAGCCAAAACCTGCTGAGATCTTCATGCAGGATACTTTCAAAACGTGCCAGCTTGACCAAAAAGCTTTAAGAGCCAACTACATCATCCAGCTTCATCACTGGGACAGTGTTTCAGCAAACCACGTTGCCTTGAGACAAAAAGTAATGACCGGCCCTGCAGCTGGGCAGCTGTAATACTGGTTCATGAACGTGGGCTGCGTGCTGGCCCATCCATTGCTCCATCAGCGGCTTCACAAAGATGGCCAGAGACCTAAAATCGTTGACCTTCCCCAGGGGACCTTCACCATAAGAGCCCATTCCCACACGCGCGCAGATGCAGGGCGTGCATGTAAATGCTTTCTGGGCTGGACCTGACGTCATCAGCAGACCTAGAGGGGAAACGTCCCTTCGTTTCTGCAGCAGCTTTCAGCGATCAGATAAAACTGTGGTTTTCACCAACACTTTTCGCCTACAGGTTTCCACGTTCTTGTTGAGAAACCCAATGCAGACATTTTCAGGAGTCAGCAGCCGAGTGTCTAAAAGCGGCTGGTGAAATGTTGCGGTTATGGCAAGCTGAAGGAAATTCTGGCTGCAGACCCACCTGACAACAGTAAAGTCTGAAAGTTTCATTTTGGCTGGAAAATCACTTTTTCTTGCAAAAATACACCCGCCTAAAATTAAAGATTTTAAGCAGCGCCCACCGGTTGTCTGTGCTCAGGGTTGTACCAAGCCCGACACGGGGTCCCCGATCCTAGGCGCAGGGACAGCAACCAAGCAACTCTGGGTCATTATCAACAAATCCCACAAATTATCAACAAATTATCAACAAATCCATTATCAACAAATCCAACAAATCCCCACAAATCCCACAACAAATCCCACAACTCTGTGTGCAGGAATGCAGCTGGCAAAGCCATGCCGTATGTCCCACAGATAGAAAACAGCCATGCCAGTGCCTTCCTCTGCATCCCGGTGATGTCCTCTGCTGTCCTCCCTCCAGTTTGCCATGGCTCACAGAGCCACCATAGAAGAAGACACCCAGAGGCAGGCAGCGAAAAATGCCCTGGAGAAGTGGAGATAAATCCAGGATGGATTTATGGGATCCAGAGCGGGTGAAATCCAGGATGAGAAGAGACCCACAGAACTTCTTCTCACTCTTATGGGATCAAGAAGGTGTTTTCCCCAGGCAGCGAGAAATGTTTTTGGCAGGGTCACTACCATACGGAGCCGAGTGTCATTGGGAAGGATCCTTGGGTGCCCCTCTCCCACTCCACTGATGTAGTCTATGGATGAGAAGGTAATTCAGAAACCTGCAGGAAAAACAGCCGCACAAACAACTGACAGCAGCTATAAACCAGGAAAAAGGAAATTCGTGTTTGTTTTTTAAACCACGTGGGGTTTTCCCCTGGACCTCACTGCTGAGACGTGTCACAGCAGCACGGAGTGGGGCTGAGCCCTGCTCCACATTCCTGCCTTTTCATCAGCCTTTTTAACCAGCCACCGAACGCTGTGGGGACCCAGACACCAGAGCTGCAGAGAAAACAGGAGCTCTGATAGATGCTGGTGGATAAAATAAATGAACGCTTGGGGCATGAACAGCCGTTCCCTCCCGGGAGCCTTGCGGGCAGGTAGGGCTGCGCTGCGCGGGGACAGCAGTTGGGTTGAGCACAGCCCTGGGAGCCGACGGGATCTGAAAAATCCTACGGCTCAGCAAAGCAGCTGCGGGCAGGAGAATCCAGGTGGTGGCACCTTCCTCCCAAGAGGGAGGTGGTGGTGGTGTCCCCACCGAGTGCAGGCTGCTGGCCAGGGCTTGGTCAATACCCAGCTGGAAAGGAGCTGGCAGGCTCCAGCGCTGCTCTTGGCCGGCACTTGCCAAGTCGTAGTGAGACTTGTCCCCGCTCAGGGTGTCCCACCCACAGCGGCTGTCCTCCAAATGTGTCCCAGGCCAGCCGTAGCCTGGGGAATCAAAGGATTGTACCTATGTATGGTCTAGCTAGGTCACCCCAAGATCCAGGCTAGATCCTTACACTTACCCACCTCCCTGCTTTGTGAGCCCCAGGAGGGCATAGGCGCCCACCAGGAGCAAGGGAATGGGACACAGCGGTCCCTCCGCTACCGCTGCCCCATCAGTGAGGCAGGTAAATGCTCCCTAGGGACATTTGATGTCCACTGGTGGCACATTGTCCCCATATGCTGTCACCGGTAGGAGCAACACCACCTCCTCGGTGAGTGCTTGTGAGGCTCCTCTTCTTGGGGATCATCCCCCACACCATGTCTCATCCTGATTTCTAATCATTAGAGCTCCGAAGCAGGAGGCTAATTAAGCTTTCCAGCTCGTTTGTTATCATTAAACATATCAACTCTGGATTTTCTCAACAGGCAATTACATGACTAAGCCCTTTGGAAGCTTCCTACCTTCTCAGCCCGCATGACTTCTTCTCGCAGTCCCGTAGCCTGACTGCGTTTTGTGGGGAGTGATTTCCTTCTACCAGCTCTGCGTTTCCCGTTTGCATTGCATCAACTCTTCCTCGGCGCTGGAAGACGAGCGGGAGGGATGCTCTGACTTTCTCCTGCCTCTCTAACATCTCCTGAGCCGAGCTGGGCTGGAGCACGGCATCGAGACTGGCATATCCTTTCCCTGGAGACAGAGGTATTTATTGGAATATATATATATAGATATGAAAATATATATACTTGCTGGAAATGTATAGACTGCGTATAGAGGCAGAGTTGCAGGGCAGCAATGCTAAAACAGGAGCAAGGGGATGAGTGGTGACTTTGCAGGGGGTCGGTCAGTCACAAGGTTTTCCCAGTCCCCAGCTCCACTTCTCCTTTGCTTCCAGCTTTCCCAGACCTTATTTCTCGGGGTTTAAGTTGTCCAATTCACTCTTGTCCCTCACCCGGAGAGGGTGACAACGTGCTGCTGCTGCCAGCCCGTTGCGGTGGCCTCCCGGGGCCCTCCCCAGGGCACAGCTATCTGCATGCCGCACGTTCAAGACGCGTTTCCTGTTATGTTCCCAGTTAAGAAAAAACAACAACCCAACAAATTGTCACGTTTAGAAGAACATCATCCCAGCTGCAGGCTCATATGCTCAAATTTAGGAAATACCAGCATTACATTTTCCTGCGCAACCTTAATTCAGCCCCCTTAGGCACATGCTTTGCGATCCAGTCTTTAATTACAGGTTCACAGACGAGGTTTTTCCCATGGCACCCGTGGCCCAGTTAGGGCTGGCTCTGCCCCGGGGCAGAGCTACGGGGGAGATGTGGATATGGGACCCCTGTGACTCCTCCTGCCCAAGCTGGAAGGAGTATGTGATGTGAAGGACAGAGGTCTGATGCTTGATATGCTTTTGCATGTCTTCTCTCTCATAACCCAAGTAATTTTGCTAAAATCCAGGGTGCTGCAGGAGGGTTTGCTGAGCAAGAAAGGGTAAAGGGTGAAGGTGGAGCCTCTCCGCTCCCAGCTCCAAACCCCGCTGCTGCCAGCATCCCCCCCGGACCCCCTCACTGCCACCTCCCCGGGCTGCCCAGGGCTCCCTGGCTGCCTCCTCCCTCCCCTCCTCTTGCACAGACAGAGACCTTCTGTCAAGCCGAGCTCCACGCCCTGCACACCTTTGATTTGGACACTGAGATGCGCCTGGGTGCTGGGTGGAGGCTGCTTTTATTCCGACTTCCTCCTTGCAGAAGGCAGCCCGGCGGCTCCTGTGGCTCTGCCTAATGCAGGCAGCTGCTCCTCCTGCCTGCCTGCCTGCTGCAGCCCAGCCCAGCCTGGGGTGACAGCCCAGGGACCTGGACGCCTCCTGCCTCTGCTTGCACGTCCCCATGTGCCACGAAGCTCCACGAACCGCTCAGCCCAAAGGCAAGGGTGCTTTGCACGGCGGGGAGCTGGCTGGGGAGTGATTTGCGACTGACAGCTTTGCCAGCCAAACCTCCCAGCACGGCTCGTTTTGCACGGACGGAGGCCTGGGGTTTGCTGGGGGGCCAGAAATGATGTTTCCCACCCCACCGGTGCCTTGCCTGAGCAGCGCTCAGCTCCCATGTCCTCCGTGCGCTGGAGCTCGCAGGGCCGGCACCGTGCTTCCCAGCCGCAAGCTCCCAGCTCCTCACCCGTGCTCCTGGTTTGATCTTCATTGCACAGACAGAGGCTCAGATATACCCTGGAGACACCTGGCTTAGGAACCTAATTGCTCTCCGTGTAATTTGGAGGCAGCGAGCCCATGCTTAGAAGGGCTGATTCACCCTCTGGACCTGCCCCTGCTCCTCCTGTGAGGCCAGAGGGAGCCGAGGGCAGCGGAGCAGCACCCAACAGAGGTGCCTAACGTGGGTGACCCCAGGCTTCAGGGTAGTGACGGCCCCTTCCTCGGGGTGCCTGCTTGCAGACCAGGATTTGCCTGAGCAAAGCTGCAATGGATGTCGGCAGGAGCCGAGCTTTGCGCGCGCGGAGGGATGATGCATTGCAGAGCTTGGAGACGTCTGATTTGGAGGGTCCTGAGCGTTGGCTGCACGTTCAACCAACCCCAGGTGGCCATTTGCCCGTTTTTGCCTGTTCTTGCACCAATCTTGACTGTAACTGCGTGGTTTTACTCCAGATCACAGCCAGGCATTGTGGTCCTTCTGCCAGCCCTGGAGCCGCCAGCCCTGAGACCTTTCCCATGCACTTTCCCTGCATGGGAGGTGATGCACGGGCTGGTTGCATCTCCATCGCTTTCACATGCAAAAACCCACCCTCCTGGCTGTGCAGCTCTGGTTGGAGCCCACAGGGGTGAACGGGGTCTGCAAGGGGGAGCCTGGGAAAGCGGCTCCACCGAGTGCATGAACGAGGCCCCGGAGACGCAACCGAACTGCCCGGAGCAAGAGGCACCAGTGCCAGGAACAACATGGGGAGTCCCATGGCAACAGGGCAGGGAGACAAGTTTGGGGAATGGTGTAACACCGCTGGCACCCGCCCCGCTTGCAAGAACAAAATGGAGCTTTTCCTGCCCAGCCAGCTGCCCGCGCCGGCTCCCACCTTCCCCCTGCACCTGGACGTGTCCCCTGTCCTGCCCGCTGCAGCGCTGGGACCGGCATGCTGCTGGCAGGAGTCCTGGCACCAAATCCCGTGCAAACTCCACCCTCGCTGCCCCACTGTGCCTTGGCTTTCCCCCAGGTGTTTTCAGCTCCAGCGCTGGCTCCCAGGCATGCTCCAGCCCATCCTTGAACCCTTCTTGATGCTCTGGAGCTGAAAGATTTGGAGCTGACTGTTGCAGGACTGGAGCATGATGTTGCTAAGGCATCTTAGCCACTCTCCTGGGGAGTGACGGGGCCAGTGGCCCATATAGATATATATACACTATATATATATGTGCAGCATCTTTCAGGAGAAGCCAGCTCCCCATGCAAGCAGGCAGCCTGCAGGGAACTCGCATGCGCTTTAGTCTCTGCCCAGCATGAGCCATGTGTTGTGCATCCTGAGCCAAAAATTGTGCATATGCCCGCGGATGCACTACGGCCGGCAGAGAAAGCCCAAGAACTCCCACCAAGGCAGCCATCGCATCCATCCAACCTTCGTCTGGGTCAACACCCGCTGGGACTGGAGGTGATGGGAGCACTGAAAGGAGCATCTTCTTAGGGATGTGGTTCCGGCGATTTCGGGGATCTTGCGCCCGTACCGTGGCACAGCTCTGCTGGGCACCGTGATGCCGGGAGGAGGGTGTCCCTTGGGGATGCCACTGCATCTTCCACCTGGCAGCGACCGCTGGAGAACCATCGATCCCTGCTAAGGAATCAAAGGAGGAAAAATAAGGCCCAGGATATGTTTCTTAATCAATTTACCACCAAAAGCAAGCAGTGAGCTTCCCTCCAAGCACAAAAACATTGTTCCCATTCACCCACTGCATCCTACTGGCCTCGCTCCTGCTCCCGCTCCCATTTCCCTGGAACCAGACGTATTTAACTCAGCACACCTAGGACCACGGCAGCCGGATCTACAGATCTCCTCAAGTCCCTGAAAAGCGTCTCTATGCCTTTGTTTGAGGTTGTGAAAGCGGCTTTTTTACTCCTTAACATCTGTGATTCGCCGGGGTCCCGCGGCTGCGGGAGGGAGCTGGCGTTTCTGCGCGGGGTAAATTAATCCTTTGTTGCTCCTCAGCCATTTCTTTGCTCGGGTTGGGATGGAAGAAAATCAACTCGTTTTTATTCCTGCCCTTCCTGTTTACGGCGACACAGGGTTTCTTCACATGATAGAGGCAAGAGATGCTTGGACTCTGTAATTACATCTCAGCCGCGGCCAGGAAAGGGACAGTGGCTGTAAGGAGAGACCGACTTGGCCCAGGGTGTAAAGCAGAGTCCCCCCACCCCCCCCCATGGCTGTGGGTAGGGGTGCAATGCCCACACACACAGGCTTTTTAAATTTGGGGTGCCCCGATAGTTTTTGAGGCAGCGAGAGCATCGCTGCTGGGGATGCTGCACCCGTGTCCCAGCTTCAGACTGGGGTGGGAGCAGGAGGGGCGACAGCTCATATCAGGGACGGCCCCGGCCATGCGGGTGGTCATTCGTATCATTTTTATTTTGAAGAATTTCCCCTGCTGCTCTGAAAATCAGATTATGGCTGTAAACCCGTAGGAAGGTGAAGGGGGTGATGAAGCCTTCATCTGCGGGGACCTGGGGGAAAGGCACCCGCTCACGTGCCGAGCGTCCTCCCGCTCGGCAAAGGATGCACCAGCTGCAAACCGGGAGGAGAAAGGAGTGAGGCTTTCCTGGGGAAGGCAGAAAGGCAGGAGATATTTTAATATCCATTTCCCAAGATAAGTAAGGGATTTGAGAATGTAACATGCCCAAATAACAGAGTAGATGCGGTGATGCTCCCAACCAAGGCGTTGCTGTTGGCTCTCCCCATGAGTCATGCTGGGATGTGAATTAAAGGTTGGGTTATCGACTGCCTTCATCGCCTCCGACGGGTCCACGCCGGCCCCCAGCCTTGCCCGAGGACCCTGGGATGGGTGCGTGGCACCCAGGTTCAGCTGGCGACCAGCAGCGATAACCGCTGCGGCGGGCTGGGTTTCCTGGGAGCCACCCGGTGATGCCGGTACCGCTGGTGGGATACGGCTCAGGCGTGGGAGATGCTGCTCAGGTTGCAGGGACAAGGAGCGGTGACACCCCCAAAAAATTCACAGTTTGGTTTTCGGCAGCTGGTCCTGAGCTGGCTTTGCCAATTCAAAATGATCCCGCTTGGACAATGCGGCTCTAAATTTGCAAATAGAAATTTGGAGGGGAATGCCCGTGGGAAAAGGGGTGGAAAGGAAATGGAGAGGAGGGAAACGCCGGGAAGCGGATGGTTGGTTTTCCTCTATATCCCAAATTTTTCCTAGCTGTCTCCATGTGGCGAGGGCTGGGATGCTGTTGGCTTTGCCTCAGGGGGAGACACATGGACCATCCTCCAAATTTCCATCCCCAGACCCAGGGGATTTATTACCTGCGAAGCAAATCTCAGCCCTCCCGTCCTCCTGGGACGTCCCGCTGGCCACAAGCCCTGAGCCAACAGCATAAAGCCGCCTCCGAAACGTATTTTCCCAGCATCAGGTTGGGAAAAGCTTTTAAAACAGGCTTTTGCAGGCTGGTGATTTAGTTTAAAAAAGCTCCTCTATTATAAGACTTTAAAATCTGAGTTGTTATAACTCCTGAAACCCCCCAGTACAGTTTTATCCTTTGTCTATGGATGCAGTTTCACGCTTTCCCTTCTGCTTATTTATTTACTTTTTGAACTTATTTATTTATTTACTTACTAATTTATTTCATTATAAATACTTAAATAATATATTTGCTTATAATAAATAAACTATTTTTATTTACTATAAGTAAATAAATTAATATATTTACTTGTAAATAGGTAAATAAGTTTTAAAAGTAAATAAATGTTATTTAAAAATAACTAACTAACTAACTATTCAAATTTTAAGTATATGACCCCAGGCTGGACCAGCAAAACCCATCACCTTCCTCGCCCCGGAGCCGGAGGAAGGATTTCTGGAGGAGACATGCTTCAGAGCGGTGCCGAGCCCATCTGCAGCCCCGTGGTGCGTGGGGTGGCTTCAGCGGCACCCAGGAGCACCCACATCCCACGTCCCAGTTGGGGATGCCCAGAAATAAGGCACTGCCCCCAGCCAGGATGGTTTTTTGCTTTTAAAACAGCTTCCCAAGTATTTTTGTTTCTTCTTCTGTGCGGCGGGGATGTTTTGGAGCCGGGAAGCATCTCCCTCGTGGTGGCTGCAGGAGGGTGACGGTGGCCGTGGCTTTTGGAGGGGCTGCTAGAAATAACCTCGTCCCAGCGCTGAGGTGAGCCCAGGGCTGCGGGGAGCTATCGCCTTGCTCTGACTCAGGGTCAGTTTAGTAACAGCAATAAAATCCCCGCCGGCAAGGCTCCCGGAGCCATCCCCTGCGTTTCCCAGTCCCACCAGTGCCGCCTTCCCAGTATGCCCAGATCCCTGCTGGGAGGCAGCTCACCAGCCGTGCCACGGCAGCACCCACAGAAAAAAAACCCTGACGCGTGTTCCAGACCCGTTTCTGAACTAATTCCCATGGCAATCATTATCCAGCCAACACGTGCGCACGATGGGGTTTTATTTCCCTCACCTGGGTGACGTCTCCCAGCCCCACAACCACCTTCCGCTGCAGCAGCCGCCTCCAAAGGGACCTGATCCGTGTCAGGTAAAGGACAACGAATTTTATGACCACAAACACTGTGCCATAAACTGCAAGATGCCTCCCAAAATTAAAGATTTTAACTGAAAAACACTTTAAGAACCCTATTTCAGCCTCCAGTTTGGTGCTTACCTCCCTTACCGGCCCTCTCCAAGGTGGAGAAGGCAGAACATGGGCATGGCGAGGCTGAAGGCTGGAGCACTCCTACTGCTGGCGGGTTTCCTGGCATGCCCGGGCAGGCTGCCAGAGCTGGGATGGGGCTGGGCAGCAGGAGGTTGTTTTGCAAGAGGTAGATCGATGGGTGTGGGCAGGCAAACAGGTTTCCTCCTTCCTCCCCAGCTGGGGAGGAGGAGCGTGGCAGGATGCTCCAGCAGCATGGCTGTGGGATGCTCAGGCAGCGCTGCCACGGGATGCTCTGGCAGCGTGGCTGCGGAATGCTCCAGCAGCACAGCCGTGGATGCTCCGTCAGCACTGCCACGGGATGCTCTGGCAGCGTGGCTGCAGGATGCTCCGGCAGCGCGGCCATGGGATGCTCAAGCACCGCGTCTGTGAGATGCTCCGGCAGCATGGCCATGGATGCTCCAGCAGCGCAACTGTGGGATGCTCCACCAGCATGTCCATGGGATGCTCCACCAGCGGGTCCATGGGATGCTCCAGCAGCATGGCCACCAATGGCCTGGCAGCGTGTCCATGGGAAGCTCCAGCAGCGCGGCCATGGGATGCTCCAGCGGGACCATGGGGATGCTGACCCACTTCTTCCCTGGTCTGTGGCCACGGGGTCCGATTGGCCTCACTGTTGTCATAGAAACAGGCCTCCCTCCCTGCTCACCCCCCCACCAAAAAAAAATCTTCCCCCTTCCTTGGTACCTACAGGGCATGAGATTGCTCTTGTTGGATCAGGCTTCACCCAGACACACGTCGTTACCCACAGAGGTGGTGGCAGTGCTGTCCCCACCCGCCCTGGTGGCTGCACCCACACCGGGGGGTCCTTTGGGTCCCTTCCCTGGGGACTCATTCGAGGCCGGGGGCTGCTCAGCTCCCCCCACGCTCAGGGAAACCCCCGTGCCCCAGTGGGAGCCACCTTCACCCCTCGCACCCGCTGCTTTGGGGCAACACCCACCTGTCCCCAGGGTGCTGGGACACCCCACTGTCCCCGTGGCCAGGGCAAACCCTGTGACTCCTCCATCCCTGGACACCCCCCTAAAATCCATGGGGTTTAGGTCTGGAAACCTGCCTTTAGTCTTTTCTATTAAAAACCAGCCCCCCCGGGATGGGGTCCCACAGCAGAGCTGAGCCAGCGGGACCTGCGGGTGACCCGGTGACATCCGCTCAGGGCCACCGACCCCGGCCCAGGGACACCCAGGGCTGCCGGGGACAGCACTGCCACACTCCAGCCTGTCCCCACACCAGCTCCCGGCTGGGGACAGAATCACAGAATCACAGAATCACAGAATGGTATAGGTTGGAAAAGACCTTTAGGATCATCGAGTCCAACCGTAAACCTAACACTGCCAAGGCCACCACTACACCATGTCCCTAAGCACCTCATCCAAACGTCCTTTAAATACCTCCAGGGATGGCGACTCCACCACTGCCCTGGGCAGCCTGTTCCAATGCTGGACAACCCTTTCAGTGAAGAAATTTTTCCTAATCTCCAGTCTAAACCTCCCCTGGCGCAACTTGAGGCCATTTCCTCTCGTCCCATCACTTGTTACCTGGGAGAAGAGACCGACCCCACCTCTCCACACCCTCCTTTCAGGCAGCTGTAGAGAGCGATGAGGTCTCCCCTCAGCCTCCTTTTCTCCAGGCTGAACAACCCCAGGTCCCTCAGCCGCTCCCCATCAGCCTTGTGCTCCAGACCCTTCCCCAGCTCCGTTGCCCTTCTCTGCACACGCTCCAGCCCCTCAATGTCTCTCTTGTGGTGGGGGGCCCAACACTGAACGCAGCATTCGAGGTGCGGCCTCAGCAGTGCTGAGTACAGGGGACGATCACTGCCCTGCTCCTGCTGGCCACGCTATTGCTGATACAAGCCAGGATGCCATTGGCTTTCTTGGCCGCCTGGGCACACTGCTGGCTCATATTCAGCCGGCTGTTGACCAACACCCCCAGGTCCTTCTCTGCCAGGCAGCTTTCCAGCCACTCTTCCCCACGCCTGCAGCGTTGCATGGGGTTGCTGTGGCCCAAGTGCAGGACCCAGCACTGAGCCTTGTTGAGCCCCACACAGTTGGCCTCGGCCCATCGATCCAGCCTGTCCAGGTCCCTCTGCAGAGCCTTCCTCCCCTCAGCAGATCAACACTCCCACACAACTTGGTGTGGTCTGCAAACTGACTGAGGGTGCACTCCATCCCTTCATCCAGATCATTGATACAGATATTAAACAGGGACAGGAGGACCCTTACGGGGATGAAGGCTCACTTCCCGAGGGGCCAGAGATTTGGGACCAAGGGCGAACACGTCAAGTTGGGCACTGTGTCCCAAAAAGCCGGTGACAAAACGCCGTGGCAGGGACTTGCTGAGAGGAAGCATCACGGGGAGCTCAGCCCAGGGGGGAAGGAGCATCCGGCTGCTCTGGTCCCCGATGTCACTGAAGACACCGTATTTGCTGCCCCGGCCTCACCACATTTCCATTTTGATTTTAAAAATAAGATTTAATTCAATGTCATCGCCCCCTTCCTTCTCCCATTGAGCTGGAAAAGACAGCAACGGGGAGAAAAACCCATGGCAGAGGATGGGAGCAGGAGGCGACCGCCTCTCCTTTGGAATCATTAAAAACAGAGCAAGTGAAATGGCTTTGGATACTTCGCATGACACCACGTGTGAAGCAAGCATCACCCCGAAGGGGTGGCATTGGACTAAATTAAAATTGCTGCTTGGGTGATGGAAAATAGGAATATTTGGGGAGAAGAAGAAACTTTTCCCTCGGGGCTGTGGCTGCAACCCGGTGTCTCCGGCCAAGGAATCCCTACCCTCGCTCCTTGCAGGGCTGGAAAACTTTATTTCAGGAGCTCAACCTGAAAAAACACCCCGGGGGGGGGTCTTAATATTTTTCTTGGGGGTTTATTAGTATTTCTTTGGGGGTTTATTAATGTTTCTCTTAGGGGAAAGGAGGCTGCAGACCCCCCCGGCTGCCCCCGTGCACAGGGACGGGATGTGCCGGCCACCGACGCAGCCCCCATCGCACGGCGGGCGGTACCTACCCCCAGCCCGGAGGATGCTGCTTTTCTGCATTTTTGCTTTTTTAAAATTTTTTTTCTGTTATTTTACGACCAGAGAGGAAATTACCTGTGCGGGCAGCGAGGGAGGAGGCAGAGCCTCACCCAGGCATCGGTAAAACGAAGCGCTGGGATACAAGGCAGCGCACAGCTGGGTGATGCAGAGCCCACGGGAGTGAGCTGGCAGCGTTAAAGAAGGGGAAAAAAAGGCAAAATAAAAACCCCACCACTTTTTAATTGATTCAACTGCACAAGGGAAATGCCCCAAAACCAGAACAGCCATCGGATGAAACTTTCCTTCGACTTTTATAATTACAGAATAGAAAAGAAATCCTCGGTTCACGTTACAAATACAGTCTTATATAAAAACAAGCCAATGGAAAAGAAAAAAAGAAAGGTCACGGAGGGCCGGTGCCTGGCTCCTGCCGAGCTCAGGAGGGAGGGAAGGTCTTTCCAATGAGTTTTAAATGACGGCAAGCTTTTCCTTCTGCTTCCTGCTGGGTTTGAGAAGGGCTTCGAGCAGGCGGGCGTCTGCCCGTCCCATCCCGTCCCATCCCGTCCCATCCCATCCCACAGTGAGCCAGCGAAAGCATCCTTGGTCCTGGAGAGGAAAATAAACCCCGGAGGTGCTGCTGTCCCCGGGGCTGGGCAGTGCTTGGGGCTGAGGATGTGTTTTGGAGGACGGGGGACATCCGTTGCTTGAAAAACATGATTTTCCTTGGAAAAAAGAGGGGAAAGAGTGGAAAAATTATTGCCTGTAAAGTTCACAGCTTGGCTGGAGGCGGTGGAGGGGCTGGCGGGGGGATGCAGCCCATCCCCTGCCCAGGGTTTGGGCTCGGGCAGCTTCGGTCGTTGGCACTTCACGGCTGCTTGTTGGGAAGGACAAGAAAAAATCACTCCAGGGTGCAAAACAAATCCCCAAATAACCCCAGGACTGGAGGAAAAACGGCTGGGAGGCCCCGCACCCTGCTCCCAGACGCAGAGGGTGGGCTTGGGGCCAGATCCAGGAGAAACCACATCCCACCTCCAGGAAAAAAAGGAGAACAAGGAGCTCGGGGGGAGCTGGGACGCTTTGTCAAACGACTTTTTTCCTTCCAGCTTCTTCCAAGGCGTTTAATTCCCAGCTCGTCTTCATTTTGCAAAGCGATCGCTGCCCAACGGACCTTGCACGTCCCCCCCCCCAGTCATTCCCCGCGCGCCGACATCGCCCCTCTTCTGCCGCTGAACCTGATGGATGGATTTGCCGCCGAGACCCCCAATGGATGGAGGGGCCTGGGGGGTCGGAGAGGCACCGAGCTGCCCCCCCGCAGCCCTGGGCGAGGGGCTGGGGGGCACCGGGGCAGCCCCGGGGTGGGCAGAGCGTTGCTGAAGGCACGGTGTCGGCCGTGGGGGGGCCCAGCGCGGGCTCGCCGGGGGGTTGTGCTCAGCCAGAGTCTACTCAGGCACTTTAAATTAAAAAAAACCAACCCAATAATTAAAAAAAAACCAACCCAAAACATTCATTAGATTCGTTAAAACAGCCGGAAAGGGGCTGTGTCGAAAGCAGCGTCAGTATTGCCAAATTTGAGCAAGAGCCCCCCGACATGCGGCAGGGATGGGGGGGCTTGGGGGGGGATTTTGGGGTGCTCTGCCCCCCCCATCCCCAGGTCTAGGGGGGTTGAGGCAAGATGCTGACAGCCGGACCCAGCTCCTTGGGCCGAGGGGAGCATCCCAGCCCCTTCCATGCTGCTTCCTCCAACCAGGGGGGCTGGAAAATTCCTTTGGGGAGCAAAAACCCCATTTTTGGGGCCAGCCCGACTCCCAAACCCGGCGTTTCAGGAAGTCGTCCCAACCCCATGGAGATCGAAGCTGCTCTCTGTGCCCTGCTGTCCCCAAAGCGGGGTTCATCCCCCTCCCCCGGTCCCAGTTTGCTCCAAACCGGCTGGTTTTCGCCCCAGTCCTGCTCCAGCCCCCCCGGCACGCCGGGAAGGGCCCCGCTGCTCCGGGGACAAACCAGGCTGGGAGAAAGAGAAGAAAACAGTGTCCGGCGAGCGATGCCACCTCCCCGCGTGTCCCCACGTCCCCGTCCTGGGGAGGGTGTGGGGAGCAGCACAGCTTGGGGGTTCCCCCGTATCCAGCCCCCCCGATCCTGCCGTGGGTGGGTGGTTTGGACTCGGAGGCATCCGGGGTGGCAGGGATGTGCAGCTCCTGGCTCCGTTTTCAGGGGTCTTGCGGGGGGGCGTGGGGAGGCAGGAGGGGACCGGGCGGCTCGACGTTGTCCCCCCGCCTCGCCGGGGGTCGTGTCATCGGGTGTGGGACAGTTCGCTCTAGGGGGTCCCGTCGCCTCTGGCTCCCACACTGGGCCGGGGCCGGATCCAGGGCAGGAGGAGGTTACCCGGATCTGGGGAGAGAAGGGGAGAGGAGGCGTTAGGGGTGAGACCAGGGTCCGGGAGTCGTCCCCACCACGTGTCCCCGTGTCCCTGCATTGCACGGAGTGAGGGGACAAGGAGTCACGGCCACGGGCAGCCGCCGACTGCCCATCCCGGGGGACAGGGACCTGCCGGGGTGACCCAGGGTGGCTCTCGCACGGCCATCGCCCTCATTTCACCCCGAAAATGTAAGAGAGCAAGTGGGGCCAGGCTGGGAAGCCCCAACGGGTTGATGTGTCCCCCCCCCGGTGACACAGGGACTGCCATCGAGGCTGCCCCGCTCACCCGTCCCTGGCTGCTTGCAGGCACCGAGGGGACACGGAGGGGACACGGAGGGGACACGGAGGGGCCCAGGACCCCTGAGCACAGGGGGGCACAGGCTGCCCGTCCCCCAGCGTGCTGCCAGCCCCCCCTCCCGGCAGGGCGCCCGTGGGCAGCAGCCGGTGAGCACCGGGGCCGGGGGACGCTGCGCACGCCTGCAGGCCGGCTGCTCCCTGGGCGCGTGTGCAGGCGTGTGCAGGTGTGTGCATGCATGTGCACGCATGTGCAGGTGTGTGCAGGCGTGTGCAGGTGTGTGCAGGCATGTACAGGTGTGTGCAGGTGTGGGCAGGCGTGTGCAGGCGTGTGCAGGTGTGTGCATGCATGTGCACGCATGTGCAGGTGTGTGCAGGCGTGTGCAGGTGTGTGCAGGTGTGTGCATGCATGTGCAGGCATGTACAGGTGTGTGCAGGTGTGTGCAGGCGTGTGCAGGCATGTACAGGCGTGTGCAGGTGTGTGCAGGCATGCGCAGGTGTGTGCAGGCGTGTGCATGTGTGCAGGTGTGTGCAGGTGTGTGTAGGCGTGTGCAGGCGTGTGCAGGCATGTGCAGGTGTGTGCATGTGTGTGCACGTGTGTGCACGTGTGTGCAGGCGTGTGCAGGCGTGTGCACGTGTGTGCAGTGTGCACGTGTGTGCAGGCGTGTGCAGGCGTGTGCAGGCGTGTGCATGGGTGTGCAGTGTGCACGTGTGTGCACGTGTGTGCAGGCGTGTGCATGTGTGTGCACGTGTGTGCAGGCGTGTGCAGGCGTGTGCATGGGTGTGCACGGGTGTGCAGTGTGCACGTGTGTGCACGTGTGTGCAGGCGTGTGCAGGCGTGTGCACGTGTGTGCAGTGTGCACGTGTGTGCAGGCGTGTGCAGGCGTGTGCAGGCGTGTGCATGGGTGTGCAGTGTGCACGTGTGTGCACGTGTGTGCAGGCGTGTGCATGTGTGTGCACGTGTGTGCAGGCGTGTGCAGGCGTGTGCACGGGTGTGCACGGGTGTGCAGTGTGCACGTGTGTGCACGTGTGTGCAGGCGTGTGCAGGTGTGTGCACGTGTGTGCAGGCGGGTGCAGGCGTGTACAAGCGTACACGTGCATGCCTGTGCGTGCAGGTGGGTGCACGAGTGTGCGCAGGCGTGCGGGAGCGTGTCTGCGCAGGAGTGTGCGCGCAGGCCGGTCTGCGTGTGCACGCGTGTGCACGCACGGCCATTGCCGCGCATCCTCACGTGCACACGCGCGCGTTGCGAACGCGTGGGGCGGGAGGGCGGGGGCTGGCGCGTGCCGTGGCGGGCAGCGGCACGGGCGCAGGGCACGCACCGCAGCACGGGGCCGCGCACCAGGAACGGGAACAAGCCCCTGTCCCCAGGGCCGTGCGGGGGGACCCCTGCAGACCCCGCTCCCGCCCACCCCTGTCACAACCGCTCAGGTCTCAGCTACCGGCTCCCGGCCTGCCTTTCCCCCCCTCCCGATGTGCTACAGGAGGGGTTCCGGAGGCGAGAGCCCCCCGACCGGGGGGGGGGGGGGGGGGAACGGACGCGACACGGGTGGGGACCCAGTGCCACCCTGGCCGGGCGGGAGGGACCCAAGGGGACGAGGAGCAGATGCTGGCATGGCACATCCTCCTCCTTCCGCTGGGTGGAAACCCTCCGCGCTCCCGCCGGTAATCCCGTCACAGCTAATTGCGAACTGCAGAATAAGCTTGAAGTCCTCGGGCTAGGACGGCGGCCCCGCGTCCCTCCTGCCCGACTGTCCCCTGGGGACACGAGTGGCCGGATCTGCTCCACCGAGCCGGGACAGCACCTTGGACATCTCTCGTGGGTGACAGGTGGCAGCGAGACCCCCCCCCCCGTGTCCTCCCCCGGGTGGGGTCACTGCTGTCCCCGCACCCCCTCGGGTCCCCCCGGGTGTCACCGTGCCACCACGGTGCGACCCGGCGTCTCCCACCTCGGGGACAGCGTGCGTCCCCCCGGCACGGGCTGTTTTGGAGTCCATGAGCCCGACCTGCCACCGCTGCCAGGGTGATGGAGGCGCCTTGATATAAATTATAGCTGCGTTAATTAGGTGGTGGGTTATTAATGAGCTGCTGGGGTAGGACGGAGGGCGCTGCGGGCAGGGGGGTGCTGGCAGCGCGGTGGCAGGGTCCCAGTTGTGACCCCTCTCAGCTCTGCGTGCAGAAAGGCCACGAGGATGTGGGTGGCCCGTGAGCTTGAATAATTAGGAAGCAATCTAATTACAAGGAGCGCTGCCCGAGCCAGCCCCGCAGGCAGGCGAGAGCTGGCAGCCCCCAGCACACGCTGCCCGCGAGGGGCTCCGGGGCTTGCCCACGGCGTTGCGGCAGGCAGGGAGCGAGGCCGGAGGCTGGATCCATGCCGGGGAGCCAGGCAGCACCGTCCCAGCGTCATCTCGGGACGGGATGCTCCGGTACCCGGGTGGGTACACAGCCCACCCCTGAACCATGCAACCCCCAACCCCCCCGTCACCCCGAAACAGGTCCTGAGCAGCCGGGGGAGCCCCGGAGGGGGGCTGGACTTTGCAGAGGATACAGGGCTGGGTTAAACATCTCCCAGAAAGGGAGGAGAGGGATTTCCCCAGCACCTCTGCACCCCGCTGAGGTGTCCCCATGCCGGTATCTCGGCGCCAAGTTTCTCTGCCATCAGCTTTTGGGTCCCCTCTATATCTAAAATTGATATTTCCCCCATCTAAAATTGATATTCCCGCTGATCTCCCCAAATGCTGCGGGTCTCAGCACTCATCCTGCAGCCGCCGGGTAACGCTGGACTGACAGCAGCCCCCGTGCCCCCGTGCTGCGGGGGGCTGCAGGCAGGAGGGGGTCAGGCAGGGCTTCCCCCGGTCCCTGCCTTCCCCACTGCCCGTCTTTGCCACGTTGACGTTGCATCGTCCCACCAAGGCAGGTCTGAAGGGATTCCCTGGGGGCCACCATCCGTGGGACATGTCCCATCCCCGGGACAATGCTCTCCTGGGTGCCCCCGAGGGTGGGCACCCGGCTGGGGGAGGGCAGGACACCCACATCAATCCCCAGGACGTGGGTGCTGGCACCGCTCCCACCCCGGGTGACACCGTAGTGGAAGGCCGGTGCCACCACCCACGTCCCCATCCCGGGAAGCTCCCATCCCACCGTGCTCCCCTCACACCTGGAGGGCTGGGGGCTCCCAGGGAAGGACCAGCTCGATGCAGGGGGGCACAGCACCCATGGGTGCTCACCCACACCCATGCACTGGGGTGGGCACACAAGAAGCTGTCTGTGCCCAAACGCCCAGGGAGGGCCGAGCAATATCACAAATGCATTTGTTCCGCCACAGCCCCCTCTTTGCATCTCTAATTGCGTGGCGTGCCCTTGAATTTGCATAGAAGGCTTAAAATATAATTAATTTTTGGCACCCGGCAAAGCCCGCACGAGGCTAATCCCTTTAGATTTTGCAGCCTTATCTCATTTGAGTGTTTATCTAGTTAAGCTTAATGGGTGAGGGAAAGGAAAAGAAAAGTCAGCTGCACTTATCTGAAGAGCTGCTGCTCCCCCGGGCAGCCCCGGCGTGTCCAGGCTCGGCAGCCAAACGCAGCAAAAAGCAAAACAAGGGCACGATCCCCCCTAAAACTGCCCAGCCCCGCCGGAGCCTCTGGGCTCTATATTGAGGCCAAGCGGACTGGCAGACCCAAATCTTTCGGGTTACGACGGTGTGATGAGGCACCTTGGAGGGGCTCCTGCATCCCTGAGCATCCCTGAGCATCCCTGAGCATCCCCAAGGCTTTCCCCGCCCGCCGTGACTCACGTGTAGAGCGGCTGGAGCTGTAGGTGCGACGTCTTCTGTGGCGCCTGGTAGCCGTAGGAGTCAAACCCACCGATGAAGTCGACTGGGGAGAAGGGGGAGAGCGGCGAGGTGAGCTGGGGAGGGCAGCGGGGCAATTTCCCTGCCTCCTCCTGCCCCGACGGCACGCGTGGGTCATGCAGCATCCCGGGTTGCAGCAGCATCCCAGAGAAGTGCAGCAGCCTGGTATCAGTAGCATCCCGGGTCACCACAGCATCCCAGTCGCCACAGCGTCCTGGGGACGTGCAGCATCCCAGGTCCCAGCAGCGTCCCGGGAAAGTGCAGCGTGGCAGGGAAGTGCAGCGTCCCAGGTTGCTGCGACATCCCGGGTGAGCGCAGCATCCCGGGTCGCCACAGCGTCCCGGGGAAGCGCGGCATGCCGGGTCGCAGCAGCACCCCGAACTGCTGCAACGCCCCAGGTGACGGCAGCATGCCGGGTCACCGCAGCATCCCGGGTCACCACAGCGTCCCGGGTCGCGGCGGCATCCCGGGAAAGCGCTGGCAAGAAAGGGAGGAAAGGAGCCGGGCTGACTTGCAGAGATCCCTGGGGCTCTCTTCTCCTCACCACAACAGCCCTTGCGTTGCAGGCTGGACAAAGTGGGTAAAATTACCCTATCATTGTCTCCAGAGTGGGCATTTAAGGAGAATTATGGGGGAATTACATCTCGTTTAAAGCGTGTCATTTAGGGGAATTGCAGACACCAATATATCACTTTTCACGGCTGCAATTTCCAGCCCGGTGGCTCATCCCCCTCCGGCCCGCAGAGCCCATCACCCACCCGACAAACCCCCGGGCGCTTGCCGGAGGGATCGCGGCGGCAGACCCCGGCCCTTCGCCCTGGCTCGATGCAGTGGGAGCGATGGGTGGCTGGGGGTACCCCAACTTCTCCCACGATCCTCCTACATGCCCCCGGACCTGAACCCTCCCACGGGCACAACCAGCGGCTGCTCAGCCAGCCCAGGAACAGGCACCGCGCGCAGCCAGGCTGGGGTATCCAAGCCGTTACAGGAGCCGTAGCACGACCCATCTCCCCCCCCAAAATATATTAATCCCCAAGGAGCCGTGATCCGGGTGGATTCGCACACGGGTGTCCGGGAAACAGCAGTGAGCACGAGGGGGGAGCCCAGTTCTCCCAGCATATTTATCTTCCCAACTTAATATTCAGCCAGCTCTCAGTTTTGACGCCATCCATCCATTTCCAAATCTAATAAGATATTCCATTAAAAAAGATGCATTTGAATCTTGGGCTCCAGCAGCATTAATATTAAAAGTGTATTGAATGCGGGAGTTTGTTTGAATGCAAACACGCTTCAAAGCCGGCGGTGGTAGATAAACCCTTTTGCCAGCTCCCCGGGTACAGAAGCAAGTTATTACCGCAGGCAGTGTCCAATTTCACACGGAGATTTTCCTTTTCCGCTACACCAGTTCCCGGCAGCGGAGCGGGGGAGACACGAGGATGCTGAACCCCAGCACCTCCGGGCTGGACCGGGACCGTTTGTGGGTCCGTGGCACTGGCAGGGATGCCGATCCCAATGCTGCGGGGAAGGAGCCCGATGCCGAGCCCATCTGGGTGGCTTTTGCCACGCTGGCTTTTGCCACATCCCTGCCTGCGGTCGGCTGCCAGGAGCTGCCAGCTGGAGCGAATTAATTAATGGCAGATGAGCATTTAATGCGGTTGGATGGCTACAGCCTTAACTGCCTGGTTAATTGGGGCCGGGGTGCTCAGCGCTTCTGCAGGGGTGTTTGCAGGGATCGTTGTCAGATCGGCAAGCACAATATAGGTTGTATAAAAATTAGCCTGTAACTTTGCTTAAATTTCTGGTTTTCCCCCTACTTTGGAGTGAAAAACCTCGAGGAGGGGAGGAGGGCTCTGCCACCCCGCTGTCCATGCGGATGCTGGCTGGGGGGACGTAATTTCCCATTTCATGGTCCCCAAGCCCCAGGTGGCTGCTGAAAGGGCGAGGCAGGCGATGGCTGGCTCCGGGAGACGCGAGCAGGGAGGACGGCTCTCCTGCAGCCCCCGCGGGGCCGGATCCGCACCAGGAGGAGCATTCAGTGTGAATTTATCGGGGCTTGGAGGGGGCTTTTTACAGCAAGGGTGATTCTGCCCACTGCCACGCCGGACCAGGGACCCGGGGGAGATGCTCTGTCCGGAGGAGAGGCTCTGAATTCGGGTCAGCGGGGAGCAGCGAGAGCGATGCCAGCCCCAAATCCACCCCTGAGGGGTGAGCATCCTGACATCAACGGGAGCTGGACTCGGTGCCGTGATGCTGGTGTGGGGACTGGGGACTGGGAACCATCTCAGCCTCTTTGTGGGCTGGTGCGGGGATGAAGCCCGACCCCACACGTTGGATGAAACCGGTCCCGTTCCTGCACCCCAAGGCTGTGAGCACTGCAGTCCCGCGGGAGACGCAGCAGCTCAGGGCTCGGTGTCCCCGTCCCCCTCCTCTCCCAGCCCTGGCCAGGGTGCAGCACCCTCCCCGAGGCGGGCAGGGGGGACCGCTGGCGGCATGGGGTGGCACATCACGCCCCAGCACATCTGCCTCATCGGGGATGGAAACATGGGGTAAAAAACCCAACTAAAGGGATGCCCTCACCTGCCTGTGACCCAGGCATTGCTCCCCCATCCCCGGCCAGGAGCTGCCGCCCCGGCAGGGCGCTGGCCGGCGTTAGCCGAGGCCATTTTGCAGCGCCGCGGCTCTCCCCCCTTGACTGGTAGCAAAAGCACTTACAGCTGTCTTCTTCCTCCAGAAACACTTTGCTGACGTAGCAGGCGTAGACGAAGCCGAAGAGCTGCGAAACAAAAGTGGGCAGAGAGAAGTCGGTTATCGGGGTGATGGGCACCACAACCGGCACGGTGTCGGTGGGGGGACGGGGCTGGGTGCTGCGAGGTGGATGCCTGGGAGCGTCCTGGGGGCCCCTGGGCAGGACGGGGGCTGCCTCCGGGCTGGCGGTGCCGGAGCCCACCTCCGCCGGCGGGCCCAGGTACTGGTTTGGGATGCAGCAAGGTCTGATGGTTTCAGCTGCACCGGGGGGACAAGGGTGGTGGGTCCTGGGGGGACGGGCTGGCACCGCACTGGGATGGCAGTGCAGAGGGTGCTGAGCCCCACGTAGCGCTGGGTGCCCCTTTGGCAGGTGCGTGGCAGCTGCTCTGGACCCCAATTCCGTTGAAAGCTTTATTTCCTTGCAGCCCCCCAAGGCTCCCCATCCAGGAGCTTTGCATCCAGGTACGTCCCCTTCCCACCTCCCCCTGGGGTGAGGCAGCCACCGGGAAGGGGGACCCTCCCTTTCCAGCAAGCGGCACATCCCACCGGCTCACACTCCGGCAACACGTCGGTGCGTTACACCGAGAACCCCCCGATTCCTGCAGCATCCAGCCCAAAGCCTGCCAGGTTTTGGGGTGGGCAGCACCCCCAGGGTGCTGGCATGGCCTCCATCTTCTCCTCTCTTCCCACCCCTGAGCCAACACCACCCTTGATGCCATCAGACAGATGCGTGACGATGGGACACCTCCAGCTGGACCACGGTGGCTCTGCCCACCCGGGTCCCTGCCATCGTCCCTCCTCTCTCGCTTCACAATTTGGGATGAGGAGGAAAAGTGCCGGCAGTTGCCCTTACCGCCAGGAATATCTGCGTGGCACTGCTCACTACCTCGATGTACTGGTAGTCGAGCAGGCAGCCGCTGACGGTGATGACGTGATGGTCCTCGGGCGCCAGGTTGGAGTTCATCACTGGCGTCACCAGGCAGCCCGGCCCATTCTCCATCCACCACGAGCGATGCAGTGAGGTATTGAAGGTCATGATGAAGTCTCGGTCCTGCGGGAGAGGAGCAGAGGAGGAGGCACAGACTGTGAATCTGAGGTTTTTTGCAGAGGAGTGGACAGAAAACGGGCTTTTCCAACCTAAGGATGCTCCACGAGCATTGCACCCACCCAGACCATGCCAATGCAGCGTGGCCAACAAACCCCTGCATCTCCCTAACCTGCAGCCGGCGTCCCCGGGGTTTGTGGCTTCCTCCCACGCCAGCATCACGGACCACTTGGTCAAGCAGCAGCCAGGTGTGCCACGATGCCCAGGTGACACCGCAGATGTCACGGAGCAGCGACCAGTGCAGCAGCGTGGCCTTGAGGCAGAGAAGCAGCTGCTTGCGATGTTGTCCCATCCGAAAGATGGGACTCTGGGATCACCCCGCCAGCGTGGTCCAGGGATGCAAGCAGAGAGGGTTTCGGGGTGCCATCCCCCCATCCCCATCCCTGCGGAGCCTTGCGGGGGCCCTGCTCACGCACGTCCCCGCCTCGTAAGTCCATTACCAGGCTGTGGGGCTCTCCCTGTTTCATTTCCAGCAGCTTTTAGCTGGCAGGGCGGTAGGCAGCAGCCTCCCCGCTGCAAGGCACGGCTGCGGGCTGTCACCGGGGTCAGATAAGATGCAGGGCTAATCCCCCACCCCGGCCTGCGCCCTCCCCGTAGCAGGCTCGTGCGAGGCTAGGCTCCGGGGCTCGATCCCCGGAAGCACCGCGGCACGGTCAACGCCAATGCCCCTGCCCGTGGACCCGGCAGGGAGATGGGGGCTGCGCGCGTTGGGATGCAGCCCCGGCGCAGGGCTCCGCAGGCAGCAGCGGCACGGCTGGGTGAGCACCCGCCCCACGGAGGGTCCTCCTGGCACAGCTGGGTGAGCGCCCGCCGCACGGTGGGGTCCCCCCAGGGTGACTGGGCAACACCCGCCACATAGTGGGGCCCTCCTGGCGTGGCTGGGTGAGCACCCATCCCACGGAGGGTCCTCCCAGCCCCGCTCTGCACCGCCAGCCCTTGGGTCTGCAGGGGGCTGGGAAACCGCTGAGCATCCCTGGTAGGAAATCACCGATCCAGGATTAAAAGATTTTTGTGGGTGGGGGTGGAAAAAATAGAAGGAAAGTGGGTTTTGGTTTCTAAAACCAAAGGATGTGGGTTTAGGTGCTGGGAAGCACAAAGAGGGGGTGTGCTGGCATTGCAGCATCACTGAGAAACTGGGGATTTCCACCAAAAACACTTGGTGGGAGCCAATTCTCCCCTATTGCACCCTCCGTGCCTGCTGCATGTATCCGCATTTCAGCTTTTTAGAAGAGCCTCAAACGACCTGTAGCAACACGGGAAGGTGGTTTTGTCCTTGCGAACCCCCCAAGAAGCCCTCTGCCCTGCTGTGGGCAGCCGCAGAGCGAGCCGGAGCCTGTTTCCCCGAGCCGACTGTGATGCCTCGAGCACGGCACAGGGAACAGCACCCTCAGAGACGGGAGTGGGATGGCAGAGCGGAGCACGTCCTCGGCACAGGTACCCCGACCACGGGCTGAGGATGCTCAAACCAGCTAGTGATCCGTCATCACTACATTAAGTTTTGCTCTTTTTTGTGTAAGACCTATAATTTAATAGCCCAGGGTGGGGCGGAGAGACACAGAGAGGCACAGCCCCACTCGCGTCCTCACCCCCATCGCCACCAGGATGACTTCTCAAAGCCATTAATGACGTCCAGTCGCTCTCGTGCCTCTGCTGGGTGCTCCAGGGCCAAGCAGCGCTTGCAGAGCCCCAGGAGACCCCGGAAAATTGGGAATCTGCGACAGGGGGGTCTCTGCCTCCCCACCCCGCTGCCTTGCCCATCCCTGCCTGCACCGCAAGCCAAGCTGCTGGAGACCCTGCCCCAAGCCTTCCCGTCATTGCTCGTCCCCGGTCCCTGTGTCCCTTCTCTGCTTTATCTCCTTGCCAGCACGTTAGGAAACGGCGCCATCCAATTTCTGCACCCCATAAACCCCGGCAGTGCCGAGGGCCCGCCGGTGATTAACCAGTGCCCTGCCGTTCCCCAGTCATCAGCCTCATTAATTTTGCACTCCCGCTTCAAAGCCTCCCTCCCACTGCCACCTTGGCCTGAACTGTCCGTCTGTCCGTCTCACTCACGCCTGGATGCTGGGTGCTGCAGCCGGGAGTCCCCGGGAGGCACCCCCAGCACCCCGGTGGGTGCTTTGCCACCAGGGTGGGGGCACCCACAGGCTCTGGGTCCCTTTTGGGGGCAGAGCTGTGGAGCAAGGGAAGGAGGTGGAGGAGGGCAAGGGCAGGACAGCAGGAAGGATGGAAAGATGGAGGGAAGGCGGACGGGGGGAGGAAGAGGAGGCAGGCGGGGGGTGTTACCTGCGACAAGCGTCCGACCTCCAGGTAGAAGCAGATGATGAAGGCGTTCCAGCCGACCCACAGCACCAGCCACACCGCGTACTGCCGAGAAGAGAGCCGGTCAGAGCGTGCCATGCCAAACGGACATCCCCCAGGCCATCCCCCCTCCGCCCCGCTCGCTGGATCCCGCCAGATCCACGGGGATTTGGGTTTGGATGCGGGAGGGGACTGGGGCTGAGCCATCCCCAGGGGTGACGATGCTGCACTTGGGTGTGGGGAGCAGCATCCGTGGTGGTACCTACCATCATGAGGTATTTGGATCTGTACTGGATGGTCCCAAAAATACCCAAAATAACGGCCATGATGTGTAAAAAATTAGCCAGGATGGGTGCCCACTGGTAGCCCAGGAAATCAAAGATCTGCCTCTCCAGCGCCGCTACCTGCAAGAGCAAAGGAGGGGTTGCAGGTATTAAAGCAGGGCATCGGTCACCGCAGCAGCTCCCGGGATGCTAAAGGCAAAGAGCAGCTGGTAATTAATGGGAAATCCCATGGATAATTAGTTGCAATAGGCTGGAACGTCTGCGTGATGCATCGGCCGGCCGTGGGTGAATGCATGGTGGCGAGCGAGGGGCTATTAGGAATAACTGGAGCTGAGAAGGGGGAGCAGGGAGATGTCAGCTTGTTGCCCGGCCAGCACCCTCTGTGCCTCAGTTTCCACATCACTCACGTCTCAGGCACTGCTGAAAAATCACCCTCCAGGCTGGGTTCATCCCTGAGCTCAGCTTATGCAGGGTAACCTCCTGCTCAGGTCACGCACGGGGTCCCCCCTTGTACTTTGCAAGCGATTTTTCTGCCCGTCCTGGCCAGCTCGTCGCGTGCCTTCCCCTATTTAACGCCATTGGGTTTGATCACCATTATCTTTTGTAATCCATAAATAAGGACATGATGCAGCTTAATAAAGCGCATGGCATGCAAAATCAGAGATGGTCGCTGGTGTGATCTGCCTGTTATCCCAGCGCTTATTTATGGCTCTATTTGCTACCGGCTCGGGGTCTATTACTCTTAATTACAGGATTAGCTCAAAGAAAGGTGGTAGCAAAGGTGAGGTGGGAGCGCTGGAGCATTTGCCAGTGGTTTTAAGTTAAAAAAATGAAGACTGGATGAGGCTATGGTTTTATAGCAAACTTTCAGGGAACCTCGGGGTGCGTCCTAAAGGGTGCAGGGCCAGGGCTGCAGCAACGTGTGTCTCCAGCAGCCTTGCAAACCAAAAAACCTCTTTACATTTATCTTTTTGACAGCCCAGCCCTGTCTCATCGCTCTTTGAGATACCCCAGCTTCACCCAATGAACCCCGCGAGCTCCGGGCCCCAAGCCCTCCCTGCAGCACCGTGCCGCAGTTTCCCCTCCTGGTGCAATGACTCTCATCCTGGCAGAGAAGTGGGAGTTTATCCTGAAAAGTGCAGGAGAAAATGAGCTTTACACCCCCCGCTCCGTTCACCGGCAGCGCCCGCCAGTGATGTGGATTTAGGGGAGCTCCATCCTGGTGCTCCCTGAAGCTCCCATGGGGGTTACGGCCGCAGGGCTGCCCCAGGGCCCCCCGGCATCCCTGCCCATCCAGCCCGACTTAATGCATCTTAATTACAGGGTAGAAATAAATGAGGTGGCAAAAGTCCTTCCCTAAGTGTTTTGTGAGGATGAGGCATGGCTAATGCATCTGTGTGTGCAACTGCCAGCCATGCCTCAGTTTCCCCATCCATGAAGCATCACGCACTCATTGAATCGGCTTAGCGAGGGCTCTAATTAATACCTCTTTTAGCCCAGCTCCATCCTGCCAGCGGGAGGAAAGCCAAAGGCAGAGCCAAGGACCGTGGTATCCCATCCCCTACCCTACCCCCGGGACAGGATCTGCTGGATCCGTGCCGGCAGGACCCCGGTTTCAATTACAGGCGATGCAAAGCCATGGAGCAGCTGTGCCCGGGCAGCCCCTGGCTCTGCAGGGCCGGGACCAAGGCTGTTTGCATTGAGGCTTAATTCACTTCCACGCTATTTAAACTCTCCGAGGAAACAGCCTTTGGAAATACTTACAACTGGGCCGTAAATCTTTTAAATTGAGGAATGTAAATAATAAATGATACAAGGAGAGCGGTGCTCGGGGTTTTATAGCCATCCATCGATCTGGTGGCTGTTGACAGAGCTGCTTAGCAGGAGCTAGATGCGAAGGCTGTGAGTTTTGGGTACCGGTGAGTCTCCAAGTTGAGGGATGGGGCAGGGAAGAGCCTCTGAGAGTACCCCACGGAGCTGGGGCGATGGGCTTACACCCGCGCGGCTCCTTAATTCCAGCCCATCAAGCCAGGACAGGCTGAAGGAGAAGGAGCTGGGAAAAGCCTGGTTGAACTGAATCCTTCATCCCAAGGAGAGGCAAAATTAGTGGCAAACACCACAGTCTCCCCGCGGACGAGCGAGGGCTGCTAATGGCACCAAAAACCTTTGCTGGAGCCGCCCTGGCAGGTAAAACGCGGCTTTGTGTGCGCCGTTATTCGAGCTTATTCCCTCCGCGAGAAAAGCAAATCTTGTTTCTTTCAGCCTCGTTGGATCCTGCTTAAGGTTAAGGAAAATATGGAGACACAGCACAAACGCGGCGAGTCTGCGGCTGCAGCTCCCCCGGCACTCGCCGCCTGCAAAGCGCCAAGGGCATGCCAAGGGCAGCTCAGCAGCCTTACACCCGCTTTCACGAGTGGGGAAACTGAGGCACGGCCATGCTCCGGGGGAGCGGGTGGCACAGGTCTGGCAATCCTCGCGTGGGGCATGGCGGGGCTGAGCGAGCACCATCTTCAGCTCAGACCGATGCTCCTGGCTTGCTCCAAGCGCTTCTCACCACTCGCTCGCTGCAGACCCCAGGCTGGTCCAGCACCCAGAGCATCCTTGCCCGATCCTTTGGGGGTAAGGTGTCCCCCGACAGCAAACTTCAAGACACCCAGGCTTTTCGTGCAGCCACCGCCAGCTGTTCATCAACGGTAGCCCTACATGAAGCAAGAGCAGTGAGCCAGCCTGGCCGCGGGGCTCGGCGTCGCCTGCAAGCACGGCAAGGGGCTCTGCAAGCTCTCGGCGCGCTCTGCAAGAAACCTCCGAGCAACTTGGGGACCGGCCGCATCCAACCCCCCCAAACCCAGGTGACTTGGGGGGCTCAGAGCATCCTCCCCAGACTGTCCTCCTCCTGTAAGCGGTATTTCCATGCTAATAGCAGCCCCATTAACGACCCGCCCTCATTAACACCCTGCTCCCCCCTTTCAGCTCTTGCTGCTGCTCCGCCATCAAAGCCGTGATGCTCCTGGGGGTGCGGGGGCCGGGAACCACACACCATCCCGCTGCTAATTAAGATAAACTTGCAGCCGATCAATGCAACGAGTTTTAGGGCTCCCTCTTAATTAAACACTCTCTAGTTTATCGATTGGCCCCAAAAGTTCCCTTTGCAGCAAATCGTATCAATTAGTCGGGGGCAGGCGCGCGCCAGAGTCCTGCTAATGGAAACGCGTTGCCTGCAATGATTTTATTTTAATCAAGAAATCGAAGCAGGCGAGACGCAGGGACCGGGCTCCGTCAGCGCGTGGCAGTCCCCGGGGAGGAGCGCAGCAGGAGGGGACACGTGCGCAGCTCCCTGGGGACAGGGAGCCACCAGGGCTCAGCCCAGGGGCTCTGGGCAGGCAGAACTGGTGAGGCAGAGCTGGAGGAAAATGGGATTTTTTAGGGGTGCCGGCAGCAAATTCAAGTGGGAAGCAGTTTGCCTGTCCCCGAATCACCCCTCGGTTATGGCACCTTCACCTTCCTTGGACCCATCCCGTTACTCAGAGGGGTTTTCCCAGTCCTTTCTAATCCCCATGACAAGGATGGGAGAGATGAAAGCCACTCCAGCTGCTCCAGGAGGATTGCACAGACACCAGGGAGCACCTTCCCCCATGTCCCATCCCCACCAGATTTGATATTTTGAGGATGGAAATCCCTCCTGCAACCAAGCTGGGCGGCGTTGGGCCCCAGGGAGAGCATCCCCAACCCTGCAGTATTAAATCAGAAACCTTCTTGCCCAGCAGCTGCCATTTTTGCTCTCTTGGAATCAGAGAATCACAGGATGGGTTGGGCTGGAGGGGCCTTCAAAGATCCATCTAGTCCGACCCCCCTGCCATGGGTAGGGACATCTTCCACCAGATCCAGTTGCTCAAAACCCCGTCCAACCTGACCTTGAACACTTCCAGTGTAGAATCACAGAATGGTTTGGGTTGGAACAGACCTTCAAAGATCATCTAATCCACCCCCCTTGCCATGGGCATGGACCATCTTTTGAGCATCTTTCAGGTTGCTCAAAGCCCCGTCCAACCCGACCTTGAACAGTTCCAGGGATGGGGCATCCACAACTTCTCCGGGCAGCCTCTTGCAGTGTCTCACCACCCTCACTGTACAACATTTCTTCCCTATGTCCAATCTAACCCTACCTCTTTCAGTTTGAAACCGTTGTCCCTTGTCCTGTCACTACAGGCCCTGGTAAAAAGTCTCTCTCTGTCTTTCTTGTAAGCCCTCTTTATATATTGAAAGGCCGCAGGAAGGTCTGCCCAGAGCCTTCTCTTCTCCAGGCTGAACGACCCCAACTGTCTCAGCCTTTCTCCATAGGAGAGATGTTCCAACCCTTGGACCATTTCTGTGGCCTCCTCTGGACCCGCTCTGACAGCTCCATGTCTTCCCTGTGCTGAGGACCCCGGAGCTGGACGCAGCACTGCAGAATGGGTCTCACCAGAGCGGAGTCGAGGGGCAGAATCACCCCCTTGACCTGCTGGCCACGCTTCTTTTGATGCAGCCCAGGATACGGTTGGCTTTCTGAGCTGCAGGTGCACATTGCCGGCTCACGTCCAGCTTTTCATCCACCAGTACCCCCAAGTCCTTCTCGGCAGGGCTGCTCTCAATCCCATTCATGCCCCAGTCTGTACTGGTACTGGGGGTTGCCCTGTCCCAGGTGCAGGACCTTGCACTTGGCCTGGCTGAACATCAGCCCACTCCTCCAGCCTGTCCAGGTCCTTCTGGATGGCATCCCTTCCCTCCAGCGCATCAACTGCCCCACTCAGCTCGGTGTCATCTGCAGACTTGCTGAGGGTGCACTCGATCCCACTGTCTACGTCACTGATGAAGACATTAAATAGTACTGGTCCCAGTACAGACCCTTAAGGGACACCACTCGTTACCCGTGTCCACTTGGACATCGAGCCGTTGACTGCAACTCTTTGGACGCAGCCATCCAGCAAATTCCTTATCCTTCTAACATTCCCATCAAACCCACATCTTTCCAATTTAGAGACAAGGACGTCGGGGGGACCTCTTACGGCGTCCACCCTGTGTTTCTGAGATAAAACCAACCCTGCCCCGCTCGGTAACACGGCGGTGGACAGGCTGCCTGGGGGGACCAAGACCTCCTGCTGCCCAGTGAGATGGATGTCACGGCCACAGGGTGGCCAGGAGGTCTCCGTGCCACCTGGGGCCATCCCTCGTCCTGCTGTCCCCACCAGGGACAGGCTGGAGCCACCATGGCCCACCCAGCCCACAATCCTGCCTGGGATTTACGGATGCTGAAGGAAGCGGGATTCGGCAGCAGATCCTCCATCGTATCCGTCACACCTGATGGCTCTTAGAGACTTCTCCAAAAACCACTTAATTACCACCAAAACCGAAGGGACACGAGGACACGGCCACCTGTGGACACAAGTGACCCTGGGGCAGGCGCCTCCAGGCGCTCAGCAGTCCTGGCAATCACAGGGACGATTTATCCACGTCCTCCTCCCGCCGAGCCCAGGGGAGGTGACGCTCGTGTCACCGGGGCCTGGGGCGAGGACACTGGCCCGGCTGTGGCCCCCGGTCCCCCCGGGCTCCGTGGGGGAGGCGGTGCTGCCCCCCACCCCGCGCTCCATCCTCTCGCCTGGGCTGCGATGGGGATGACACATTTGCTGACACAGATGCATAAATATATTATTGCATCCCCAAAGCCTCAATAATTAATGGGTGGAGAGAGATGGGAGCTCGCTCCGGCACTGGCGGGGGGGCCATCTCCTGGTGGAGCTGGGGAGGGGGACGGTCCCTCCATCCTGCTCACTCGCGGCCGGTCCCTCCTGTCTCTCCCTGCGCCCCCGAAGCTGCAGAGCCGCACGGTTGGTGCTGGGCGATGCTCCGGGCACATCCCTGCTGCTTGCCGTGCCCTCGCCCGGCCTGAAGCCCCCTGAGCATCACCCCGGGGTGCACCGACACCCCAGGGCGCAGCAGGCAGGGAGCCACGCCTGGGGACACAGGGAGCGACCCCCCGTCCCCCAGCTGCATCTCCAGCCATGCCTCCCCCCATGCCCAGGCAGCGGTTTTTCGGGGGACGCGATTATCTATTGAATTGCTTTTAAATCAAAGCCCCCCGTCCCCAAGGGGGGACCCAGGCGTGCGGAGCAAGTGGGGCAGCGGTGACACGGCGGGGGCACGGCGACACGGGGGTCCAGCCCCGTTAATTCGCACAGGGTGACACCGGTCACCCCGTCCCTCCGCGCGTGGGGACAGCCCCGGCCCGGCCACCACCGGCCCTTCCCCGGCCGGGCTCCCCGCTGGTGCCGCTTCAGCTGGGCGGCTCTGGGGCAGAACGAGGGCTGTGCACCTTTGTACGGCTTGGGCAACACACCTTCGGGGGGGAGCGCCCCTCTTCTCTGGGATGGAAACTCTTCCCATCTGTTTTTTTCCCCGTTCCAGGAAAAATCAGAGCGGCAACGTCCCCTTGCCCTGCCCGCATGGGTTCTTAAAACCCTGGGAAGGGCGACGGGCAGGTTTGCTCCTGCCCGCAAACGTCACAGCCGCGTCCCAGGGCGCCGGCAGCAGAAAAGCTGCGGTTCCAGTGATGGGGACGGTGCGGGGGAAACACCCTAAAATCCCCTTTTCCCCAGCCTCCACCCCCGGGACCGGCCAGGGGGAGCCGCCGGGTGAGACCCCCAAAACCCGGGGCAAGACCCCGCGCCCTGGGGGGGGGGAGGCGGTGGCGGCAGGGCGAGGGGCCGCTCTCCACCGGCACGCGGGCGTCGGGCCCGGTGCAGGGCGAGCCCCGAGACCCAGCAGCGGCCGAAGGCCTGGCCGGGGCGGGAGCAGGCGCCGAGCAGAGCCCGAGGGCTGCGGGGGGCAAGAGAGCCAGGCCTGCCTGCACCCACAGCCTGCCTGCACTCATGGCCTGCCTGCACCCACAGCCTGCCTGCACCCACAGCCTGCCTGCACCCACAGCCTGCCTGCACCCATGGTCTGCCTGCACCCACAGCCTGCCTGCACCCATGGTCTGCCTGCACCCATGGCCTGCCTGCACCCACAGCCTGCCTGCACCCACAGCCTGCCTGCACCCATGGCCTGCCTGCACCCACGGCCTGCCTGCACTCACGGCCTGCCTGCACCCATGGTCTGCCTGCACTCACGGCCTACCTGCACCCATGGTCTGCCTGCACCCACGGCCTGCCTGCACCCACAGCCTGCCTGCACCCACAGCCTGCCTGCACCCACGGCCTGCCTGCACCCATGGTCTGCCTGCACCCACGGCCTGCCTGCACTCATGGCCTGCCTGCACCCATGGCCTGCCTGCACCCATGCCCTGCCTGCACCCACGGCCTGCCTGCACCCATGCCCTGCCTGCACCCACGGCCTGCCTGCACACTGCACCCCTCCTCACCCTCCGAGCGGGGCTGGCTGAATCGGGGAGCTCGGGGACTCCCCACCACCCCCAGCCCTGCCCTCACCGTCCCCTCCCCAGCATCCCACGGCCCCGCTCGCACCGGGATGGGGCGTGGGCATCACACGCGTGTCGCGTGCCCGTCACGCGCGGGCGCCTGGCAGCACCCCGCATCCCCTGCCAGTCCCCAGCCGTGTAACGTTCCGCAGAGCGGGGAGCATCCCGGCACCGCGCCCGCCGCCAGCTGGGATGCGGGACCCCGGGAGCCCCCGGGGACAGAGGGGTGAACCCCCAAAGGGGAGCCCCCCCCCGCACTGGGGGTGTCCCAACCACCAAAGCGGTGCGCCCGGCATCCCTGAGAACACGGGGTCCTGCTCCAGATTTTGGGAGGTTTGACGCAACAAGAGCAAGAAGCTCCTCGCGGCCAGCCCCGAGGAGAGAGGCTGGGGAAAAGGAGATTTTTAGGGAATTTTTAGGGGATTTTTTTCCCCCACCACCAAAACCTCAGCTTTTCTGCTGCCACCTCCCCGGGGACGTGGCTCTGACATTGGCAGGCAGGAGCAAACCTGCCCGTTGCCCTTCTGAGGGTCTTCACCGAGCCATGCAGGCAGGGGAAGGGGATATTCCCCCCCCGACTTTTCCCAGAAAGGGGAAAAAAATAGATGGGAAGAGGTTCCATCCCAGAAAAAAAAGGATATTCCCCCCCGAAAATATTCTCCCTAAAGACTGAAAAGCCCTGACAATCCAGCTGCAGTTTTTGCGGCGTCGGCGAGGCCGGCACAGGCAGCGCAGGCAGCGCAGACAGGATGCTCCTCCCGGCTGCCTGCTGCCCTTGATCTCAGCAGCAGCAGCATCTGCGCGTCGGGCTGAAATAAACCCCCTGCCCTCCCTCCGCGCTGCGGCGTGGCAGGAGCGGAGCGGGGCTTCGGTACCCCCCGATGGGTTATTATCCTTCAGCCGGGTGATTTTCTCCCGCACGCCATATGCCTGGGGCTCGCCGGGGATTTAACGTTTCATTTCGCTGCGTTTTGAAGAGATTTGGGGTTTTAGTCCACCTCTGTGTTGCGTCCGAAGATGCTGCGAGAGCATGGCTCCCCCCGCTGAGCTCGTCCTGGCTGTTTGGGGCAGAAATGCCTTGTTTCTAGGAGTTTAGGCCAAAAAAACGTTGGGGTTTAGGGAGAAAACACCCCCTGGGCAGAGCTGCAGGGCAGGATCCGGCCCGCTAGCCGGACGCCCGATGCTGTCGGTCCCCGTAGGGACGCTTCCCACAGCAGATGGAGCATCGCCGGGGCTAACGAAGAGCACGGGGCTCCCGCGTCTGGCCGCATCCTGCCCCGTCCCCAAGAGGAAAAGCGAAGCCCCGCTCCCAGCCCCGTTCCCAACCAAGGATGCTCCGGGGCCCCGCATCCCCACCCTGAGCCCCCACAGCACCCAGGCACCCCCTCGCAGGCTCACCCACCCCCGCAACCCCTCTTTTTGAGGCAATTTAAGGCGTTTTGCAGATTTTTGCCTTTGCCCTGCTCCTGGGGAAACCCGAGGAGGCGTTTTCATCGTGTGGTACCCGCGAGCCTCCCATCTCCACTTAGGGAAATTGGCTGCAATTTAAATGAACGGCAAGCGAGCGAATTGACTATGAAGAAGGTGCAAACACCGCTGTGAACCCAGGGACTTCATTTAATGACTTGGAAACAAGTTCTTGACCTACTTCCGACTTGCAAAAGCCTTCGTGAAATCGCAGAGGAAAAGAAATTAAAGGCACCGGAGCCTTGATCGCTCTCTGGTACTGGGCGGTGATGAGCAGGATGCGGCCCCTGGCCGAGAAGATGCTCCGGGACTGAGCAGCCCCATTGCAAAACACGGCAGGAGCAAAAACTGGGGTGAAAGAGGCACAAATTGGGTCCTTCCCCAGCTGCTGCAACCCCTCGTTAATGCCAGCGGGTTTTGGGGGGCTCCTGGCTTCTGCGCAGCCCCTTTCTGCCCCCCATCGCTGGATTTAGCAGCTCCCACCACGTGGCTCAAAGCATCCCAGATCTCCGGGATGCGGCTGCGGGCGCTGGGGGCACAGGCAGAGACTTGGGGTGTGCGGGGTCCCCCGCCACAACTCCCCAGCACCCACCCAGCACCCACCCCCCATCCGATGGGTTTCCCTTCCTCTCTCACCTATTTCCCCCCCCATTCCCGGTTATTTATTTCATTTCCCCGCATCCGGCAGCGTTGCCATGGGAACGCGGCGGCAGCCCCGGCTGGATGCGCTCGTCGAGACACTGCACCCCAGGAGCTCGCTGCCAGCAACCTGCTCCGTGGGCTGGGTACGGCCCTGGGTGCGAGGTCACCCATTGCACCCATCCCCAGGACCCCGGGAGACCCCGGCACCCGTGTGGCTGGGTCCCCTCCAAGCCCTGCACCCCAGATCCGTGCTCCTGGCTCCATCCATCCCTGGGGGGTTCTGTACAAGGAGGGCTGGGAAATGCGGCCTCGGGGTGGCTAATGGCAATAATAATAATAATAATAATAGTAATAATAATAATAATGATGATATATCCCCTAAATGTAGGCCAAGGGTCGCAAAGGGTCTCCCTTTGCGCAAGGCAGATTAAACCCAGCCCCCTCCTGTATTGGCTCCATCACAGGGAAGGGAAACTGAGGCACGTCACGGGCAGACACCCCCAAACCCTCGCAGTGCTCCGAGATGCCGGGAACGCCAAATCTCGGGGTGGTGAGTGTTCCCACGCGGAGAGGGACGCTCCGTCACCGCCGCGGCTCCTCCTGATTTACACCTGCTAAAACAAAGCCCCGAGCCACCGCTGGGCCCGGCAGCTCCCCAAACTGCGGGGTTTGGGTGGATTTGGCCCTCGATGGCTCCGGTGTCCCCAGCAAGGACCCACAGCAGGTCATTACCCCCGGAGGAATTTTGATAGGGTTTTTTTTTTCCAGCAAACGTTACAAGTTTCAAATTTCCCCGCGAGCAGGCTGGTTTAACTCTAATACAATATTATATCTATTTAACTTTAATACGATATTGCATCTATTTAATTCAAGATTACATCTATTATTTGCACCGTCCTATAAACGCTGAGACGAGACTTTTTTCTTTCTCTCACCTCCCAGCAAGGAAACATTTCCATGCTGAGGGAAAGCCGAGGAAGTCGAAGCAGCTCAGCTCCCCGTCCCGCCCATCAGAGCTGGCTCCGGAGCGATGCCCTCCCGCTTTATTCCCGCTTTATTCCCGCGGGGAATCGCTCCATCCCCTCGGGGATTGCTCCAAACCCAGTTAAATGTCCCCGCAGAAGGGAGCCGGGGTGATGCCGTTAACCCCGAGCTTGTGCCGCTCCGCATCCACCCAGCCCGACCTTGCAAACGACCTTGAAACAAGCCAGGACCCTGGGGTCCCCTCGGTGGGGAGGGCATGGGGTGGTGGCACCCGTGAGGTGGTGCCAGCAGCGTCCCCGGGGGGGGGAACGTGCAGCGGGGCCAGCAGCAGTGCCCGAGGAGGCACGTGCCGTGGGAGGGAAACTGAGGCACGGGGCTGCAACCCCAGTGGGACCCAGCCATTCATTCCCGTGAGGCTGAGGTGCTTTCACACCTCAGGGCTGAAGCACCAAGGTCGCCAGCGATGGCTGGGTGCTGTGCATGGCTTTGCCATGCCTCAGTTTACCTGGAAAATGGGCTAAGTCTTGCCCGGCCCCGCTCAGAGCCGCACCGGGGAGCATCTGCTCTGTTGGTCAGGGTGACCAGCTCCATCAGAGCAGGTCTAATGGGGGTGGTGGAGAAGACCAGAAGCTCAAGTCCTGAAGAAAGGCGTGCCCTGAGGACACTGGGCTGAGAGCTGCTCCAAACCCGCGGGAGCAGGGCTGGGGCTGCTGGCTTGGCACGGACAGATGGGATTTGGACTGAATCTTGCCGAATCACAACATTTAGCCAGGAGGAGACATCAAGAGAAGAAGAGACGTGGGCAAGGGCCATTGGCATGGGGCTGCAGGAGGACCAGGCGCAGGGGAGCGATGGCACCCAGGGGCAGAGCCCGGCCGCGCTGCCTCAGGCAGCCACAAACAGAGCAGGCAGGCTGCGGGCTGGAGCGAATCCCTCTGGAAGCAGAGGGGGGCAAGGGAAGGGGCCCTACAGCCCCGTGCTGTGCCCGAATAACCCAGCTGTGTGCCTGGGATGGAGCGTGAACGGCGGAGCCTGCTGTCCCGTCCATCCATCCCATCCCATCCCATCCCATCCCATCCCATCCCATCCCATCCCATCCCATCCCATCCCATCTATCCTATGCATCCCATCCCATCCATCCTATCCATCAATCTCATTCCATCCCATGCCTCCTATGCATCCCATCCATCCTATCCATCAATGTCATTCCATACCATCCTATCCATCCCATGCATCCCATCTCATCCCATCCCATCTATCCTATGCATCCCATCCCATCCATCCTATCCATCAATCTCATTCCATCCCATCCATCCTATCCATCAATCTCATTCCATCCCATCCATCCTATGCATCCCATGCATTCTCTTCATCCCATCCATCCCATCCAACTCACCATCCATGCCATCGCACCCCACCCCACCCCATCCATCCCATCCCATCCCATCCCATCCCATCCCATCCCATCCCACAGCAAATAAACCCCCCGCCCTGGTCCGACACAGATCCCTGATCCCCGGCTCAGCCTTGGAGACACTTCCTATCTCTGAGCCACCAGCAACCCCCCCCGCGAAAGCCGGCTTCAACAACCAGCCTGTCAGGTAAAGAAAACCGGGATTAATCAAGCGCCTCAATTAGCCACAACGAGCCACGGCTTGTCATCACGCCGGAGACTTGCAGCAGAAAGCGCGTTACCAGCATGGCCACCGAGAGGCTGAGAATTAATTAAAATGGAGCAAAAAACCCTAAAAAACCCCCGAGCAAACGGGGAATTGCTCAGAGCAGGGGGATTTCTCCATGCGAGTCTGGAGATGCCGAGCGAAGGCACATCCCTGACCCCGGCAGAGCATCTCCTCCAGCGCCAGTTTGCCCGTGGGACGCAGTGACCAAGGGGACATCCCCCACCGCCCACGGAGACCCTCTGCCCCCCGACCTCTCATCCTGCGGCCGACGGGGCGAGGAAGAGCCCGCAGGGGCGAGGAAGAGCCCGCAGGGGCGAGGAAGAGCCCGCAGGGGCGAGGAAGAGCCCGCAGGGGTGAGGAAGAGCCCGCAGGGGCGAGGAAGAGCCCGCAGGGGTGAGGAAGAGCCCGCAGGGGTGAGGAAGAGCCTCGCAGGGCGGGCGCTCAATAGCGATGAGCCGTCACCGCGCCGCGGGGAGGACTGATCCTGCCCCGCTCCCGCTTGCGGGGGCAGCCGGGGCTTAAATCTGAGGGATCTTGGGTTTAAACCTGGGAGATCTTGGGCTTAGATCTGGAGGATCTTGGGCTTAAATTTGGGAGATCTTGGGCTTAGATTTGGGGGATCTTTGGCTTAAGTCTGGGGATCTTGGGCTTAAATTTGAGGGATCTTCAGCTTAGATCTGGGGGATCTTGGGCTTAAATTTGGGAGACCTTGGGCTTAAATCTGGGGTGTTTTGGGCTTAAATTTGGGGGATCTTGGGCTTAAATTTGCAGGATTTGGGGCTTAAATTTGGGAGATCTTGGGCTTAAATTTGGGGGATCTTGGGCTTAGATCTGGGAGATCTTGGACTTAAATTTGAGAGATTTGGGACTTAAATCTGGGTGATCGTGGGCTTAAATTTGGGGGGTGCACAGGGTCGGCAAACAAGATGGGGCACCAGGAGAGATACGGGGAGCCTGACCCCCTAAATAACAAATTCTGGGGGTTGGACACAAACACTGGGGCTGGACTGGGATGGGGAACAAGCGGGAGCCGGTGGCTTGGCCAAGCTCTCGTGTGAGGGGGGATCCCAGGAAAAGCAGCTCTGGGCTAGTGGAAAGAGGAAGAGCAGGACAACCCCGTCTCCAAAAAATTTGCAAAATTTTTCCCGTCCTGGGTGGGACGGGACGGATCTTGGCTGAGATGTCCCCACCAGCCCGCAGGGGCGAGCCCGTTTGGACAAGGATTAAGCCGCAGGCAATTTCGATGCTAATTCTCCCAGTTAAGTTCTTTAGCCCGACATCTGCGAGAAGCAAGAGGTAATTTCCCCCAGATCTCAAACAGCGCCTCAAAGACGCCGTTAACATAATCCGATAGAGGGGAGAAAAAAAAATGTATATATATAAAAAAATCCAATTTAGTGATTTTAGTGACACCTTTCGTAATCAATTCTCCCAGGAAAGAAATACTGATTAAAGCCAAGTGCATTGCTATGGAAACCGGCAGTCCCTCCTCCCACGACCCGCAGGCTGGGAAGGAGAAAATCGGGTGAGGAAATCTGCCTGGTAACAACCCCGTTAATGAGCTGGGGAGCAAAAATAATCCCTCGGAGCGATGCCGCTGCGAAAGGAGCAGCCGGCGGCAGCCGGTGGGGAGGCGAAACCGCGCGTGGCTCCCAAAATATTTATTTTGATGGCAGGGTAGAGCTGTTTCGGAGGCGGAGGGGATGCTCCTGCATCCTGGAGGGATGAAGGGGGCATCCGGAGGTGGTACCCAGGGGTGACTGCGTGCACCCACCGAGCCCTGCGAGCGTGGATGTTTCTTCCAGCACTTATCCAATTTTTTATCCTTAAAATACAGGATAAAACCACCCTGAGACACGGGTTTAAGAGATTCAGCTGCCCGGCAGCCCGTGAGGAGGTAGCTGCCAGCACAAAAGGGATTTATACGATAAACCCCGTGGGTTTCCCTCTCCTCAGGGTGATTCCCCAACCCACGGGCAGCCACGATGCCTGGTGAGGGGCATCGCTGCCCGCTGCAGGCAGGGCTGTCATGCCCGTGCTCGTCCCTGGGTCAGCGAAACCCTCATGGGCCAGAGTTTCTTGGAGAATTGGGTATTTATTCTTATTTATACATTGAATAATGGCCCCAAGCTCCTGGAGGAGTCTGGGGGTCTCCTCATGGCTGGATGTGTCCCTCACTCCAGCACCCCGCAAGGAGAAGACACTTGAGGCACCCATGGGTGCTGGCAAGGCCAGGATAAAGCTTCCTATGGGCTGAATATAAAAGCACCCGGGTGGTGGGAAGCAGCCGGGGCCGGCAGCGAGCGGCACGGAAGGGACTTGGCTGTTTCCCCAAGCACCCACGATGCTTTTTTGGGGTGCTTTAAGGAGTGAAGGTCTGCACAGGACATCATTAGTGCTGCTCATTATCTATTGAGGGATTTAATAACAAGCCCATCTGGCATTTTCCTTAAATTCCCACCATCACCATCACTGTCACCGCAGCCAGGGGTGGGAGTGGAGCCCCACTGCTCCGGCAGCAGGACCACCGTCCAGCCCAGGCTGCGATCCCGCAGGAGCAGAGCATCCACCCGCATCCCGGGACGGTCGCAAACCAGAGCGTCGGAGCTGGAGAGGTACCCAAAGGGACGCGCCGTCCTCATAAAACCAGAAACCTGAATATTTTGAACAATTCCTTTAGCGAAAGTGCCGGTGCCGTTAAACCCGCCGATACCTTTCCCATTCATCGTGGAAAGGATTTAATAAGGCGCCTTAGCAGAGCGTGCCGTGACCACCGGCACATTATTAAATGCAGCAACGAGCAGCTGCCACGGATGGGAGCTCATTAGAGACTTCTTAAACATCCATAAAAATTGCTTTTATTAATTGGTTCATCCTCTTTTTATACCCACCGTGTTCGGGAGGGGTTTTTTGGGGTCGCTTTTTACGAACCCCTTTGTTGCATGGTGGTGGATGGGGAGCTCCCAGGGCCAGACCCATCCCAGTGCCCACCCTGGGGCCTTCCCGCTCCACTCGGCCGCATCCTTTAACGACAAGGCGTGACAGTGGGATGTCGCGACGGGTGACAACGCCGCGGCTGAGCGGGGGGACGATGCCACCCCAAGCATCCCAAACCCTGCAGTGGGGCCAGCACGGCCATCAGTCCCCTGCATCCAACAGGGACATGAGCCCTTCCCCCTTGTATCGGGGCCAGCCCCACAGTGGGGAAACTGGGATTCTCCCCAAAAGCCTGTCTTTTCCCCCATAGCCACATGCGATGGCTTTGCCAGCTGGGTGATGGGTGCTGCCCCAAGCCATCCCCCCTTTTGGGTGCACCTGCAGGAAGGATGAGGATTTCCATCTCAAAACGTTTGGGGAACACCCAACCCAGCAGCACCCATGGCCTGGACACGGGCCCGGGGGGGCTCCTGGGGTCCCCACGTGGGACCCCCCGTGGCCTGGACACAGGACTGATGCTCCCACCACCTCCTGGGGTCCCCCCATGGGAAATGAGGCTCCGGGGCTCTCCCTGTGCCCCCCGCTCCGTCCCCTCCTCTGCTGGGCGGGGGACACCAACCCTGCCATCGACCCCGCTAACGAGGGCGCCGCTAATTGCCGGGCAGGCGGCGAGCCCGCGCCCCATGTATAATTCAAGCCCCTTTGTTAGGGCTGGGTTTGCTTTGTCTGGCAAGTGCCGCCTCCCCACGGGACCCCCCCGACCCAGCCACCACGCCGCTCCTTCTTGGGGGGGGCTTGATTAAAAATAATTAGGGCCTGGGGCTGCTGCGAGGCGGGAGGCGGTGTCGTTAGCAGGGTCGGGGTCGTTAGTGGGGTCAGCATCCCCTCCGGCGGGGGAGAAGATGGAGCAGGGGGGCACAGGGAGAGCCCTGGAGCCCCATTTCCCATGGGGGGACTCGTGTGGGGACCCCAGGAGGCGGTGGGAGCATCAGTCCTGTGTCCAGGCCGTGGGTGCTGCTGGCTGGGTCTTCCCCCCAGATTCTGAGATGGAAATCCTCATCCCTCCTGTGGGTCCACCCAAAAGGGGGGATGGTTTGGGGCAGCAGCACCTTGTGGGTGCCAAAGCTGGGGGCAGCACCCATCTCCTGGATGGTGGGAGTGCTCATGGGATGATGGGGAGGACCTGCACCCACTGGGGCATAAACCGGCCCAAAATGGGTGAGGGTATCCCTAAATACGGCCCCTGACACCCACCGGAGTCCCAGGCAGTCACCCCAAATTTACCGCAGCATCGCTTGCCTGCACCTCCCAGAGCAGCCCATTGCCCTGCCCATCCCCGGCCCTGAGCTCAGCCCTGCAGCCCAGGGCCAAACCCAGGCTGGGCTTAAGGGGCAGCAGCCCTGGGAGGGGCTGCCTTAAAATCGGGTGAGATGCAGCCCCAGGAAGGGTGGTGGCCCCGGGCGTGGGACAGGGATGTCCTCCCCGCTACGCTGGAAGGGACCACGGGGACCTGCCCCGGCCCGCACCAGCCTCCACTTGCCATCACCCACACAACTGTTGAGCTACATGGGGGGGGGGGGGGGGGGGGGGGGGGAAGCCTTTCACAATCAATTGGTGTTTATCGAGCAGGTCGTAACAATACCAGCCTGCTGCTGCCAAATTACATCCTTGTTTGGAGCCCCTGAGTCAGAGATGTGATGCCAATACCCAGGAGGGAATAAAACAGGTCCCAGCGCTGATCCTGCACGTGCTTCCCCGTCCCTCCGGGCTATGTCCCATGTCCCTCCCAGGGGAAATGGGGGTGACATCCTGGGTGTCCCCCAGGAGCAAAGGGCGAGAGGACGTGACCATGTCCAGGGCTGCAGTGGGAGAGCCAGGAGCCGGTGGGCATGGGGCACAGCCAGGCTGGGCACGGGGACCCCCCAGCCCTTGGGGACCAGCCCAGCTCCCCGTGAGCTCCACGCCTGGTCCCAGCCCCGCAGCATCGTCCCCACGATGTCCCCACCAAAACCCGGCTGCGGTACCCATGGCCATGGGTCTGCCAGGGGCTGCCACCACCGACACACACGTGCCACCCGCCAGCAAGCCCCCAGTGCCATCTCCAGCCCTGAGGAGCAAACAGGCACCCTGAGATCCCCCCAAACCTCGCTGCACCCTGACCACCCCACCAGCCGCCGTGCCAGCCGTCCCCACACCGCTACGGGGACTCGGTGCCAGCCTTGTGCCCGTCACAGGGCTCCTGCTCCCCCCCTCCCCAAGCCGGGGGAAAACTGCGCCAGATGCTACAGAAAGGGGCCGGGAAAGGACAGTTTTGCCTGAGAGTCCCGGCAGCTGCCGAGGGGAATTGGCAACTGGCCGGTGACGGGCTGGAAGTGGCGGCAGAGGAGGGGACAGCAGGGGACAGGAGCGGCGGGGGGGTCCCGGAGGCACAGATGGGGACGCCATGCCCCTGGGGTGGGTAAGGGGGACAGGGCTGGTTCCTGAGCCAAAATAGGGGGAAAAAAGGAGAAAATATGAATTGGAGCCTGCAAAGGGTTTGTGCAAAGCTGCCCGCCCAGTGCCTGGCTGCTGCACCCAGAGGGTGGGTGCCGGGTCCCTTCTCTGGGGTTGGGAGATGCGGTTCAAGGCAGCGGGGACCCCGGCCAAACCCCACGGCCACGGCCGGCACCACCGCGCTGGCCGGCCCTTCTGCCGGTCCTGGCCATTCGGTGGAGTGGAGGAGGAGGAGGAGGATGTGTGCGCAGGAGAGAGTCCCCAGGGATCACCGGGGACGGGGACAAGGACTCTCGGCTTGACATTTACAGGCAATAGCTGAGGACCACCATTAATCTGAGCCATTACTGCACAGAAGTAGAGAGCGGACAGGTTTTCCCGTGGGTTCCTGTTAGCCTCAGCGTCCCTCGCTGTGCTGCCTGAGCATTCTCCACTCCCACTTGAGCATCCTCTGTTCCCACCCCCAGTATCCTCCATGTTCTCCTCAAGTATCGGCCACTCCAACCAGAGCACCCTCCGCTCCCACCCCAGGCACCCTCCGCTCACCCCGAGCACCCTCCTCTCCCTGGGACCCTTCCCAGCCGGGGCTTTGTACCTGGGTATCGCTGCGGGACGGCACGAGCGTGCCCGGGGGATGAGGTGCCAGGCAGAGACGCAGCGCACAGCACCAGCGTGATGTGCCCACGGCTCCCTGCGACCCCCAGCCCCAAACTGGGACACTGTCCGAGGCAGAGCCAGGCCAGCCCCAGCCCTTTGGCTTCCCAAATCCCTTCCACCAAAGGTCTTCATGTTTTCCTTCCCCAGCAAGAGACCAAGGGACCAAATCCGCCCTGCACCAGCTCCTCTGGCTCCCCGCTGCCACGCTCCCGGTGTCCCCAGGGCACGGGCTCTGCCCCGCACACGTACGGTGGGGAAGGGCTGCGCTATCGATCCACTTATGGGAAGAGACCAGAGCAGCCCGGAGCGCTAATTAGCCCTAATCAAGGCAATTGCCCTGAGAACCAAGCAGCAGGCCAGCACTGAGCTTGCTCCCTGCCCTGCCTTTGGTTATGTCCCCTGCGTGGCTGCGACACCGGACCAGACACAGTGGCCGTGTCCCCTGCTTAGGTGACACCCAGTCTGGGCAGTGAGGATGACGAGGGGGCCGGGATACGGCCAGGCCAGGAGCCCAACAGCTTGGCCAGCGCCGGTGGCTTTGCAGTGCCGTCGCTGTCGCTGCCAGCCCCCGGGGTGCCCGAGGGATGCCCAGCGCGGGGGCCGCACCGTGCCGCAGCACCGCCCCTCCCAGCGTCCCCCCAGGGGACGGGTCCCCGCTGCCGGGTCGGAGCCAGGGCGCGGCACCGCTCGTGCACGCTGACAAACTTGCACGCGCGTGTGAGGAAGGGCTGCGTGGGAAGCCCCCTGTTTGGGTGATTCCCGAACCGTCCCCGCCATGGGCTGCAAACAGCCCCCAGCCCAGCTCGGGGTGCCGCTGGCCCCGGGGGGATGCAGCCGGCCTCGCCGCAGCCCCCCCGCATACTTGTGTTTTCTTGCACACTTTTGGGCATCCAAGCAGCTCTGGCATTTACCCCTCCAAACCCATCCCGCACCCTCCTGTGTCCCTCCGCAAAGCTCCTGCTTCCTAAACACCCCCCCAGCATTGCTGGGATGTGCCGAGCCCCCCAAGACCCGTGCCAAGCCCCCCGACTCCCTGGGGACTCCCAGCAGCTGATCCCTGATGGGGAAGGGAGGGCTGAGGGTGGCGGGGAGGATTTTTTGGCGGGGAATAGCCCCTGGAAAGCTCTGTGCCCCCCCGGCTCGATCCCTGTCTGGGGACTACAGGGACGAGATGTTTCTGTAGGGAGGGGTCCGGGCCTGATCCTGCACCCCCTCATGCAGCCGCAGCCCTGGAGGGGTGGCAGCGGGTGGCCCCCGGCCAACGCAGGTCGGAGCCACCCGGGGTGCTCCCGGGGACCTCCGCAGGTCTCCGAGGGGCTGGCGGGACACCCCCTTCCCCAGCCCGCCCCGCGGTCCCCTCCAGGGCTCCCAGAACAGCGTCGGGAGGATTTTCTGGATTCCTGTGTTGCCTCAAGCCATGAAGTGATGGAGGCCACGTGGGACCACGCGGGGACAGGAGCGATGGAGGCAGCAACTGCCCCCGGCACCTCTGGGCAGGGTCCCCCCTCCAATGGGGTCCTCCCCTCCAGCCCCCCAAATACTTGTGCACGCTTTTGGGCATCAGAGCAGCCCAAACGTACCCCCTGAAACCCACCCTGCGCCCCCCTGCATCCCTCCCTCAGAGCTCCTTCTTGCTAAATCCCCCAGCATCGCCGGGACCTGCCAAGCCCCCCAACACCCCAGCTGAGCCCCCCACCACCCTGTGGGCTCCCAGCAGCCGATCCCTGATGGGGAAGAGGGAAACATCACCCCAGCACGGGTCCCTGCGGCATCTCCCACCCTGGCGCAGGAGCAACTGGCTGTTAAAATCATTATTAAATAATAAGGCAAAACGTGCCGGTGCAGGACCCCCATCGGGGCGGGGCGGGGGGGCGGCTGGGGCAGAGGCCGCATCCGGCCCCGCTGCTCCCATCTGGGTGCAGGTGAAGCAGCACTTGGGCAATTGGTTTTTTCTCCCCCAAATCTCCTTCTGCTGCAGAGCAAAAAACAAAGACGGGTGAAATTTCCCAGCCAAGCACATGGGAGCCGTTATTAATCTTATTAATAAACCACTCGGGGTTTAATGTCCTGTTTAAATATGAGCAGGGCTGCTCTCTGCCAACTTTGCCTTTCCGGTTTTCCAGGCCGTTACATACATATTTTGAAAATTGAAATAAATAGCTGCTTTCAAATTGCGGGAAGAAAAAAAAGACGCCAAGGGGCCCATCCTGAGCCCCTCTGCCCCTCTGCCCGCGCTTCGGGCAGGGTATTTTCTCCCCAGACAAGCCCCAGCACTCCATCACTTCCAGCCAAAAACCGTCCCCGGCTCCACGCTGCGATGGGGACAAGGACATCCCCGGGCATCCCAGGAGGACGAGGGATGGGGATACGGCCCGGACCGCCGGGATGAGAGGGGTCTGAAGCTGCCCGCCCGCCTGCAGCTCGGCTCGGCCAGGCGCCGCAGCGATCAATACGTAATAACCTGCATCTCGCCGGCCGGCGCTGGAGGAGCTGTTAAGATGTGCGTCCGGCGTCGACGGGAACGTTAGGGCTTTGTGGGTTTTTCATCCCTGCTGCGTGCTCCTGGAGGTTTTCTCCCCTTTCCATAAAGATATCCCCCAAGCCTTGGTACCCAGCGACGGCTGCGGCACCCCAAGGGGTCCCCAGCCCCGCGGAGGGAGGCGATGCCGGCCGAACCCCGCTCCCCAGGGCGACGTGCAATGGCTGCCGGGTTACAGAGCCCTTTTCCAGCCCCAAAGCATCGGCGCAAGGCTGGGAGGATGCTGATACCCCGGTGCCTGCACCCAGCACCCTCCCAACAGCCGTAACCCACCGCCGTATCGACGTTTGTGGGTGAAGCAGGATCAGCGCAGGGCTGGCAGCGCCGCGGGCTCAGCGTCGGGTCTGAGTCCCGGAAAGGGATGTGGGTTTCCCATCAGGAACTGAATTTCTCCGCGATGAGTTTTGAACCGTTTGAGCCCCGAATCCTTCTCCCTGCTCAATTATTCAGCCCCTCCAGGTCCTCCTCGTGCTTTCTCTCCAGAGAAACCGGGGGGAGAGGAGCCGGCAGCTCCATTGCAGGGGGAAAAGGTGGTGGGAGCCATCGGTGCCTACAGGCTGGGGGAGAGCATCCCCCGGGGCTCCGGGTCTGCAAAAAATAAAGCCACGAGGAGCTCGGCTGAGATGTTCATCAATCCAGGAGCAGCTAAGTTCCTGTAATAATTGCTAATAAGTTCCTGTAGCAAAACCAACCGGTTCGCTGCCGATACACGACCCAGGGCGCTCGGCACCTCCAAAGGTGTCCACTTGTCTGTCACCGGCGTGGGGACATCCCCGCGGTCGCCCGCATCCCCCGCGGATGCACAGAGCCGACTGCCGGCATTGAGCCCAGGGCAAGCGTTGGCGAAAGGCAGCGGGGAAAAGCCGTCATGCCCAGAGGTAATTTCTTGCCGCAGTTAATCCCCTTCGTGGCTAAAAAGTCGCTTTTCTCCCCCAAAAACGCCTCCTTTGCCTTATTTCTCCCACATTAAGGTCTGTCAGTACCAGGAATCTCTTCTTCCTCCCTGTCTTCCCTCGGACCAGCCACAGAGACCGAGCTGCTCAAGAGGCCGCTTCGACACATCTTCCAACCTCGGCTCTCCCTTCCCCATCCCCTCCTGACGCCTTGGCGATGTGTTTCGGGATGGGAGACCCGGCTGCCCCGCGGGCTGGCAGGGATGCGGTCCCGGGGGGCCCGTCCCCGACTCGCCCTGCGCCAGGCGACGCTCGCCACTGTCCCATTGGTCCACACATCTTCTCCGGCGATGATTTTACTCCTTCTCTTCTTTCTTTCTATTACTGAAAGGAGCATCATTGATTTTTTATAGCACTAATTTTTTTCCTAACAGAAAGCCACTTGGGATTAAATCAAATTGCTTATCGGCATCTAAACACTATTATGGCAGCTCAGTCCCTTTCAGCAGCCAAACTTGTGAGCTCAGTAAGAAACAAGATCAAGTTTGGCTGGACGAGACTCATTTTCCCAGACATCAATTAGGCCACTGGCTTTTAGGCTTTGCTGATCACACCATGCATCAACCTTTCCTTCCTGTGCTCTCACGGCTTCGGTGTCAGGCCAGGCTGTTTTCTGGCTCATCCTCTTTATTTTCTCTACAACCCAGCCCTCCGAGACATTTATTTTCCAGTCCCCGTTGCTCCCAGCTCTGTTACGAACTGGCATGAATGATTTAGAGAGTTCTTCAACCGGTCTCGTTAATACTCTTGGGTGCACATTAGCTGGTCCTGCAAATTTAGACGTACTGCACTTTAATCGCGGTTTTAATTGCGAGCTGTAACGCTCTGCCTTCCCAAACGCTCGTCAATAAACCTTTATAGTGGCCTGTCAAGCAAAGCTCTGCCTGTGAATAATGCGGATGCACGGGGGGAGGCACATCCACGCAGAGGTCTCGCCAGGCTGGGATGCTTCTCCACGGCCCCCCGCACCCGCGGTCCCTCCTGTGTCTCTTGGGGTGGTCACCGGGGAGGTGACAAGGTGCGTTGGGGTTTTTCGTGCCCCGGACACATGCGGTCCCCACCTTGGGGCTGCCTCCAGATCCTCGGCGCTGCCCGTCCCCGGGGCATCCCCACCCCTCCACGCCAGCACGCAGCATCCCCGGGCAGGGAGGCATCACCGCACCCATCGCGTCCCATCCCACGGAGATGGGGTGCGGGGAAACGAGGGGCTCGCCATCCCCGATGCCGCCGTCAGCCCCCCATTTCCATGGCAACCATGCAAATGTGAAAGCTTTCCATAATCATTAGGGAGCGGAGCCGAGCAGTATAAACAGTGACTGCAGTAGATTACATGCCTATTATGAACAGTCGCGCCTTCTGAGCGCTGGTAATTATACCTAATTGTGCATTTAATTGTGTAATTGAAAACCCCCATCCAGAGTTCAGCCCGGGCTCCTTTCCCCCTTCCCCGGCAGAGGGAAGGTGGCCGGGGGAGCTCCGGCCCCGCTGTCCTCGTGCCGTCCCCGCGCCGGGGATCGCGCACGATGGGAACCGCGCGAGGACAAAAGATGCCGGCACATGTCGGAGGCGACTGACTCTCGCTGGTGCCGAAGCCGGAGGGTTGGTGGCCAAAACCAGGCAAATCGGGGCAGGAGGGGCGGTGGGGACGGCAGGGGACAGCAGGGCCGTGAAGCCCCCAAGGGTGCAGTGGGGTCCCGCTGGGGAAGGGGATGTCACGCAGGGCTGGTGGGCGATTGAGGAACGCGGGGGATGGGACCATCCTCTTCCCTTTGCCCATCCTTCGTTAAGCCGACCCCGTTAGCTCCTTCTCTAGGCTCGGCGACGGGGGGTCGCATCCCAGAGGCTCTCGGTGCCCCGTGCGAACCCCACGGCTCGGGCAAGCAGGATGGGATGGAGCCACGGCCCCTCTCCCTGCACCCCGACCCCGGGAGGCTGCGGGAGGAAGGATGCCAGTGTCGGCACGGCGTGGCACAGCATGGCACACCACGGCACGGCACGGCACGGCACGCCGCCAGCCCGGCAGGCTCCGGCAGGCTCAGCCGGGCGGGAGGTGCCAACCGAGCTTTGCTTTTCCAGCCAATTAAAGGAGAAGGAGAGAAACAAAGAAGGAAACGAAAGCCCGGTTCGATGCCGAGCTCTGCCAGGCAGAGGTGGGAGCGCTGAGCATCTCCTGTCCCCACCCAGCTCCGGGGCTGGAGCTGCATCCCACCCCCTGATGAGCCCCACGCCGCAGGGGGAGGCAATGGGGTCACCACTTTGGGATGGAGAAGGAGCCCGCTCGAGCAAGCCTGCCCTGTGCCAGCGCCTGAGCACGGCCCCAGGAAACAGAGCGGGACGGCCAAGGGATCCAGCCAGATCCAGCCAGGCCTCAGCTTCCAGCAGTCCACATCCTGATGTCCCATATCACTGCCTCCGCGGCTGGGTACACCCCCCTGCAGCAGCGCGGCTGTCCCGATCTGCAACTGACACCACTAGGCTTCAGAGTTAACAAGAGTCACGGCTTGTGGCTCTCACGCCCGTGCCTGCGCTGGCAGTGGCGAGCAGCGTCCAGGTTTGTTTTCCATCCAACCGCCTCAGCAGCTTTCACCTTCGCATAAAGACAAGCTAAATCCTCCCAAGAACAACGTCCTGGAGAAAGGTTTAATAAGGCACCGCAAACCCCCCAGCCGGTTCTTCGGTCTCCCGGATGACAGGGGGGACTGGCCAAAACCCGAGAGTTTTGATTTCACCCACCTCATCAGTGTAAATATCTCCCGGCAGCCCCTCTCAAGGTGGGGCAGGGCCGGTGTGTGTCTGGCAAGTGGATCCCTGGGTGGTTTTTTGGCTTTTTCCAGAGAAAAGCATAAATGGAGGCAAAATCTGGCGGGTGCTGCTTGTCCCCTGGGAACGGAGACACCCAGCGCTTGCAGCATCGCCTCACGGAGCGGTGGAGAAGGAGCATGTAGGATCTTTGGATGCTCCGAAGCGGCTGCCCGGGGTTCCCTGCCATGCCACGGCCCAAACACCAGTTTCCCAAACTGGTTCAGGCGCAACCGCTGCCCCGAGGTCTGGGCTGCGCGGGGTGGAGCAGGCAGGGCTCTGCCGGCACCAGGCAGGGCGTGTTGCCTCTCTGGACCTGCCCTCCCACCCCAGCATGGGGACCTTGCACGGGCCCCCTGTGCCCAGCAGGTGCCAGCAGCACCCCGGCCCCCTGCAGCCATGGAGCATCCTCTGTCACCACGAGCATCCCCCGGGACACGGGTCCTGGGGGGACAAGGGCCCAGGGCCCAGGCTGCAAATACTGGGGAAACCAACGGGGACGTGAGAAGGTGCCCGAGGGGTCACAGCGGGACCTGGGAGCTGCCCGAAGGTGCCTGTGGGAAGGTGGCCCAGCAGCGAGGACCAGCTGGAGATGGTGGGATCACCCTGGGGCAGGCTGACCCACGCTGCTTTGTTTAAGGGAAACTGAGGCACGGGCTAGCCGGTGATGAGGTCTGGCAAGCCAGCGTGCTTAGCGGGCTCGCTGTTGGCACAAGCTGACCCCACAGCAATGGGGTACGGCTTCCCAGGCAGCCCCAGCACACACCAGTGCAACCCCAGCCCCAGTGGCTGGGGGCACTGGGAGCACGGCTGTCCCCCCCATAGCGCAGAGGGCCCAGGACAGGCGTCGAGGCTACCTGGGCCAGGGGGCACGAGCCCCGTGGTGCCGTTCCCATGTTGGGGGTGGCACAGAGCAGCCGAAGCAGAGGAGAGGAGCAGAGCCAGGGTCAGGCGTCATCCCTGCTCCCATTGTCCCCTCCCAAACCCCGGCACCGCCTGCTCCGCTCGCCCCAGCCATGACACCTTGGGGATGAATATTGGCCTCGGTCCCCCGAGGGGACACCCTGCTGGCACCCGCCACCTCCTCCGCCTTGGGGCTGGCCCAGCCCAGGGCTGTGGGTGGGCACCCAGACCCCCCCACCCCAGGCAGGGCACCCAGTGGCACCTTTTCGCCGTGGGGCAGGTGGGTGCCACTGCTGTGGGATGGGGCGCTGGGCGTGGGCATCTCCCCACGGCCGGCGGGATGCAAGCTGCTGCCTCCGGAGCTGGGAAGGAGCTTGGGAGAGCATCCCGCAGGCTGGGAGGGGATGAGCTGGGGTACGGGGTGAGCCCGGGGTGGAAAGGTCACCGATAAGGGACAATTCCGGAGCCAAGCCTTTGGGGATGCCAGCAGCACCAGGACACACAGGGTGAGGGGCGGAGGGGAAAGCCTGACCCCAATCTGCAGCACAAAGTTTCTCCGGGTGCGAGCAGGAGCTGCTCTCCCAGCCCGGGAGCTCACACCGATTCATTTCTTCCCCTAAAATAAATAGAGTAGAATCTCTCGGATCTGGGATACCTCAGGGAACAAACGGCAACAAACCTGTTTGGGAGCGGAGTGGTAAAAAAAAAAAAGTGACCAAAAGCCAGGAAACTCCCGCACACCCGGAAAACACCCGTTGGGTTTATCCTGAGTAAGGGGGGAGGTGAGCGAAGCGCAGAGCGAGACTTTACAGACCGAACCAGGGGACAGCTGGGGACACAGGAGACCATTCCCGCTGGGAACGGCAGGACTTCAGGCCGGGGATGAGCCCACTGCGGCTCTGCTCCCTGGGGTCGAGGAGTGGCTTTGAAGCTTCCCCCGTCCCCCCAGGGAAGCCAGGTCCTCCCCCCCATCCAAAAGTGGGGACCCCTCCCTGCTCACTGCCTTCCGAAGGATGGAGAATGAACAAGAGCAGCGCCAGGAAGAAAGTGCCCGTCAGCAGGATGCCACCGTCATCTCCAGCGCGGCTCCGGAGCCCGTTTCCATCACTGCCTCCATCCGCCCCATCACCCCCCACCGATCCCCGGGGACATCACGGGCTGACCGCCACGCGTTTTGGCAATCCCCCTCTCGTCTTCCTCGCTGCGACGAGCCCCGGCATGGCCGCGGGGGCAAGTTGGAGGATGCTGATTCTCCGTTAACGAACCACCCGGCCGGGATAATTAATCGCAACCTTGTTGGCGCTGGTTTTAGCAGAAAACCCCCCAAATACCCCACATGCTCCCCTCGCCTGCTCCTCTGACAGCAGCCTGATGAAGATTGATTCGCGGGTGGCGGCAAGCACGGCACCTAATTATTACAAAGACCGACAATCCTATTAAAATTAAACCTCTCCCTTCTCTCTGCCCCAACATCCCGGCGTCCCCCGGCCGCAGGGTCCCGCTCAAAAGCAGGAGAGTTTACAAAGTGCTGGCAGCGGCTCCAAGTTTCCCTCTTGCCCCGACTCCGGGGACCAGAACCCCAAGAAACATCCTTGGAGTCACCAGGATGGGAAATCGCCGGCAGGAGACTCGGAGGGAAGAGATTGCAGTTGGAAACAAAGCTCACACCTGCTGGAGACGCATCCCCAGGCGCTGGCGGCACAGGGAACTGGTTCGCATCCATCTCCCCAGCTGCAACTCCAGCCAGCGCTGGGTTGAGGCAGGGGATGAGGGTGGCATTTTGTTCCTCCTTGATTATTATTTTTTCTTTTTCTTTTTCTTTTTTTTTTTTTGGGTGGCAGTGAAGCATCCCCAAGCTGGTCCCACAGCAAGGTCACCGCCGAGACGGAGCGGGTAACGGTGACAGCCAACATTTCGCACAAAGCACAACCCGGCATGCTGATGAGCGCAGACGGCCCCTCGCCTTACCAGCTGCAGGCAGCAGAATCCGACCAGCGTACATCTCCCATTGCATCTCCCCATGGTTTCCCAGCCGGAGCCTCGGATTTCCCCCACCGTGGCCTCGCGTCGCCGTCCTCCAGCTCCTCACCAGCCTCCCCTTCGCCAGCAGAGCCGCCACCGGGGGAGCATCAGGGGGGCACCAGCAACATGTCCCGCTCTCCAGCCTCCGGCCCCAGTACTTTCTTCACAGCAGCCCTGCCGTCTCCCGCATCCTGCCAGGTTAGCACAGAGGCGGGCTGGGCTCAGAAAGGGGCATCGCCCCCCTTCTCCGCCTCCCCCCCCCCCCAGCCCCGCTCCCCCCGAGCCCGCTACAGCCCCATCCCCCGGTGCAGGGACCCCGGGGCCGCGCACACCTCGCCATCCATCCCCGGGGCGCGCAGGTTTGCGCGGAGCCCGCCCGGCCCCTCTATTGTCTCTCCCGCACAGCCGCGCTCCGCGCCCCGGGGGCGGGCGGGGAGGAGGCGGCGGGTGGGGTCGGGGGCGCGCCGGGCAGGGCGGGCCGCGGCCGCCGGAACAAGGCGAGACGCGCTCCCGGCGGGGCCCGGCGGGCGGCGCGGCCGGGCGGGGGGAGGCGAGGCCGGGCACGCCGCGCCGCGCCGAGCCCTTGGCGGCTTCCGGGGGCGCCGGGCAGCGCGGCCCCTTCGCCGCAGCCGGCGGCAGGCGCGGCTGCTGGTCGCGCCCGCCTTTCGTTATCGTCAGTATTTGTCTTTTTAATCGCAGATTTCTTTTTTTTTTTTTCCCCCCCTCCGGAGCCAGGTGGGGCTGGGTTAAATCCCGGAGATTTGCAAATGCAGAGCTCTGGTGAGCTGCTGCCCTCCCCCTTCCCTCGGCCCTGCGGCCCTCGGGTGGTGCCTGGACCCGCAGCACAGGGACCTCGCAGCCACCTCCTCTGGGGGCTCCCTGGGATGGCCCTGCCAGGGCAGCAGCTGGGCTTGCAGGGAGGACAGATGGCCCAGCCCTGGGGGGAAAGCCCCCACGATCGCCCTGCAGAGCCCTGCTCCACAGCCCAGCACACGCGGCTCCAGGGCCGGCAGCGACCGCTGGCCAGAGGCAAGACAGCACCCAGCCAGCCGGCTTTGGGTCCCTGCTCCCAGAGGGCTCGCAGGCTCAAATCCAGCGGGTCTGGGCAAGGAGGTGGGTGCAGACAGAGCTGGCGGGGTATGGCCCCCTAACCGCCACCCACCCGGCTCGCCTTTGTTCTTTTTTCACAGCACACCTTCAGGGGGATCGGGGAGCGCACGTCTGCCAAGGAATAACTGGGGTGCTGCTTTTCCAGTGCTTTAGAAACCTCTTTCTGAAATGCCACCCAGCAGAAGGACTTGAGAACAATTTGCTGCTTTTCAGTTCTGTGATTTCTTAATCCTCAGCCCTGATTTTTATAAGGAAGCATCTCCTAAACCAGCCCCACACACTCTTAGGTGTCAGAGCAGCTCTGCGCGGGATCCGAGGGGCTGCAACCTTACAGATGCATTTCTGTGCAAGTGTGGGTCTGGCCATGGTCTAACCTGGCCCATCCAAGCTTGCAAGGGCCCAGCCAGACCACACACCCCTGTGCACTGCTGGGACCAGCCTACAGCCCCTACCGCACCTGGAGCTTTCCCTTCGTCCTCCGTGGTGGGAATTTCTCTCCCTCCCAGCTGTTCTGTGCTCCCAGGAGCGTTTTGGGAGGCCCACGCGTGGCTGAAGGAGGGGACTGTGCAGAAAACAGTTGTCTTCCATGAATGCAAAAACCATGCTGCAAAAATGCAGTGGGTTCAAGTGATGCTCTTAACCAGGGGTCCCGGGAGGGGTGGCTGAGCCCAGACTGAGCCAGCGGGTGTTTGAAACATGGGGACCTCTGCATAAATTCCACACTGTCTCAGGCTGGTTAAGTGAGAGCACAGTGAGCTGCAACCTCCACCAGCCCTGTGTACGCCCACGCCTCGCCGTGCAGGCTGCCGAGGATCCCACCTCTGGACCTGGCCCCCCCTGTGACATCCCCACGGTGGGCTTGACTCCATCACCCCCAGCGCTCCTGGCTCCATCATCTCCAGGTCCTCGCCAAGAGCCTGAGGTGTCTTCTCATCACCCTCATCCCATGGGGAGAGGTGTCCCAGGCTCCTGGGAGTTATCTGGGTGCATAAGGGGGGGGACCAGACCCATCTCCAGGATCGAGCTTGTGGGCTCCTCTGGGATTTAAGCACAGCAGAAACCTGGAGCAGAGGGACTGGTTTCACCCCATGGGTCAAAAACGATGAGGACCCAACCGCCCCATAGCATCTCCTTGGCAATGTCCGGGCAAATCCACTCAGCTCAACCCTCCCCGTCAGCTCCAAGAAATACCAGAGAAAGGCAGAACGCCCTGATGTAAAATCATGAAAACCGATACAATGGCGCTGAGATCCTGCCTGGCTCTTGACCAGGTGAAGTTTTGCGAGGAATCAATTTTAGATTAAAAAAGGTCAATATAGCATGTCAAGGCGCTTCCCTAGAAGGCGAGGAGATAACTTCATTTGCAAGCGGGTGGGAAAGGAGCCCAACATTTTGTCTTTCGCTCTGCTTGTAACCCGCCACCCTCCAGACCCCACAACCCTTGGCTTTTACTTGTTTTGCAAGAAAAAACTCAGATGACCAAAATTACGGAGGAAATATTAGGAGGAAATTAAATCAGGGGCACGTTACTCATTCACGGGGATGGGAGGAAGCCGTGAAGGTATGTGCTTTGACGTGCACCTGGAACTGCCACCAAGCCCTCGTGGGCCTCAGTTTCCCCAACACCCACTGTGATGCCGGACCCCATCCCAAATCCCTCATCCCTGCCCTCCGGGAGCCCGCGTACAGCTTCAGCCCCCATCCCGGCCCTTTGGGATGGAGATGGGAGAGGAGCCGTCTCCCCCCGGGGCTGAGCCTCCGCTTCGCTGACACTCTGCATCCCATGGGAGATGTCCCCCACGGCCACCGCAGAGGTCACCGGCCCCGGGGACATCCTCCCGCCCAGCTTTTGCACAGCGGCACGCGATCTCTCTGCTCACCCAGGGGCTCTGGCAGCCCCCCGGGACCGGCAGCGGGGCTGAATCCGGCCCGGCCAAGCCCTCCATCCCCAGGGCAGGAGCAGCCAGGTGGGATCGCTTCCCCAGGTACACAAAATCATCACCTTCCACCAAAAAGGGCTGTTTTCAGTAAAAAACCACCTGTATCCTTATGCCAGAGAGAGCGTGCTCTGCCAGGGGTATAAACAGAACACATGGAAATACTATTTTTTTTCACTAAACTGATATTTTTACCCAAAAATGTCTATTTTTTTCTCAAGAAAACCAACACAGGGATTGGGGTTTTTTTTATTTTTTCCTTTTTTTCCCCCCAAAAAAATTGTGGAGCAGAAAGAAATCACACCACTGCAGGTTTTGCTCCCCTTCCTCGGCCACGGGCAGGGATGCGCCATGGAGAGCCAGGTACCTGCCGGGACACCAGGACTTTGGGCACTTGTATCCGTCACCAGAATTATTCAGTATTTCCAAATGGAGCCAAAAAATAAAATATACCCCCCCGGGATGAGCATCAGCAACGCTCCCAATGCAGCCAGCAAACAGTTCTGTGGGGGAAGGAGGAGGTGCAAAGCTGCTGCAGGGCAAGCCAGGCTGGGATGCTGTTTGCTGCCTTAAAAAAGGCAAAACCAGGAAAAAAAAGGAGGGTTTAGGTTAATAGAAAACACACAAGGGACATCACAGTTTTGCAGCCCCGAGCCCTGGCATTGGGGTTGGGTTTTTGTTTTCCCTTGTTTCCTCCTGGGCTCTTGGGGTTGATTTTTTTCCCTTCTTTTGGGCTGAAACTGTTGTCTGGGCTTGGCGGTGATTTGCAGCGAGCTGCCTGCAGAGACAAAGCCAAGGGGACTCTTAACCCACTCAGGCAGTAATTAACGGCACCAAGTCGTCAGAACAAGACAAAATGATGATTTTTGGCATGTTTATTGGCAAAGAAATCTTTGAAGGGGCCCCATCTATCCGGGTTACGGTGACGGGGAAAAGATATTTATTCTGATGCATTATGTAAATCGGTGCAGGGTAAATACGTGCAAATCATCGGCACAGGTCGCGCGTAATTAAGCCGGTTGGGTAGTTCCCCTTAACGGGGATGGGGTTTGCGCTTGGCTCAGGCTAAGTCCCTCCAGAGGCTGATGGGTGGCTGCATTTTGGCTGAAGAGCCTTGATACACACACCTTTGCTGCTCCAGGGATGAAGGTCTCTGGGATTCTTGTTAATGAGCCTCTAATTAACCAGCGGCCGGAGCGGCAGAGCAGCCCTGGACGTGCGAGGGAGAAGGGGACGGGGTGCAGCCCAGCACCGCGCGATGCCGCAGCCGGGCTGGAGCCGGCAGCGGGGATGGACACGGCTCCTCTGGGCCACGCTGGGACAGGGCAGCCTGGGGACGGGGACGTCCCGGTCCCAGGGCCAGGGGTGCTCCGGCTCTGGGGTCAGGGATGTTCCATCCCGGGGGCCAGGGACGCCCTGGCCCGGGGTCAGGGATGCTCCAGCCCTGGGTCAGGGATGCTCTCGGTGTGATGAGGAGCCCAAATCCGGGCATCAGGCTCGTGCTGGGGGTGCTGGACACCAGCCCACACCCCGCACCTCTGCTGCTGGCCTTGACCCTGAACCCACCGCTCCTTGCTTCACCTGGGAACGGCCCCAAGCCCCAGCGACTCAGAGCCCCGAGGGACACCTCGTGTCACCCCACGCGGGGCATCCTCCACCCGCCCGGCCCTGCGGGGACCAAGGGAAGGGCCACGACCGAGCAAACCAAACCAGAGTGACTTCCCCAACCACCTCCAGCAATAAAACCACATCTATTTAACCAACCTTTCCCCGATTTTAATATAATTAGCCATCAGCCTGCCAATCAACGTCAGCTCCCGCGGATCACCGTTAATGGATCACTGTTCAGCCGGCTGTTATTGAATCGATATAGAAATTAAAATGCATTCACGCCATTCTTTCTCAGTTGTCATCTCAGCGTCTAGCGAAAAGCGCGGCAGATTACAGAATCCATCATCATTTAGCCTTTGTAGCTCGCAAAATTCATAATTAACAAAAAATTTCTATTCACTTGCTCATGTAATTTAATTAGTTTTCCATTAAATAGGGACTAAATATCATCTAATCCCCCAACAGAGCAAATAATTGTTTTCCATTCTTTTAGAAATTATCACTTGCGTATTGTAACTATCAAAATTCATTAGAAGCCTCCAAGCAGCAGCGAGGAAAGGGGGGAAAAGTGCTGGCGGAAGGACAGGGAGGTGATTAGAGGGGGTGGCAGGGCCAGGGCTGCCCTGGGCTGAGCTGGGACCTCCCGGTTGTGCCCAGCATGGGGATCACCAGCGCCCAGCGCAGGATCCGGCCCGTCACACGGCGGCTGGGTGCTCTGGGCACCGCATCTGGCTCCCCCTGGGATCGCTTGCGGATGCTGGTGTTGCCGAAGGGTCAAGGACCAGGACGGGAATGAGGATGAGGATGGGGACAGGGATGGGGACAAGGGTGGGGACGGCCACGTGGGGCCATGTCAGGGGGTCACTGCCAGTCCCCCCGGTCCCCCCCGAAAGGCCGGGAAGCAGCCAGCAGCCCCCCGCCAGAGCAGCTCTATTGCACAGAAGCCTTTTATCTGGATCCCGGGACAGATTTAATTTATAGTGGAAATCTCTCAAGCAAATACCTCCCTCGGAGGAATAAACCTGTTTAAGAAAACAATTTTCTCTGCGCTCGGATTATGCCTTTAACGGTTTGCTGCTGCGACGCCCCGGAGCTGGCACGGCTCCGAGCCAAGAGGGGCCCGCGCTCGCCCGGCTGCAGCTGGCGGCGGCCGGGAACCGGGGGGAAACCGGTCCCTGGGGCTGCCCGGCCCCAGCTCCCCCCGGCTGCTTTGCTGCCCAGTGCGGGGCATCGCCCCGTCCCCAGGCCCGGTGGCGGTGCTGGCCCTGGCAGTGTCCGTGGGTGCGCGTGGGTACACGCGGGTGCACGTACGCGGGCGTCCGTGTGCCCGGGCACGTGCGTGTGGCTGTGAGCATGCACGTGTGCGTGCAGGTGTGCATGTTTGCACCTGTGGGCGTGTAGCTGCGTGCGCGTGAGGGCATTTGTGTGCGCACGTGTGAGCATCTGTATGCGCGTGTGTGCGTGCACGTGTGTGCGTGCATGTGAATGTGTACGTGTATGTGCATGCGTGTGTGTGCACGAATGTGCCTGTGTGTGCGCATGCGTGTGCGTGCATGAGCTTGTGCATGCACACATGTGCTCGCGTGGGCATGCATGTGCGTACGTGTATGTACGTGTATGTATGTTTATGTACGTGTATGTATGTGTATGTACGTGTATGTACGTGTATGTACGTGTATGGACCTGCAGGGCACAGCCCGGCAGGAGTCACTTTGCACAGCAAGGATTTGCCGTGGTCCCGTGCCAGCCAGCCCCGCAGCGGGTGCCAGCACCCCACGGTGGGTGCCAGCCCCACGGTGGGTGCCCGCATCTCCCGGCAGCCTCCACGGCCTGGCAGTGAGCCCAGGGGAAGGCTGAGCCCGGGGAAGGTGGCACGGGGCCAGCCATGATCACCGATGCCCAGTGGGGCTCTGCAGAGCATTAAACCTGCTGAGCTCCAAGTACCAGCCCACAGCAAATTACATTAAACCCACAAATTGTCCTGACGGTGCCGTAGCTCCGATGCACTGAACCTGTGTCCCGTTAGGACTAGGTAGGTGCCTCTCCTAAATCAACTTTCAGGCTCTCCCCAGGGGCTGGGACGTTGGGACACGGTCCGGTCTGTCACCGACACAAGTGGGTGGGCATCGATCCGGCCCTAATCGCGGACTGTAACTGGCAGCTCAGCGCTGCGACCGCCCACGTTCCCCTCCTCACCCTCCATTGCCATCGGATGTTTCTTTGATCCGCAAGTTCCCCAGCGCTGGGGAACAGAGATTTATCTTGCAGCACTGGGACAGGCACAAGAACCTGCCTGGGAAGCTGGGCTGGGCACCCACTGCTGCGGCGAGTTTGCTAGTGCTCGGGTGGCAGCGGTGCACGCAGCGGGGAGATGCCCTCAAAGCAAACCGGCCGCCTGCCCCGGCGCCTGGCTCTCCCTCAGGGCCGGGGGATTTAGCATTAATCCGGATCATTTCCCCGATCTGGGTCACGGCTCCATGGAGGGGTGTCTGGGGGCAGAGGCGGTGGCACCCGCTCGCCCCTGCGTGGGGTGCCGATCCGTCCAGCCCCCACTGCCCAACGCTGGGAGCTGCCGCCCGCTGAGCGTCCTGCACGGGACCCCCAGGCTCTGCGGGACCCCCGGGCGCAGCAACCGCTGCCCAGCAAAACCCTCCAGGACTCAGGGCAGGGGGAGAGAGACGCCTCTCCCTCGCTTCCCTGCAGGTTCCTGGGCTGGGAATTAGGAAAAAAAAACCCCTTTTTTTCTTCTTTTCAACAAGGAAGATTCAGTAAACTGCAAGATTCGGTTAACTGCATCCTGGCACCCCCGGCTCAGCCCTGAGAGTCTCTCTTCCCTCTGACACTTGAGCATACATTCAAGTAAAACCATAAACCCCCGAGGACTCGACCAGGGTCTAATAAAGCACTGAATCCATGTGCCGGCACCCTCCTTGCCCGACAGCCCTCGGTGAGGGGACAGAGGCACGGTGTCGGTCCCCGGGCACAGGGCTCCCACGCCGGTGGCCTTGGGGAGGTCCATCCCGAATCGCGGCGCTCCCGGCTGGAGTCCCAGCTCTCATTTACATGCGTTTCAGGGCACGTTATTTAATACTCTGCAGAGTTAAAAATAAATCTTCCCCCTGCCTCCAGCTCTCTCCGCCTGCCTCTTCAGCTGAAGGGTGATTTGTTTGCGTTCGGATGCATTCATTCACTGCGATCTGGTGACGGGTCTTCCCGCGTCTGCACCATCACCTCCCCGACGCCTGGCTCCAGCCGTGCGTGGGTTCCCCCGCGGGGACAGACGGCCGTCGAGGGCAGCGGCACAGGGATGACCACAGAGTCCCGGGGCTGCAGCAGCCGTTCCTGCGGGCTCCTGCCTGCCGTTGCCGCTGGGAGTCGGGGGAATGACGGGAGGTGGATGTCAGCAGCCGACAGGGACCGGACCCGCTCGGGTGAAGCTGATCTTCCCTGGATTTGAACCTGGAGCTCTGCTGAGTCTGAGCATTCAGACCCGATGCTTGAACCCATCAACCCATGGACGCAGAGGGTCAGTGAAGGAGGCAGAGTTGGGGTCGATGGTTTCCCGACAGTTAAACCCATCCGTGCTCTCAAGCCCACCGAGACCAGCTCTGCTCCAGCCTCAAGGGCTTTGAGAGAAGCACTGCGGTGAGCGAGGTCCCGCAGCCCCGAGGGACGGGGCAGCCTGCAGCCACCTGCTGACAGAAGGACATGGCGCCAGGACAGGAACCACCCCAGGGGATGGGGACCAGGGACACCCCATGCCCAGGAGGCATCCCCTTGCCTCCCGGGGAACGTGCAGACGTTTCCCTGCCTCCTTAAAAGCTGATGGGTCTGGTTTGGCCCCAAGTGTGCCACCCTCCAGCTTTTCTCTTCTGCCCACAGCAGAAAAGCAGGGCCAGACACGCTCTCAAGGGGACCCTGCGCTTCTTCCCTTTTCACTGCACAAACTGTTCCCCTTTCCCAGCTCTGAAATACCTGGCAGCTACAGCAGATTCCTCCTGGTCAAACACCGGCCAAGACTGCACGGGACAGTCCTACGGCACGGCACTGCTGGGGTGGGAGCATCTCGTGTCCACGCTCCATCGTCCCAGCTGAACTGCAGCCCCCAGGCAGCCTCCTCCGGGACGGGGCAGAAAGGCAGCGAGACGTGAGAAACGCCTGACGCAACCTGAGCCAAGGCAGCAAATGGGGGGGAAAAAACGGGGGGAAAAAAAGGATGAAAGCTGAAGTGGACAGATTCAGAAGAGAAATGCAGCACATACCCTTCATGGCAAGTTAATTAACATCAGACAACGACCTGTGGCATGGGGAACCCCCCTTGCGTGTTCTCACAAAGACCAGACAAGGCTCAGCCCCGAGTCAAGGGCTCGAGGCCAGTTTCAGCCTTGGCAAAAAAAGGGGGGGAGGGGGGAGGGCAGAGCATTGCCTTCTGGCCTAAACCCTGGGGTGGGGGGCAGCAAGCAGCCAGCCAGGCAGGGGGTCCGTGGCTGCAGGGCAAGATCTGGCAGAAGCTGAGGTCCCCCCCTGAAGCTGAGGCGGGGTGCAGGCACCCTTGGGTTGTCCCAGCAGTCAGGCACAGGTACATGAGGTACGGATCTAACCTGCTCGAGGACCTGCCACCATCTCGGTCTCCCCTCCTGCCAGCCTGCTTAGGGAGAGGGGACACGCAGCCAGTCCGGTTCCCCCACTGCTGAGCTCTGAATACACTGCGCCCGTCACAGAAAACTCCCTCCCTTTACATTTATTTATAGCAGGAGGCTGGATTTTACTCAAAACATGAAAATAGGATTCAGCAGTAGCCCAATAATTATTTCAAGTGTGGTCATTTTTATTGCCATGAATAAAAAATAAAGCTGCTCTTCTGAAGTTAACGTCTATGGTTTCCCCAGGTTATATACGAGTGAGGGCCTTGATTTAGTATTGTACAATAGAAAAGTAAAACAGAACAATAAATCCCATTCACACAGTTCTTGTAAAAAGCTATCTATTTCAGTTTTGACCGTATAAAAAAAACCAAGAGAAACTGGACAGGGAATATACAAGCCACATATGGAATTTAAACAAATGTTACCAATTTCAGGTGATCTGGGTAAGGGTTTAATAGTCGGTGGTACAGCCAAAACCAAATTCAATTCCAAATTTTCCTTCCTCCCCAAAGAAGAGGGGGGGTGGAAAAAAGCTGTACAGCGAGACCAGGCAGACATTACAGCCTGCGAGAGGGCGGCTTGTCACCCCAAGCTGCTTCAACGTTTTCCCACCGCCACAAGTGAGAGGGGGGCCGGCACCGGTGAGAAGCGAAGTCAATCCGAATTCTGTAAACCAAGGATCGCGAGGGCACGAATCCCACCATCTCCTCGTCGGCTCACTGGATCTCCCCCATATACAGTCTTTTGTCGCTGGATGCGGAGAGTACTGTGGGAGAGAGAGGGGGAAGGGAGGAATATGAAAATTAAACACAACAGTTTGAGACTTCCACTAACGACACATCATTTGAATTGAACTACTCATTTCGCTTGCTGTAAGTGATCTAGAAAGCCAAATTTCATTTGCTCCCCAAAAACACTTCACGGAATGACTACTCTGACACCTAATCACACGCTGTGCATCGTGGCTGCCATTCCCCTGTCCCAAGGCAGGCATAACGGCGTACTGCCTGTAATGTCTCAGCATTAAAATGGTAAAGAGAGGCGTATAAACACGCTGTTAACGCTCTCAAGCATCCTGAAGCATTATTTTCATTGCAAGGAGCGTTCAGATTGCAAACCTGGCACTGCCGTCGGGACTGCATGCCGCTAGAGGGCACAGGCTGGCCAGGAAAGCCTCGCCGGGACGTTGTTATTTTACCAGAACAGGCAAAATGCAGCTGGCCCCCAACCACAACAGGCCGCCGAACCACCTCAACTCAGAAAAGGCTCTATGGGGGATTCAAGACACGAGCATCAGAAGAATGACCCAGAAGCGCTGCTCTTGACGCTGACAATGGTTTCATTCGAGTCCAGCAGAGATTTGGGGGATTTCTACATGAATTCGCAGACTGGTGTCTGTCATCTTGCTGCATTTTGGCTCCCCGTGCCCCCTCCCGTGCAGATGAGTATCATGGAGCGGGTGCAGCGATTTACAAGATTAACGTTCCCAGATGTTAATAGAAATCAATTGCATAACTCGCATGCAACGCCTGGATAGGTTTTTAATTTTTATTTTAAGCTGAGTGATTGATTCACAAAGAGGAGCTCAGCAGAATAGAATTGCAAACAATCCGCTCCAAACCGGAGAGGAGAGATCGCTCCGCTCTTCCAGCAGTCTCCAATCTGAAGACAAGGCAATGAATAACCAAGGAACAAACCCATAACTCACTGCCCTGCTGCAGAGACTGTCATCCTCGGCACAGCCGAGCTCTTGGCTTCATTCGGGGTTGACTGTTGTCAATTTTTGGCTGGAGCAATGCGGTGACCTGGCCGATGGTGCAAGTGTTTCCATAGAAACAAACAGCACCCTACGGTCCTGCCTGGGCCGCACGCTGCGCCGAGAAACCTGGTCTCGGCTAATGCACGGTGGTTAAAATGGTTCTGAAAAAGGCACCAGCTCTGATACGTGGTGCCACGTGCAGGACGCCTCTAGAATGGGGACAAAACCTGCTGCACGAAGAGCTTGCTTTCCTTCCTACAGCTTTTGGGGTAAGTTAAGAGACCCCAGGCTGGAGACATGCATTTGGTGATCACATGAAGACAGTGATCACCTGGGAGCATGGTTATATCCCTGCTGTGCAAAGCCAGGTACCCCAAAACCTTTTTGCTTGGCCCTTGGGAACTCTGGACGAGCCCTAGGCAGTGGCAGCCAAGCCACGGCTCATGGCCACCCACAGATGACCAACAGCCCAGACCACCAGCCACCCTGCTGCTGTATGGGTGCCCCCACCCAGGTCTCCGCCCGGGCAGGACACAGAAGCAGAGCCCCCGCGCCCAGCCCAGGACCCCAGAGCACACCCAGCCCAACTCCTGTCTGCAGGAGAGGAGCAGGCGGGAGTCTGCTAGCCCTAAATTTGTCTCTGATACTTGGGGTCTGGGCCACAGGCAATTTTGGGGCTGCTTTCCAGAGGATCAGCAGTTCAGCCAGCTCTGAAACTATTTCCCCAGCTGACCTGAGGTGGGGAGGACTTACTAATGGGTTCCTCCGGATGGAAAGCCAGTTCGTTCACCGACCCAGCGTGGCCAGGCAGCTTGTACAAAATCCTCCTGGATGTGGTGTCCCACACGTAGACAAACCTATAAGAGAGTCATTATGAGTGCAGGCATGTGAGAAGGGAAAGCGGCTTGCCCCCCCCACCAACGGCTTCTTCCTGCAGCAGTTCACCACCCGGGCTGAAATAGATGCAGCTCTTAGTGTGGATAAACAAGGAGCTTCTCAGGAGCAAAATGCTGCACTGCCAAATCCAGACAAGCAGAGGTCTGAGCAGCTAGGAGCTAGCATGTCAACTTGGTGTTAAAAGCCTCACCACCGTCACGGCACAGCAGCCCCATCTCACCCCGAGGAGCACAGAGACGGATTTGAAAGCGTATAGAGACCCTCAATATAGCAGCAACACAGGGGGCTAAGGGAGCAAATCAGCACTGGGAGTGGGGAGGAGGGTTCTCACCCTCGCAAATACCTGCCTGCAAGCCCGGCAGTCACCCTCGGTTCAAGACGGCAGCCAAGCGGCAAGGAGGAGCTCGGGTGCTCCCCCAGCCCCTGCTACAGTGTAATCCCTCACAGCCGACAGCTTTATATATGGATTTCTTCCTGCTGTGCCATTAAAGTCATGATTCCCCTCCCAGCATTTATTAGGGGGCCGATCAGATCGCGCCCAGCCCTTTGATTAACCTCCTGCAGGCCTCGCCGCGGGCTCCCACCACTGCCCAAGCACCGCACCTTGGCTGAAGGGCAGCGCAGAAGCCACCGGAATCCTTCAGGCAGGAGGTCAGCAAGAAACTGTGGGCACGAGGCACGGATCAGCTTTCAGCTTACTCTTATAAATGGTCTCAGAGTGGGGGAAACGGTGCCTTGCTGCAAATCACACTGTACCCGAGATCACCGCTTGTTCCCCATGGGTATTAATTGCTGCCTGCATGGTGCAGCAGCCACAGAAGAGCTCCACCGGGAAGCAGAGCGATGCTTTGACCCCGGTTATGGTACGCATCTGTAGGAGTGAGTGGGGTTTTTAATACATCAAAACGAGAAGAGCCCTGAGCAACATCCTACAACCCAGGTAAAGCGACGCTGCACCCCACTTGCACGGGAACGCCGCATCCCTCCCTCCCAACCACAACGGCCTCGCCACATGAAATGGCATTCGTTACAAGGTTCACAGCTCTGCAAAAGAACCGGTGGCTCGGGAAAGCTGCCAGTTCTGGATTACACTCACTCTGCCTTCTCATTTTGCTCTTTAGGGAGGTGATTGGCAGCTAAAACGAAATCTGCCAGGGCAGAAAAGGGAAGCAGCAGGGCAGTAATTGGCCAGGTTTGGCGTGAAGGGCAGCTCACACACCCCAGAGGCATCACTACGGCTATTTACAGAGGACTGCAGAGGGTGAGGGCATGGGGGACAGCCCGTAAAACACGTGTAAAATCAATCTACTGCATCGCACTCCTCCAAAGGAAGGTCGCTGCAAATGCCACTGCACATCCCCACGTCTCGCCCGCATGAATTCAAGCGTGCTGGGGATCAACAGCCCTTTCATCGGCCCCGCATGCAGCCCAACTCCCAATACCAAGGCCGGACCATTTCAGGCTTACGCAATGCTACCAACACTGGGTTCCTCAGTTTCACCTGTTCCTTTCCGTTTCTCAGGGCTTTGCAGATCGGACAAAGGACAAAATTTGCTTTTACAATTAGCCTGTCTTTTAGTTGAAATAGAAGTGAGCTTCTTTCCCCCTCAGAAAGCACTTGCTGGCTAGGTAGAGAGGACACTGCATACCAACACAGGGCAGATCTGCTTGGTTAGGAGCATTCATTTTCAGGCTGGTGCTATTCTTTGACTTACTTTCTTTAAACACATAAAAGGGAAAAATTCAAGCCCGCAACTTAAGTCATGAATGTTACTTAAAGCAGCATTTCTTCAAGCACAACTATTTTATCTAGCAGGCAAGAATTGTATCAAATGCTTTCTCAAAGCACTCTGCTGCTGTGTTCTTAATTTGGTATTGCAAAGCGGGCAAGCGCTTTAAGTAGTTGATTTTAGTATAACCCTTCTGAAGGGCTCAACAGCAAAAAAAATACACTCAGGTAATTGTCCTTCCAACACACGCTCCACGTAATGCAGAGGAAGAGAGTAATCATTGGGGAACTATTTTGTACTCAGACAAATGAAACGTTTGTTCAGTCTCGCTTTGGTTTCCCAGCAGATACTCCTTCTCAAAAAAAAATTTAAAAGCTCAGAGAGAGCAGAAAGATTTGAGTGGCCTTGTCTAACCTGCCCCGGGACCTGGCTGCGTGCTCTTCCCCACGAATGTCACAACAAAGCTGCTGCCAGACCACAGAGCTGCATCAGCATCTGCAGAACCAACCTAACGGCCTAAGGCTTCCAGCCACACTTCGCTGAACGGCTCAGCCACAGCCTCGGCAGGCTAACACGCAGGCATTCCTCCACCACGTGCACCGCCGCTACTGCCAGCGGGACTGGAAAGGAGAGTCACGTCACAGCCACTTGCTGTGACAGCTGGCCCCACTATATCTGGACAGCGAGAGCTAAAGTTCTCCCTATCCTTTATCAGAAACTCGTTAATTTGCTGATTACTATTGCTTCATGCCCTGGACTTCAGCCTGCAGGAATTCCTGTCTCGATGTCACTGAGAGTGCGTCTGGATTTGCTCCAGCAGAGGTTGGTATCCTTCACGGTGACCTTCAGTGTCTGGCGTGGACCCTCTGCTGGCTTCCTCCCTCCACCCGTTTTATCAGTTGCCTTAGTTTACTGAATATCTCAGTTAAAAGTCCAATATGTGCTAATTTAGTCAGATCTTTATTTCTTCTTACTCATAATTAAATTAAGGATCAAGAACGATCCTTGGAACACCGCTGGTGCCTTCTGCAAGCCGCCAAGCAGCAATTTCACGGGTATTTGTGGTCCTTATCAGTGTAATCCCTCGCTACACACACCTCCCCAGACTCCCTGCTTCTCAAAGACTCTCACAAGCATCTGCCGGTGTGACCGCAAGGGACCTAGTACAACCATGCTCCTGTCACCTGATGGTCCTGGTGTTGGATCCTGCGGCTGAACATAAGCCGTAATGCAGATCGCTAGTCAGCTTTTGACAATAATAAGATTTTACAACTATAAGGTGCTTCTCCACTGACACAAAGGCAACATAGAGACATCGCTACTCTAATCAGGGCAGACAACGCCCACAGAAGACCACAGGGGTTTCTTTGGGTCTTCACACCTCTATGCAGAATGCTGAGCCTCCAGATTCATTTTAGACTTGATCCAACCCATTTCAGGAGTGCCTGCAAAACTGTTCGGGGTTGATGGTAACGGATGAACGCAGTGGCAACTCACCTGTCGGCCGATCCCCCTGCTATTTTACTCCCATCTGGGGACCAAGAGCACCTCAGAAGATTCTAAAATAAAAGAACATGCACAGATCTATTTCCAAAGGAAGATTTAGCTTTCCCCTTCTACTTGAATTAAAATCACGACGAGACTTTAAATATCATGAGCACCACTTTAATGATCTCCCTTCGGAAGATGAGATGGTAATTACAGATTTTATTTTATTGCTGGAAACATCCAGTGCCTTGTTATTTTACACGAAGTAGATAGTAAATGTAGAAAATACTTAATTTACAGCTAATTATAGCTGAACCGAGCAAAGAAATCTTGTTACTGCGGCTTTAATTGGAATCCCACTTTGTACATTAATCTTTCTTTGAGTTCTTATTAAAGCCTTTCTGGTTTAAATTTGAATTTAAAAAACAATTTACAGAAAAGTTAATAGCAGCAGCATTTTACAAACAATCACGTTTCGGTCTGCAGTACACTCACCTTTTCAAAATTATGCACGTTCCCCTGGAAAATCTTTACACATCTCTCTTTAGGGGCAAATGGTCGCACATCCCAGATGCGAACTGCAACAGAGAGCTCACAGTAATTAGCTGAAGCTGGCAGAGGCATGGGGGCAAGGTCAGCTTCTGGAAACGTTCCTTTTCCTAAGACATGCTGCTAACAAGCAAAGACCTGGTCATGGTCCTTGTTCTCCTCATGCCTAGGTTTCCCCACAAGCAAAAGGAAACCAGCAGCTTTCCCTTGCAGAAAGCTTTGATATGAAAGGTCAAATGCAGAAATTTATAATTACACCAAGACCACTGCCAACAGGAGGGGAAAAATCCAAAACAACTCTTCCACAACCGAGCCACCATCTCCTTACGTGAGCATTTGCTTTATTCTAACACACTCCGTAATCATGCTTCTCATCAGATCAGCTCTGCCGAGCACCCCACAGAGGAGACAGGCAGTTTGGAAACTGTGCTGTCATTCCCTGCTGCGGGGAAACAGCCAAACCGCCCTGACAAGAGCCAGACCGAGACTGTTCAACTGTCTGCTCAAACAACGTGTGCCATAGCTTGCGTCCTCACTGCCCTTCGGGAGACGCGACAAACCCTTCTGATGCAGCTGCTCCCTCCCGGCAAAGGACACGACTGTCACCGGCGTAACAAGAATTCAAGCTTATCTCTGGAGCCAAACTCCCTTCAGCCCATCCCCACGTCGGCTCTTGTGGTTTTTTTTTTTTACGTCAACCAACTCGAGCTGTTCCTTCCTAAACGCCACGCAAAGCTAGCGTAAGAGAACAGCGTCTGACAGCTGGCTGCACGGCTGAGCTCTCGTATCAGGTAGGACGTACCTGTGTTGTCCATTGCGTTGGAGAGCAGGTAGGAGCCCTCCGAACTCAGACTGAGGCCTGTCACCGAGTCCGCGTGTCCTCTCATCGTGTAAGTGAGCTTGTTCTGGCGAAGGTCCCACACCTTTCAGACACAACATTGTGGTTTAACAAAAAGACAGCCAAGACTGTTGGAACTGCTGTTTCTGTTTCACACTGGTAGTGATCAGTCAGCTGATGACATCGGATTTCAATTTCAGTTGGTGGGGTCTGAATGGCTAAAATATAAGGCTAGAATTTTATATGTCTTGCAGGGAAAATGGAATTTGCCCCTTAGAAGACTTCTTACCGAATGTGTCCAACACCCAAGGAGTTAAATGTCAGCAGCCCCATGCATGCAGGAGTCCCCCTCTACCTGTCTATAGCTCCCCCAGCTCCCAAATTCCACTGACTGAAGGCACAGAGCAGCAGTTGTCCAATCCCCAAAATTTCATGCTGTTCTTTCCCAAAGAGTTACTGCCTTTCAAGGGGCAGTCAGAACAGACCTCACATCAGTGCTACACTTAGCGATGGCCCTCTGACAAGCGCATGCTCCCTGCGCCTGGGTAAGGCTGGAGCCCGAGGCTACAAGGGCAGTCAGACAGACTGAACCGTACAAATATCAGGAGAATCTCAGTTACCAGCTGAATGAAACATTGAGCTCGCTCTTAAATAAGAACTTTCCACACTAGCAGGTGACAAAGTAAGTTGCAAACTGCAGCAGAGGGCAGAGAGTGTAGATGTGTCACCACATTTTCTTTAGTTTACCTCATATATGGCTCTAGAGCCTCCGGGACAGGCACAGGCTGCCAGAAGAGCCAGCATACCCTATCGGCTCCAGCGGGTGACAGCAGTGCTGGGACGCCTGGCCAGGAATGCCAGGGCTGCCCAGGCTGTCACATGGCGAACAGCCCTGGAGCAACTCCCTCAGAGTTTATTGGCCCTATATCAACAGCGAGGTCAGACACAGCAGGTCTGCGTGGTTCTTGTGACTGTAAAATTAATCAACAGGCTTCCACACTTGTCCTTGACCAACGCGGTGTCTTGCATAGTGCTACAAGCAAGATGTGACAGGATGGAAAAGGTGTGCACAGTCGGAAAGGCACTTGAGGACACGGGCATCCTACCTTAATATCATTGTCGATGCCTCCGGATATGATCTGATCACTGGTGTCATTGAAAGTTACAGCCAGGACCTGGTAGGTGTTCTGAAATGTCTGGACAGCAGCTTTCTTCCTGATATCCCACAGCTGAAAAGACACGGCAGTTGTAAAAGTTGCATGGAGATATTTAACAACAAAATTACAGGAAGTTGCACAGATACTTGGCAGAGACTCAGACTGCTCTCCTGAAATCTCCTCTTTCAGATCTCAGGAGATCTCTACAAAAAAACCATAATAAAAGTCCAGTGTGCTTGGAGCACAGGAACACGGTGGGGGGGAAGAAGGGGCTAACATGCGAGATTTCAGTAACCGCTCACCTTCCTCATCTTTGGTTAATGCAGATCAGCGGAAAAAGGACAACTGAGCAGATGAGTCTTCTTACCCTCCCCCCCAAGAATTACAGAAAAAAGGGAGCGGTCAAATTTTATTTCAAGTTTTTTATTTCTGAAATCAAAGTTATTAGCTAATGAAATTATGAGAGTAATGAAAGGCTGAATTTAGCCCGCTTCAATGGGCAGACCCCCAAAATTCTTTCAAAGATCCTATCTTACTTTCACTCCAGAATATCTCCTTACACGATATACCGACCTTCACTGTCCCATCATCACTGCCTGTACAGACAAGCTGGGGTCCTCGCCTCGCTGGGTAACAGGAGTTAACGAACGAGGTATGGCCCTTCAGTCTCTTCACTCTCTCTCCAGTCTCACTATCCCACACAGCCACGGTTTTGTCTGTGGATGCTGAGAAGAGCATGCTGCAGAGAAGAATCGCTGTCAGGTTCTCAATTTCGGAAACATTTCTCCCCTCCCACCTTTTTTACTCTCAAGTTCTGTGATCAAAGCTGGAAATATTCAGCAGGAATATGCCACGGAGAAGAATCTCGCCCATATGCCAAGACAAAGGCGGTGTTTCAGAGGAGGCTGACTGACGGTGGGGCAGCTACACTGGAGGCACTCCCGTTAACACCCATTTCTAGATACACATGAATTGGTTTTCTGCCTCCTCAAACACTATCTGGGATGAACACAGGAAGGAAAGCTCAGTGGCAATAGCTCAGATGCAGTAGCGGAATGGCCTTTTAAATTAACAAATAGCTCACTCGTTTTCTTTCCCTCCCCAGTCTCTCCCAGATGACCGACACTAACTGTCCTCTGTTCCTCAAGGCTGAAATCAAGGGCAGCGGTGGGTCACAGGGGACCCCAGATCCTTTGCTCGATCTCAAGCAGGCACCACCCCTTATCTGGGGAAAGCCACGCTACAAGCATTTGCCGTACGTGGATTGAGCAGGGGCAATGACGAGGCGCTCTGAGGGTCTCCGGCCAGCAGAAAGCATCTTCCTTCAGAAAGAGCCGGGCCTGAGGCCAAAAGCCATCTGCGTGCCAGTTACCTGCCGTCTGTGTTATAGTGCAGCTCCATAACCGCCCCGCTGTGTCCCTTCAGGGTGGCGTAGTTATCGCAGTCCCCATAGACGTTCCACAGCACTGAGGGAAAGGAGGGAGCGGTAAGTACAGGAAACACAGAAACAGCTCCCTGCTGCCGATGGAGCCGTTCTCCGGGGTTCAGCAAAACGAACTATGTACCATTGCCGCTATCGTCTCCAGTCCGGGATAATGCGCAGCGATAAAAAAAGCATCGTGTGAGCCCCAGGACAGGCAGCTGATTTGAACTGATTGACGGTTTTAGATCAAGCTGAATTTATTAAGAAAAATAATAACTTTCACCTCAGCAACCCAAAGCGTTAAAGATTGCATTTCTGCAGACTGCTGCAGCCAAACGCAGACCGACGGTAAGCTGGGCGAGGGACCTGGGAACACAGGGCTGTGTCCCGCAGGGCGCGTTGCCACGTCTGAGGAAGGGCCGACACCAGCTGGGCGCTGACCGGCCAGGGGAGCTGGAAGGAGATCCTTGCACCCCGTGGGGAAGCACTTCACGCTCAGGACCCCGCAAGCTGAGGGCCGAGATAAAGCCCCATCACAGCGCAATGGCCCGAAACCCTATGAGCCCCGGCCGCGACGGCGGCGCTGCCCGGTACTCACGGATGAGCCTGTCGAAGCCGGCAGAGGCCAGGGTGTTGCCGTTGGGGTGGAACTTGCAGCAGTACACCTCTCCTTCGTGCCCCGAGAGCAGCATGATGGGGGCCTGCAGGGAGGAGCAGCGCGGCGGGCCCTGCGGGAGGCAACGGGGAGCCGGGTGAGGGGATGCCACGGAGGGGGACAAGGCGGGGGACAAAGGGGACAAGGGGCCCGCCCGCCCCGGCCGCCCCCTCCCGGGCCTTCTCCCCTCACCCCTTCGCGCCCCGCCGGGCCCTCTTCCCCCCGCCGATCCCCTCACGGGCCTCCCCCCTCCCCAAACCCCGCCATCCCCTCACGGGCCTCCCCCCCGCCGTACCGCCTGCAGCAGGGCCCCGGGGGGGGGCTGCCCCCCACCGCCGCCGCCGCCCGGCGCCCCCGGCAGCTCATGGCGGGGCCGCTTGGCCGCCGCGGGTACGAGCGGGAGGTCGGGGCCGGGGGCGGCGCCGGGGGCGGGGGCGGGAGCGGGGCCGGGAGCGGGGCCGGGGCCGGGGCCTCCGCCCGGGACCTTCCGCTTGTGCTGCTCGATCATCGCCGCCGGCCGCGCGCGCCCGCCCGCGCCGCCCCGCCCCCCGCTCCCCCATTGGTCGGCCGCGCCGCTTCCCGCCGCGCCGACTGGCGGAGCGCGGCCGGATGACCCGCCCTCCTCCGCCCTACGTCCGGCGCGCGGCTGACGAAAGAGAGGCGCCGGGTGCCGGTGGGCGATCCCCGCGCGGATTGGCCGCTGCTGCCGGAGGGCGGGCACCGCCTAACACAAATAACTCTGACTGGCTGGAGGCTGCCGCCCGCTATCATAGCGCGCGGCGATTGGCGGAGTGAAGAGGTGCGGCAAGGTGAGGGGGGTGGCGGGAGCAAAATGGCGGCGGCCGGAGGGGCCGAGTGATGGCGGCCGTTGAGTGGTGCCGCGCCGGGCGCTGAGGGGCCCCGGCTTCCCCGCGGCCGCCGGGCAGGGGCCGCCCTGTCTCACCGCGCCCGTCCGGGCCGGGCCCCGCCGCCGCCTCCGGCTCGGGTCCAGCCCAGCCGCCCCCCGCAGCCTCGGCCCCCCGGGCCGGCGTGAGCCGCTTCGCCCCCGCGGTGGGAGGGCAGAGACCGTCGGGGCGCGCTGGGATCGGCACCGCCGGGCGCTCGGGGGTCGGTGCCGGGCTGTAGCCCAAGTCAAGGCGAAGTAGTCTCTGTTGCCTGCTGACGGGCCTGTCGGAGGCGGCTCCGCGCGTTAATTAACGGTTTCTTTTCAGGGCATCTCTCCGCACTCGGGCGGTGACTGCAGGAGCCCGGCGTGGATTCGGCGGGCGTTGGCGGGACCGTCGAGCGCCTCTGGCCCGCACCCCGCGGGGCCTGCGGGATGGAGGTGCTGCCCGAGCTCTACGCCATCTTCCAGGGAGAGGTGGGCGCAGTGCTGCCTGCGGCGCGGCCCCATGGCCCCGGGGGACGCCATGGCCCCGGGGGACGCCATGGGCCTGGGGCGTGCTCTCTGCCTCCTGATTTTGTTGGTTTAGTCACTGCTGAGTTCAGTGGCAGTTTGGGTGGTTGACAGTTCTGTTCCGCATGTATACACACCTATGTCTCTGTGTGTTTATGTGCATACATATAGATTATATGCACGTACATATAAGATGCTTATCTGAATAACACAGGAGTGGTTGGCTGGCCACACCTGCTCCGGAGTTAGCCAGCATTGCAGTGTCTAACCTGCCTTGAAATCTGAAGCTGAGGGAAAGCAGGAGAACCGTGTAGACTTTTTGTGCCTATTCTAACCTGTGGTTTGTGGGCAGGTGTTTTGTGAAGGGCTTTGCGTTAGGTGTTGTGTTGATTTTCTTCACAGGTTGCTACAGTGACAGAATATGGGGCATTTATAAAAATTCCAGGCTGCAGGAAACAAGGTTTGTTTCTCTTGTTTTGTTCAGATATGGTTTCGTGTTGGCGTGCTCGAGCCAAGCAGTCGTCCTCAGAATTAAAGACTTGCTAGTTTTTAGAAAAAGCTCAGAAAAGGTTTTTTTTTTTTTTCATAAATTAGAAAGAAATTGAAGTTCTCAAAGTATTTAGAATATGATGGTATGTTTGCATGAATGCCAAAAAGACTCGGAGAGCTCTTTGGTAACTTTAGGATATTTTAGAGAATCATTTTAAGGAATTGGACAAACTATAGAAACTTTCTACAATTAGATAGTTTGCCCAACTTATTTCTTTTATGGCCAACATAAATGAGTTAAATAAAAAAAGACTGAAGCAAAGCTCAAATAAAAAATAAATCGGAAAAGCTGAGTTCAAGCCCCGTCTGCGTTTGTAGGGAAACTTGCAAAGTCAAACAAACTCATTTTACAGAAGAAGCAGCTTACGGTGGATGTTCTGTCAGGTGCTGGTAGCCCCACAAATAACCCCTCCTCCGCTCCCCTCCTGAAGTGCCCAGTCACTGTAGAGCCAGTTCTAATAAACGTTTTTGGACAGAAGCGTGGCTGCTTGGGGGAAGTTGCTTTGAGACGCAAATGGGCCCTGAAATACGAGCTTGAACAGCAAGGTGTGTTTCCATATTTATCCTCCCTCGTATAGCCCTGTAGCCCACATGTCATTCGTGCAAATTAAAAATACAGTTTAGGGGCTGTGTGACCTTGCAAGCGAAGGGGATCAGGGCAGCCGTGGCGTCTCACGCTTCTGACTTTGCCAGCAAAGTATTGTGTTGCTGATGCGTGAAATGGGCTCTCTATCCTCCGGTGCTTGGGGTGGCCTCAGAGGACAGGCAGGAAGGGAGAGGTGTTAGTGCCTGCTACAGTTTTCCGTATGGGCGCCTGGTATTTTGAGTACAAAGGCATTGCTTTGGGGGCCTGCTTCTCTGAGTTAATTTGGAGCCGATTTGATCAGCTTTTATATGTTTGATTGATGCAGCTAGTTGATTGTCACCTGCATAATGTACTGGAGGAAAGAAATGGTTAGTTTTGCTTAGGGCAACGGCTGAAGATGCTCCCTGTCTGCCAGAGCAGGGGTCTCCAAACGGTTTTGATTGTGCACCCCCAGTGCATGAGCAGTTAAAATCAGTTAAAAAATTTTTGAGCACACCCCCCCCGATATATGTATATGTATTTATAAATTACATACATGTACTGCTGTACTGATGTTATGTGCATTATAAAACATACTAAAAAATAGAAATTAAAAAAGGATGAACTAAACATGAAATAAGCATATTAATTTTTTTAAATTTTATTTATTAATGGTACAAAAATATTTGCTTCCCACACCCCAAAGGATTGCATCACATCCACCCCACTTTGGAGACTGCTGTCCTAGAGGGCAAAACTGAGATTCAGTGGAGACTTGTCTTTATTTTTTTCTCTTTCTTCTCTTCCAAAACCACGACCAGGCCTTGTCCATAAGACTCACATGTCCTCCTGCCGCGTGGATAAACCCTCAGAGATAGTAGATGTTGGAGACAAAGTATGGGTGAAACTTATCGGAAAAGAGGTAACATTAATTCTTGTTTCTTTAGTGCTGTGTAGATAAAGTATACTGCCAAAACACTGAGAACGTCAGCGCACAGAGGCTGTGTGTTCCTGTCGCTTTGTCGGGTTTGACGGGCTCTGTTGTACAGACAGGTGAATTCTCTTTACCTCCAGATGTGACTTCGGGCACATCGCTTCTGTGACTTGCAACAATGCAGTTCAGAAAAAGGGACTTCATAAAAGCTTTTGGCTTAAAAGCAACAAAATGCTTCCCTTTCTTCCCCTGCGCACCCCTTCGCAGCTTGTATCACCTGAACTGTGTGATTTGGTGGCTAAATGAGCAATTTGAGAGGGTCCCAAGATAAGAGCCAATCCAAATGCAGTTCATTAACTGTTTTGAGAGATGGGTGTGTTCTTAGAAGCAGCTGAGATTTTTGTTTGTTTGTTTTCAAGAAAGTATCAGTGGCAGTGAATTATGCCCAAGAGAAAATACAGAGGCTTTTTGTGTGTTTTGAGCATGTTGCCTTTTTTCCCCCTACAATCTACACTGCTTGTTCTTCTGCAGAAGATGTGACAATAGGTATATCATCTGTATTTAAAGATTACTTGGAACAAAAACTAAAGACTCTTGCTTTGGTGAGCCATGGAAATAAAGCAAGCTGACTGTATTTTGTTGGGATCAGGGTGGAAGCATTCAGTTCAGAGCGGCACAGGATTTGGCCATAAATGCTTTGCATTTTTTTTGAAAGAAGATGATCAGGTTGATGTACAAAACAAGGACTTAAATTTGCATGAGATAAGGGAAATGTGTTGAGAAACTTGGACTTACTTACACAGTATAGAAAAACTATATGAAAGACTTTACAGCTTCTTTTTAGCCATCTGTGGTGTGCTTTTTTAAAATTTTGTTTGTATAAATTTTTATTAAGCCACTGTTTTCTTTATCTGGAACACAGTTGTTGGGTTCCTGGTTTCTTTGCTGTAGAGGCCAGGGGCAGCAGTGTGTTGGAGAGGTGGACAGCGGAAGAGTTCATTGTTAGATTGCCTGCAAATAACTGCATAGATGTCATAAAGAAAACAGAAATACATTCAATAGCAGCATGGGTGAAAATGCAGAAAGTTGTAAGAAAGGCTTGAAAAAACAGTAAACATACAACTTTTGCTCTTGCTTCTAAAGCGATAATGTGGCAATCAAGGACTTAGTAGGATTCAGAAAAGAGTAAGCTCCTAATAGAGACACTTAAAACATTTTTAGTCTCTTAAGAGGATCGAAATGGGAAAAAGGATATAAAGTTTTATCTTTCAGGATACAAGTCGGCCAAAGTACTGGTCCGGGGGAACTGCCTTGGTGGTGGATGATTTGAGAATTATAGCAAAGCTTCTAAACATGCGCTTTCCTCTACAGCTCTTGGGTTTGGTCAGATTGAAAGCGGAATGTTAATCTGAACGGACCTATAGTTTGGTCTTGTCTTGTAACTGAGATAGCTGAACAGAGGCTGTTCTATTAGCTAGAATGTTCTAAATGCAGCTACAAAATAACGGAACAAGAGCACTGTCATGTAGTATCCTTTGTGGTGCTGCTCTTCGCTAACCAACAATTTCCTTCCTTCTCTGTAGGCCTCCAGACGCAGTGTATTAATTGTCATCGTTGTCATTTACTCTTCTTGTTCCGTATCTTCCTCTTTCAGATGAAAGATGACAAACTGAAACTCTCCCTCTCCATGAAGGTTGTTAACCAAGGCACGGGAAAAGACCTCGACCCAAACAATGTTTCTCTTGAGTAGGTAAATCTACTGAGCAGAATATAACAGATCAGACCGGTTGCTACTGCCTGCTTTTCCCTGCCTTTCATTCCTGGTGTTCCTGCTGTACTTATTCTCTGGGTCCCTCCTCCTTTGGAGGGTGAGAGGGGCTCTTCCTGAGTATGTATAGGATCTGTATATGCACTATAGCCATGCACTGGCTGTCTGGAGGGCTGACTGAAGGCACTCCCTTGCTTGTGCTGCCTAGAGGTAGGCAGGAGCTGGAGGAGGCTGCAGTGAGTTCCAGCCCTTCACACCACGGCAGGATCTTCATTCCTGCGTTGTGATGGCTGTGCACGTGTACTGGAAGGAGTGTTCATTCCAGCTGGGGATTGGTCTCGCTTTCACATACTATGAAATCAAGTCTTAACTGCTTGGATGTTTCAGAGCTTCCTTGTCTCCCTTTTTTTGTGATGTCTCTTGCAGGTCAAATGAAATTGCTTTATTTTCATACTGCACGTGCATGTGTGTGTGTATTCACATACGTAATACAGATGCTAGTATAAAGGATGTCGCTGCAGCTCCCCACCTTTGTCTGCTTTGTGCAGAGAGTGCTCAGTTAATCTCAAAAGTAGATGATGACAAGTAATACGCTGTTAACAATGTGGTTTATTCTAATGAGCAGTTGGTCAGCTCTGTTCTTTGGTTTAGCTGATTAAGTGGTGCTTTTAGAGCAACATTTGAAAAAACTTGTTTAGATTGTGTCCATATAAATATACAGGGTTAAAGATGAGAGTGGATTGAAAATGGAACTGTCCTTCTCTTGCCAGTCAGGATGAGAGGAAAAAACGCACGTTCAGAGACTACACGAGTCAGAAGATCACGCTTGAAGCTGTCTTGAACACCGTGTGCAAGAAATGCGGTTGCAAAGGTATGTTTATGCAGGGCTGTCTTGTTCTTTTGATGTAGCTTTGTTCTAACCAGGTAGTGACCTGTAGATAGGATTGTATCGACATCTGTCTCGTGTGATTTGGACTGAATTTTGCTTCCACGTGTCTCATTTAGAGGGGAACTATGTTTTCTATCACTTGTTATGAAAAGGAAAGACTTAGCTGAATTCCTTTTGTAAAGGTTTGTTTCTTAAAATAGCATCCCTTTGAGCTTCCTGTGAAGAACCTTTCTGCTGAGTACAGGTTCAGCACAGGTTCCCTTCTTGCAGTATTTGTGTTAATGGGTCTCATAGCTGAGGTCTCATTCCAGTTTTGCATTTTAAGAAATAAATGTATCATTTGCCTTCACCAGATCATTTCATTATGAAGAACGATCAGTGGAAATTACTGATCAGTTGTTGGGAACACAGTGTTAGCTGGTGAGCAGTGGCTCGGAGCTGAAAACAAGTGTTTGGGTTTTTTTGACCTGGTGAAATCTTTGTGTTTTGCCTAGTTCAGCAATAGGAAGTTGGCTTATGTGATGCCTTTTCAGTAGCTTTCTGCAGGTTGCTGAGTTTTTTGTACATGGAGTTTTTGCTGCACCCTACTTGTCGTGTGTTCACAGAATCACAGAATCGTATAGGTTGGAAAAGACCTTTAAGATCATCGAGTCCAACCGTACGCCTAACACTGCCAAGCCCACCACTACACCATGTCCCTAAGCACCTCATCCAAACGGCTTTTAAATATTTCCAGGGATGGGGACTCCACCACTTCCCTGGGCAGCCTGTGCCAATGCTTGACAACCCTTTCAGTGAAGTAAAATTTCCTAATCTCCAGTCTAACCCTCCCCTGGCGCAACTTGAGGCCATTTCCTCTCGTCCTATCACTTGTTACCTGGGAGAAGAGACCGACCCCCACCTCGCTACAGCCTCCTTTCAGGTCGTTGTAGAGAGCAATATAAAAAGTGTTATTTAGCCATAGAGTAAATAGTTAAGCTGGAGTTAATGCTATTCTGGAGAAGGTTAGTAGTGAATATGGTTCTCTGTAGTGGTAGATAACTATCTTTAGAATACCATTTTAAAGAATCCCCAAAACTTTAAACTGGATTCAGTGTATTTCCAGTCTGCTTTTTAATGATGATGTCTACTCGTAACAGGCAGGCAGATGCTATCTCTCTGCAGTTCCCACTACAACTGTTAGTAGGTCACCTTTGATGTCTCCCGAGCAGAAAGGGTAGAACCAGAAGGAGCCGATTTCCTCTGTGTGTGGCTTTGGGGTCTCATTTGCCAGGTGCCTGTTGCACCAATTTACTCCCCTTGCCATACACTTTTCCATGCTGCTTAAGGCCCCGCACAGACACGTTTCTATCAATTTCCCTGTTCAGACAAGAGTGTCTTAGTTTTTGCCTGACTAATCTTTCCAGAATGACCTGGGTTGCGCTTGCTCCCCTGGCTTGTCTAATTGGGGCATGTTAAACTAGCTGAAAAATGTCCAGTGTAGATTCTCTTATTGTGACTAATAATAAAAAGATCATTGGCGGCACTTCAGGTGTCTGAAATGCAGTTGTTTAAAAAAAAAAAGGGGGGGGGTCTGTGGATTGCTCCTTCAAACACTATTTTACAGGTCATTTTGCCAAGGAGTGTTTTGTGCAGCCTGGAGGTACCAAATATAGTCTCATTCCTGAAGAGGATGAAGAGGAGGTGGCAGCAGCAGGATATGAAAGAGATAAAAAGACCAGCCTGGCTGACGATTCTTCAAAAAAAAGGAAAAAGGTATGAGGTGTCCTACTGCTGGCCTGGAAAAGTGAGCCAGAGAAATTGTTCTGTATAGTTACATCTCTGATTTACTACAGCAACGTGGCTATGAGTAGCCAGTTCTGGGCTGAGAAGGTGGCTCAGTTTTGTGCAGATTCTGTAGCAAAACAGGAATCTGCTCTGCAGACTTTTTAGCAATTCTTATACTTTCTCCCTTTATTCTTGTTAAACTGTCTCTAAGATGGTTTTGTGCTGTAATGCACAGTCCTCAAAAGAGATTTCTTAGTCAGAAAAGGATTATTGTGGTTTTTTTTTTTTTCCTTGGTCTCTGTAAGGCTCTATGGAAATTGCTTCAGTTTCCTGAATTTCTGTAATTCTTGCCAATAACCCTGTTTCCCCTCCCTTTTCTTGCCCTAACACCTTTCTTTAAGCTGAACTAAATGCCCTGCTGCCTTGCTTCAGCGGGTATCCTGACCCAGCCAGTGCGATGTGAACTAGGCTTATCTGCACAGGCCAGGGGAAAATCGCTGGTTGTATTTGCACAGGGAGCGTACCCCATTTCCAGGCTCTAAAGCAATTTTTGCCTATGTGAAAATGTCAAGAGGTAAGAGACCTTTTACTCCAGGGTTTGAACTCTGGCTTCAGAGCGTGCTGGTATAAAATGTAGGGGAGACCTGAATCCAAACCAGGAGCTTTTGGTGGTTGGTCTGTTTATACAGCAATGAGTATTCCAATTTTAGGCTTCAGTAAATAAACTGTTTAATCAGCCCCTTCACAGCTGGCATCCAACTTCTAATTACATTTCCAAAGCCGCATTTTTTTTTCTTTTTTTTTTCCTTTCTCTTTCCAGCTCTGTGGCCTGTCTGTATCCCTGGAGAGGGGCAACAGGCAGAAAAGGTGGTGGATTTTGTTTTACAGGAGAGGGACAAGGACGGTGTTAGCAATTGCATAGTAAGAACTAACTTCTGAGGGCTTAGTTCTCCCAGGCTCACTATGGAGTTAAACCGGTACCGGTGCTAGTAGGAGAGACTGGCAACACTCAGACCAGTCCAGAGTGACTGACACTGGTAGCTGAAGTCTCTCTCCTAGTCACGTTTTTCACTGGTATTGTGGCGTCCGGCACTTTGGTACACTCTCATTTGAGAGAGGAGTAGCTGGGGCTGTTTGTGGGATTGTAGGCGGTGACTGCACCAGGATAGAAGAACCAGGTGTGTCGTGAATTCGCATGTGTCAGCCCCTACCCTGTGGCATACCTGTTTCTGCCCTACAGTCGGTACAAAACGAAGTTAGCATTAATTTGATGGCTAACTTGCAGTTCTTGTTTGCTCAGTAGTGCTCTGGATCACTGATCCAGTAGCGGGAACAGGATCTCTCTTGACTGTAGATCCTGTTGCCTGGTTCCATCCTGAGATGTGCTTTGCTTTCCCACTACGTAGGCTCTTACTCAAGAATGTCTTGGACTTGTCTGTGGAGTGTGGTTATGCTGCGATAGAAAATACCTTTCTATTCTGATCTCAGAAGCACGTGATTGAACAGTCTTCTCTCAGATCCCAGGCTAACTGTGACTCTGACCTTTCCAGACTCCAGATGTTGGGCTTCTCTCTTGCCGTGGAGCGGTGTGAGAGCAGGCCATCAGTAATACCTCAGCAGGGCTGGCTTCTCCTGCCTTTGGGTTCTCTTCCCTCTAGCAGTGCTGATGGTTTGTCTGCTAAAGACTTGTGTAACTGCTATTTAAATGCTATTGGGGAAAAATTACACTAAGAGGTGTGCAAATAGCTCGTTATCCTATCAGTGCCCATCAACTGGGGCGGGGAATCTCTGTGGAGTCTTGCCCCGCTGAGACTACAGGATAATGTGGGTCACTGTACTGAATTTGTTACTAATATTTTTGGGGTCTGTGGATTAACAGTCTTCCTTTAAATCTTGCTTGTTCCTTTGATCTTCCTCCTTTCTCAAGGAGGAGATCAAAAGTTTTCAGATGTTTTCCAGTGCTTGAAAATAAAACGTCGAGCTTTTTGGAGGCAGGATATGGGATCCTTGAAATGAATAGCTCCCTTGTTGTCTCAAGTGCCTGCTGTGATCTTGTCTGGGAGCCACCATGTGCTTCCCTGCTTGCCTGGAGCCCCAGGGGGATTTGCACAAAGTAGAAATAGCTCAGTCTACCTACTAACAGTTGCCTTGCTGACCCCATCCCATCTGATGTTTGTAACATAAATGTAGAGCTTATATTTTTAAATGAGTAGATAGGGAACTGCTGTCCGTTTAGTGTCATGGTGTCCCTTTAGTGTCGTAGCAATGGTATTAACATTTTTGGTTGTTCATGATCAACATTTTCTGTTTCCTTGATCTGATGCTTCCTTGCAATCCCTGGGTGCTCTCCACTCCCCAGAGACTCCTTTCCTTACAGATATGCCAGGGTCCCCGCTCCCTTTTTTTCTTGGCTTGCCTTCCCAGTGGTTCCTCAGTTCCTCACTTTCCTCCTGCCTGAGCCACACAGCACTTACAGGAGTGAGAGACAGCTGGAGGCTTCAGGTCTCTGCACTGGCCCAGGCTTCTGCTGTGACCGAGGGCACAAGTCTTTCTAGTGACAGATCACCCTGTTAGTACTCTGCACGAGAGCACTGTCCTGCCTCCCGTAATCCCTGAGAAAATAGGTGACTTGAGGGAGAAGTGGAGATGCTGCTGTCGCAGCACCGTGCGGAAGTACCGGAGATCATCCGAGGAGTCGCTGACAGCTGCGCGGGCATGTGGCTGCGTCCCTTTCGCTTTTACTCTTTGGGTCGCAGGGTGAAGGAGCTCCTATGGGAACGCGGCAGCGTGCCTGTGCTGAGCTTGCGTGGGAGGGAGGCGTGCATGCTGAGAAATGAACCCTTCTCTTTCTTCTCTCCTGTCTGTCTTTCAAGAAAAGGTCTGCTATTTTGACACTAGGAGTAACCCTTTTAATTTGAGTTCTACAAAAGCGTCCCATCTTCTGCTCAGATACATTGATTAACTTACTTATGCCTGGGGTAGTTTTGTGACAGTCATTGGAATTGCATAGAAAATGTGACTTGTGATGGTTTTGCGGCAGACTTTGCTGCTCTTTCTCCCACCGTGTAAAAAATTTCCAGGCAATCTGCTTGCAGATGTTGTCTCTTCGTGTGAAAACCACACCTTCTTGATTGTTGTTTGTTTAGTGACCTGTAGTTCATTAAGCCTTAGTCCATCCTCACTTGTAGCTGGTACTTGTTTTACTAGTTCTTAAGTGGCATTAGCTTAGGGCACAGCTCTTCACACACTGCGCTGTTCTCTTATTGTCCTTACCTGTGCTTTTGCTGTATTTATTTAATGACCATAGACTGGATTCTTTTCATCGGATTAATTCTGACAGGTCCTCAAACAAGGGATGCAGTAATACCTTTAGATTTACGTAATGAATCTTGTTTGGAATTAAACTGGGTGGTGGAATTTCACTTCTTTCTTTTTTTTTTTTTCTTTTTAAGAATTAAAAAAAACCCTAGAAGGAATACTGGCACCTCTCTGGAGATGCAGAAGGACATATATCTGGAATTCCATTCTAATTTTTCACAAGTACGGACATAAAGTCTCTGAATGAGACCATAACTCCACAAAAGGGTCTGGTGAAAAATATTTAAACTTCTTGAAGAGTTCTGGACATTCCCCTCTTATCTCAAAAATCAAATACCTTTAGAAGAAATGAACTCTTGTAACATTCTTAAAGCATAGCCCCGAGCAACTTTCCTTACAAAGGACAGGAGGGAGCCTGGTGTGCTAATGTGGTCTGCTCTTAGTCCCAGCTTTTTAAAAATAAGTAGGAGAACCAGCACTTTCAGGCTGTAGCCCAGCCTTTTGCTCTTCTGCATGCCAGCTCCCAACACGGGCTTTGTAGACAAGAGATTTTGAAGCAAGTTTGTTCTGTTCTGGTAGAATTGTGATCGTTACATAAATTGGACAGGATGTGCAAGGAATCGTAACGTGCAGGCACTCATACTTGTTGGCCCTCTGCATCTTTACACTGAGAGTCTGCTTGGGCAAAATCCACTCAATGTTGACACAAACGCAGTGTTTGCAGTTCTGGGGGAGTGCCTGGGTGTGCCTGAGAGCTGAGTTAAGTTTCATCCATCAGCACCCAGCAGTTCTGGAGACCAGTTTGAAGCTCTGGGTGCGACAGGGCTTTGCTGCTGTTGCTGGAGGCAGAAATGTGGCCTTTGCTTTGGCACTGCCCCCTCCATACATAAATTGGAGAAACGCTCCCGCTCGTGCAACGGTGAGTGCACTGGTAGCCAGTGGAGTGCTTGTCTCCCAGTACTGGGATGCTGGAGTTTAAAGAAATCTGTGGTCTAATAGAAGGATGCTGCTTGTGCAGAATGGTTTCACAGTGGCACTGCCTCCGGCTACAGAAAATGTTAAGCTCTTCTGTCGCTGGCTTACTCCCTGCTGTATTTGCAGTCCAGCGTGTGCTTATATTGTGGTGCTGGCATTACTGCACTGGAAGTACTTTTTCTGTGTTGTGAGCGGTTTTGCTGTTAGAAGTCCCCCCCAAAATCGGAAACTGAGGTGGTTTTGGGTGGTGGGTTTTTTTTTCTAGCCAGCACAATGTCCACATGTGTACTTTTATTTCCCCTGTAATCCTGAAGGGACTGGCGTGACATCCTGTCCTGTCTTCAGCCTTCACATGCTGAGAAAGTTTCCCAAGCTCTGGAATGAAACTCTGTTAGTTGTTAAGGTCTTGTCAAACTTTCTCACCATGTGCACAGGCTGGAAAAGCTTGAGAAAATTCTCCTTGCTGTATCCCTTTCTCCAGAAGATTTAACTCTTAACAGTCTTTAGAAGAGGAGGATGGTAATGATTTGCTTCTGCCCTTTGTCTGTGGGTAGGGGACTTTGTAGTGAGTCTGGTATTGTCCCACAGAAAAATTTAGACTGTCAAATTTTGGGTGACATCAACGATCATAGTGTATTGTGGAGCTGCAAAAAACTGGTACCTGCCAAGGGTCTGCTAGGTGTGGAGTGAAGTCAATCCTCTGCTCTCTTCCCTGGAGTCCCAGAGGACTCTTTGCTTGATGTTCAGCTCCAAGCCATGCGTTGTCTTTGCTCTTCCACCTCCCTAAAAGAGTTGTTCTGTTTCACATTGAATAAGCTACTAGCTCCCTTCCGTTGTTGTCCCTAATTGATAGCCTGGATCTGGTGTTAGGACACACAATCCATGCTAAATTGATGTCTTTATCTGGGCCTTTTGTGTTGCCACTCTTACGGGAGAATATGTTGTTGTTAAGTGAAATGTAGACAGACTCGGCTTGTCTTCCCGTAAGCCAGTATATTAATCTTCATACGGAAACTGCACTTGTCTGGAAGTGGCTGAGGCTAATGGAAGAAATGGCTTGTGGGGAGGAGGGGGGAACCCAGCCTTCTCTGTGCTCTCTGCATTGGGACACTTCTTTTTCCCCCAAGCAATTTTAAGACAATTTGCCCTTCAGGGGAAGATTGTGGGTGGCACTGGAGGGCTACCGGCAACCCTGTGCCCTCGCTGTTAACACATACCTAAATACAGCCTGGGCTTGGCTTTAACGTGCTCGCCTGCCTTGGTGAGTTACCTGAGCCCCTCCAAGCCTATAGCAGGTGATGCAGAGTCAGGATGTAAAAGTCAGTTACTGCAGTGGATTTTTTTTTTCCCCTCTTTGCCTCTTTTTTCATGCTGTGCTTAGCAGCTGCTTCTGGCTTTTGGTTCGAACTGATGAGTGCTGGTTTCTTAGCTCAGAGTCTTCTGGGTGAACATCCACATGCTGCTGTGTCTTGGGCTTCCTTCTGTGAAGCGAGTTTTCTTTATGTGGATGCTTTCCAATCCATTTCCAGCCAGGGCTGTTCTTTTCCCTGGGGTGGTGTGGGTGTGTAACAGGCCTAAGGTAGCACCTGCGGGCACCCGAGGGAGGAGGGAGTATCTCACGCTGGACCCACAAAACCGGTGTCAGTGCTGAGTTCAGACCTTCGGCCCCCATGGCTGGCCCTGTGCTGCGTCTGGTTGTGTTGAAGCAGGTGGAAATACTTGCCCACACCAATCATTCTGATTTTGTACAGGTATCTAATGTATATCTGTGGCTGGTTGCCGCTGTTCCCTTCATCTAATCATGCGTTCGTTTTCTCTCCCTTGGCTTAGCTTCTAGGGTGGCTGTGGATGTCCGCAGCAGCTGGCCAAGGAGAGCCACCTCCCTGAGGACTCGTCTTGCAGTCCTGTGACTGGCATAATCGTGCCCTTGGGCTTGCTGCTGCTTTCTGCTTCCTTGTGAAATGAGTGCATGGCACTAACAGCCCTGCCAAGGCAGGGGTGACTTACAGCAAACTTCTCCCAGTAAATCTCTCTGCAAGTCCAAGTGTGGCCTTGAGGTCATTGGGGACACTCTTGGCAAAGCGGAGCTGTTGGCCTGGGGGCTCTAGGCTTCTCCCGTTACGCTCCCTTCTGTAGTGGAATGTAAAACACGGTTGTGTGTTATGTTTGGGACTGTCATTTGACTGCTTTCCATCTCCCATTGTGCTGCTCCCCAAAGCCTGTGCACAGCCGTGCTCTGAACAAGCCATCGTTCAACCTCTTTAAATTAGATATGGTGGTGGGGGAAACATGGCTTTTTGTCTGGCTTACCAAGACTCCTTTTCCTGGGCTAGTGATGCCTTTAAGTGAATGCCCTGGGCTTTTCCCACGCGTTGGTGCAGGCTCAGCAGACTCGGTACCGCTGCTGACAGAGCTCAGCCCTCCAGAGGTGGTGGTCAGCATGGGAGGCAGTGCCATGGCCATGGCTCCTTGCTCACGCTCT